>NC_060138.1:641075772-641421189 GCF_021461385.2 Schistocerca piceifrons | reverse complement strand
CCCCGGTAGCTCAGTGTCAACGCAACAGAATACCAATCCTCAGGGCCCGGATTCGATTCCCGGCTGCGTCGGAGATTCTCTCCGCTCAGGTACTGAGTGTTGTGTTGTCCTAATCATCATCATTTCATCCCCATGGACGCGCAAGTCGTTGGAGTAGCGTCAATTCGAAAGACTTGCACCCGGCGAACGGTCTACCCGACGGGACCCCCTAGTCACACGTCATTTAAATTTTTACCATAGAAACCCAAAGTCACTGAGTTAATCGTGCCCCCACACGAGTATCCCAAAAAGTTTTGGTGGACCAGTAAACAAAAAGGCTTCTTTTTCCTTTTTGGTGGCGCATTCGTCTATAAATTGGAACAGGATATTCTGGTGAGGAAATCCCTCCGGCTGTTAAAAGGTTCCTTTATTACTCTTCGCAAATACAAGCAGCCAGTTATAGCTAAAGGACAATTCTCGTCTACACCTAAGCCATGCACATGTGATGGCATCTCCACGATCACAGTCTAAAGGGGTATGCTATCACATAACGCCTTGTTACATAAACACGATGTGACCTATGTGGGGCCGGCCGGGGTGGCCTAGCGGTTCTAGGCGCTACAGTCTGGAAGCGCGCGACCGCAACGGTCGCAGGTTCGAATCCTGCCTCGGGCATGGATGTTTGTGATGTCCTTAGGTTGGTTAGGTTTAAGTTGTTCTAAGTTCTAGGGGACTGATGACCTCAGAAGTTAAGCCCCATAGTGCTCAGAGCCATTTGAACCAATTTTTTGAACTATGTGGTAGCACACGTCTGTAGATTGGGACGAGTGTTACTGAAGAAACCACTGAAAACCTATGACATGTATTTAAATCCTATTCTTATGTCAATGCAACGCAATATTCTCTCTAGTAACAAGAAATGGGCGAATGATGTTAGTGCTATGCTCTTTATCGTAAACTATTTTTGTACGACAAAGTTTAACAAGCAATTACTGAATGTCAGAAACGGTAGAGATTTCTGATTGTAAGAAATCTCTTCATTACTGCTGTAGTTGTATTGGGCGAAGAATTAAAAACTTATGATGTTTTAAATGAGACGTACTTGAAAAATTATCCTGTAAGTGGATCAAGTAGATACGAGAAAAAAGGGTAAACAGACAAAAAAACAGCAAAAGAAGTGTCTGAGAGTACAGACATTTATCACAGTGAGGAAAATGTCACGGATTATCGTGACGATAGTGCGATAAGCATCTGAACTTCGCTAGGAACAAACATCATTATCGTCCGTATGATGCAATATCTCGCTCAGTTTACGAAGACACTTCCTTATCGCAGAATATCCACCAATTATTTCTCAAATTCAATACAGCTCGCAGATCCTGCACACTTGCGTTTGCTTAGCTGTCTCTTCCGCTATGTTTTCTGTCTATATCAGGAACACCAGAAAGCAACAACAGAGCTCTTGTATGTTTTTATGACGGTGACACCAACGCGCTAATGAAATCTAGTTGTAATGTGTGACGAGAACTCGAAGCTCTGTTATGAGGCAAGTAGGTGTCACAAAGTAGCATGTCGCTTACAGTTTCAGCTATTTCGGACATTTCATGCTGTCAAAAGCCAAAGATTTTTTTAAATATAATACCCTTTAACAGTCGAGATAGCCATATTTTAGCAATCATTGTTACTAGATTCGGCTGAGCAATCAGCCACTTTCAGATCTGGAATAGTACAGACAACTGGACAAAAAGGGGAAAAATAGTGCACATTGGCGAACTTAGCAGTAGGTAAATGAAGGCAAATACACTCTAATTAACAAAATGATTGAAGTGTCTAATCTAAATATTGGATGAAGACACATTGTCGTCAATATGACACATGCTTGAGATCGAAAGCGACCATATGAGAAGTTTTGCATGTCACAAATTGATCAAGCATTATGTAAGCAACAACTAAAAATCGTAAATAAGCCAATAAACTTCATTTAGAATCTCAGTTACGTGGCATCTACCGACACTTGGTCCCCATACTATACGAGTGCATACTAGTCTTAAACTTTTTCACAGTTTTATTTAAGAAATTATCTGCTTCCTAGAAATATCTGTTACTAGCTGACAAACTCTGCATTTCCCAGGTATTCATTTTATCAATATTCCGTTTTAAACGGAAACAAAAAATGAAGTCTGTTTGTAGGGTAACATCGAATAAAAATTATTTCCATTTATTCGTGAAAATACTTTTAAATTTATGAAACAGTCGTACAAAGAAATATGCATAATACACAAGTATATAAGTAAAGTATCCAAATTAAGAATGATTGTGTGCAGCATATCATTTCTCTTGTAATGTTTATTTCTGTATGCCGGGCGCAGCTGCTTCGCGTGTCTACAGTGCGATTTTGTAAACGTCTCAATAGCGACGACTTTCATGTCTCTGTAGAAGGTTATTGTTTTCGCTTACAGCCATTTGTGTTTCATAATTGAAAGCTGTCAAAAGCCCTGCCGGGGAGGTCGGGGATTTCTTTAAGTTGATTCGAGTGTAGGAGTGTC
This sequence comes from Schistocerca piceifrons, assembly GCF_021461385.2. Taxonomy (NCBI): domain Eukaryota; kingdom Metazoa; phylum Arthropoda; class Insecta; order Orthoptera; family Acrididae; genus Schistocerca; species Schistocerca piceifrons. The sequence continues at coordinate 641,418,664 of NC_060138.1, read as the reverse complement.
CTAGGAATAAAGAACGAATGTATTAAAACTTCATAGAAGATATGGCCTTTTTTCATGATCTCAGTGTTCATGAGGTCATCTCTCTTGAACTATATGTCGTAGAATGACATATACACTGAAGAGCCAAAGAAACTGGTACACCTGCCTACTATCGTGTAGGGCCCCCGTGAGTAAAGCAGAAGTGCCGCAACACGACGTGACATGGACTCGACTAACGTCTGAAGTAGTGCAGGAGAGATCTGACGCCATGGATCCTGCAGAGCTGTCCATAAATCCGCAAGAGTACGGAAGGCGGAGGGGTGGAGATCTCTAACTCTAAATATAGATAAATGTAAATTAATGCAGATGAATAGGAAAAAGAATCCCGTAATGTTTGAATACTCCATTAGCAGTGTAGCGCTTGACACAGTCAAGTCGATTAAATATTTGGGCGTAACATTGCAGAGCGATATGAAGTAGGACAAGCATGTAATGGCAGTTGTGGGGAAGGCGGATAGTCGTCTTTGGTTCATTGGTAGAATTTTGGGAAGATGTGGTTCATCTGTAAAGGAGACCGCTTATAAAACACTAATACGACCTATTCTTGAGTACTGCTCGAGCGTTTGGGATCCCTATCAGGTCGGATGGAGGGAGGACATAGAAGCAATTCAGAGGCGGGCTGCTAGATTTGTTACTGGTAGGTTTGATCATCACACGAGTGTTACAGAAATGCTTCAGGAACTCGGGTGGGAGTCTCTGGAGGAAAGGTGGCGTTCTTTTCGTGAATCGCCACTGAGGAAATTTAGAGAACCAGGCTGACTGCAGTACAATTTTACTGCCACCAACTTGTATTTCGCAGAAAGACCACAGAGATAAGATGAGATTAGGGCTCGTACAGAGGCATATAGGTAGTCATTTTTCCCTCGTTCTGTTTGGGAGTGGAACACTGAGAGAAGATGCTAGTTGTGGTACGAGGTACCCTCCGCCACGCACCGTATGGTGGATTGCGGAGTGTAGATGTAGATGTAGATGTAGATCCCAGATATGCTCAATAATGTTCATGTCTGGGAAGTTTGGCGGCCAGCGGAAGTGTGTAAACTCAGAAGAGTGTACTTTGTAGCAATTCTGGAAGTATGGAGTGTCGCATAATCTTGCTAGAATTGTCCAAGTCAGTCGCAACGCATAATGGACATGAATGAATGCAAGCAATCAGACAGGATGCTTACGTGCGTATCACCTGTCAGAATCGTATCTAGACTATCAGGGGTCCCAGATCACTGCAAGCTTTGTGTCGTGCAGTCATCAAGGGTGCACGGGTGGGTCTTCGGTTTCGAAAGCCCATATCGATGATGTTCCGTTAAATAGTTCGCACGCTGACACTTGTTGATAGCCCAGCATTGAAATCAGTAACAATTTTAAGGGTTGGATTTCTGTCACATTGAAAGATTTTCTTCAGTCGTCATTGGTCCCTTTCTTGCAGGATCTTCTTCCGGCCACAGCGATGTAGGAGAGATGATGTTTTACCGAATTCCTGATATTAGCAATGAACTCGTGAAATGGTCGTACGAGAAAGTCCCCACTTCATCGCTACCTCGGAGATACTGTGTCCCACCGCAAGTGCGCCGACTATAACAGCAGGTTCAAACTCACTTAAATCTTGATAACCTGCCATTGTAGCAGCAGTAACCGATCTAACAACTGCGCCAGACACTTGTTGTCTTATATAGGCGCTGCCGACTGCAGCGCCGTATTCTGCTTGTTTACGTATCTTTCTGTTTGAATACGCATGCCTATACCAGTTTATTTGGCGGTTCAGTGTATATTTGTGTAGGTACATTCAGTAGCGTATGTGGATACTGCCTGCGAAGTATATTGCGAGTAAAGGTAGTAGCAAAGATGTACTAAATTTAAACCTCATGCATAATGCGGCAGGTTTTCTCTCATCTCAGCGTTTATTACATCTTATCTCCTGAACTATATGTAGTACCATGATATAATCTTGTAGGTACATTTAACGGCATATGTAAGTACTAACTGCGAAGTTTATTGCGAGTACTCTTAGTACCACGGAAGTAATAAACTTAAACGTCATGTATGATGTGGCAGTTTCTCACGCATCTCACTGTTTATGACGTCATATCTAACGAACTTTTCTAGGTAGGTGGTTCTTACCCACCACAGCAATTGTTGCCTGACGGATATGTGTATCAAGTTTGGTTGAAATCGGTCTTTTGGCTCAGAAGGAAGTGTGGAACACACACACACACACACACACACACACACACACACACACGCATACATATATATATATATATATATATATATATATATATATATATATATATTTGTGTATCACCTCACTGCTCTTAATTTCACTTAATTTTTGTATTCTAAACGTGATATGCTTCACTTAAGTATGTTTACCTCAGTGCCACCTATCGGGATGCAGTTTTCCCGTTAGCCCGAGGGAGTGATATAGATCTGTCTGCTCTTTGAATTGGGCACATGTCACTATTCTTGAGTAATGTTGCGCTAAGGCTGTAAATCTGTTGACTACTCAATGTTGGCTGCATAAGACATGCTGTTATTAAGTGGTACGATGTTACTGTACCGTGTTTGTGACATTCTCACGTTTTAGAATAAGAAAGGTTTGTGCTCATTAACTGACACTTGTTTAATGATCATTATGTCACGGTTGTTACCGCTTGTATTATTTATGTTTTCAGATTTGTTTACGTAATGCGTCTACAATTTTTAACATGCAGAAGTCTTTCAGTGGTCATTTTTGCACACAAGCATTTGTCATGTTGACGACAACTTGTTCGTCCGGTACTGTGATTATATACCGCTCTTATTTTACCTTATGTTAAATTTGCCAGTTTGCTTTACACTATTTTTTCACTTAATGTGAAATTTTTCTGTATAATTTCAGATCTGAAGATGGTTAATTGGTCAGTCGAAGGTAATAATCAGTGAAATGTTAAAATATTGCAATCTGGACTATTAAAGGACTTTATATAAAAGTATTTAACGTTTAATGTTTTCACAGACTGCCTGTCCCCATCATGACCATCTCAGGCAATAACAAACATTTCATGTATTGAGATTATGAGTAGTGGTGCTGTTCTGGCCTGAACTTGATACTTGCCTCTACTGCACTTTTTTTATCCCACGTGAGCAAAGCAGGACGCGGCGTTACACCAATGCTTATAGTATTTAATTATTTGTCGAATTTATTCAGTCTCTGTCTTCCGCTACAGTTTCTGCCGTTAAGGCTCCTTGTCGAACCATGGAACTTCATTCCGATACCTTAATACCACTTCTCCTGGTTAGTTTTCCCTTTCCATGCCGATTCTGAGGAGAACCCTCCTTAATTATTACAACAAGTGATATTTAGCATATCAAACGTTTCTATTTTTTTCTTTTCGAGTTCACGATTTACTTCCTTAAGCGGTGTACTTCGTTGGGCAGGCGTTATTATGCTTCCAAAGCAGCTTCACTTCGTCTACAGTGTGGCGCCCGGAATTGGAGTTTATCTCATTCCTGCTGTTCATTAATGCTTCACTCTTTATTTGGTTTTCCTATGTCCATTGATGCGTCTGACGGATTTTGTCGGGGTCTGCCTCATGTCCCTGTCTCGTAATCTCTCTCTCTCTGCGTGTCAAGTTACATCAGCTTTGAAGGAGGAATTAAATACATGCATCTGAAGATGTTGACAGATAGTATACTTCTATATACTCACCGGGCGTCTAATTAGTAGCCGTAAAAATGTACGCTGATTGCTTTGAAGCGTTATACGACGGTTATTTTTTTTCTCAACTTCCGAACGGTCGCGAAATTAAAAGCGCAGTGAAAATCCGGTGAAACTTTGTGCGGATGTGTCTGGCAGTGTCTCCAATATGCCCCTCTACCGCATCACGTCGCACCTTGCAGTTCTGAGGGCACTTTGAGCACGTAAAGATGGCAGGAAGTAGTGTCCCCTGCCAAGTGTGAAGTCCTGCTCAGAGGTTCCGCCTGATTTGATGCAGTCCTCATAAAGTAATTGTCATGCGTTTCCTTCTTGATGACAATTCCCGACGTCATACTGCAGGGGCTGACTTTCACCTCTTCGCTCGCATGAACCGCTGCCTATGAGGACAGTATTTTGGCAAAGACTACGAGCTGCAGACCAGGGTAAGGAATTGACAGAAATCACAGGTGGCTTTCTTCTATGAGCAAGGACTTGGTATCACGTTACGACAAATGTCTAAGTCGGAGCAGCGATCATGGAGGGAAGTAGCTGGAAGGCTTAGCTAAATGTCGCAAATAAAACTTGTTTGATTTCTCGCGACTGATTAGAAGCTGAAAAATTAGTCCTTACAGATGGTGTAGAATTTATACCAGGCTATCAAGAGATCCTCCACGTATGACCTACGTCTTGAAGTTGTGAGTGGCCGGCCTGTGTGGCCAAGCGGTTCTAGGCGTTTCAGTCTGGAACCGCGCGACCGCTACGGTCGCAGGTTCGAATCCTGCCTCGGGCATGGATGTGTGTGATGTCCTTAGGTTAGTTAGGTTTAAGTAGTTCTAAGTTCTATGGGATTGATGACCTCAGATGTTGAGTCCCATAGTGCTCACAGCCATTTGAATCATTTTCTGAAGTTGTGAGTATGTGCCAGTCAGTTCTGTGGAATCAGCGCTGTTAAATGGGTTAGCTGGCATACGTGATAGAGTGGCAGGAAGAAGCTACTGTCTTTGTGCGTACCGATGACCACACTGTGAAGGAACTACTTGGCAGATCAACCTGGAGAGTGCAACGTGTTTACACGAAAGGGGTATCACGCCCAGACGTGAAACATTACATAAGAGTATGGATCGACAAAAGATTCTAACTGATAAGTCGAAGACGGAGTGTCACGCCACGTCATTCTCAATCGATTTCAAACCGGACAGGAAGTTTCAGTGTCCTTGGATACAGGTCTACCTCCACCAGTTTCCACAACTTCCTATAGGACACAACACAGGACACTGCATACAGTGGACCTTTAGAATAGGGTTACTAGAAAAAGGTCACTGCTGAAAGCGGTCTATTAAGCTGCACGCCTTGAATGGGCGAAACTACAGAGAACAGAGACAGTAGTGTGCTCCGGCGAGTAGCGATGTTGCGTCTTTATAGACGATGCAAGAAGTCAAGGGCACCGGCAGACCAATGAGGCGTTTAGTCCCCAATGCGTAGATTGTGTTCGTGCCGGAAGTGGTTGCGTGTGATTGTCTTGGGGATGTTTCTCCTACCATTCATGTTGCTGTGGACTCGAACCGGGCTGTTTGCTTCCTCTCAGTGACAAAGTATCCCACTTTCCTCTACATTTGTACGGTGAGTATGTTGTGATCACCCGTATCTTTCACGATCATAACGTCTGTACTGACAGGTCTGCACGCATACGTTCCTACTTTGACGAACAGGCGCCCTGAACTGGCTCGCTAAATCACCAGATCTTATCCCCATGGACTATTTCTGGCACTATTTTGGAACAGCGAGTGGAGAGCAACAGTCAGCTTCTCCGCGATCATCAGTTAGTGGTTTCAGCTGGATCTGGCAACCCGAAGAAACTTTTGATTTCTCTTCCTCGCTGAATTGAAGGTACTATCGGGCTAGACAGTGTGTTACGCGGTATTAAGCTGTCGATTCTTGCTGGGAACTCATTTTTTGTCCGATGTACTGGTTATCATTACGATCCTTTTATCTTGTCTTTGTACGTCTGTAACTGATCCTAAAACTCCGGCGGGTAGAACGACGTACCCATGGGTGCTGTCTCCTGAAGTCACACGCGTGGCTCCCTACAGAGTTCACATGCAACGCCACACGACCGTCAAACGACGGTTCCGGTGTAACGAGCAGTCGGCGGCTCTTCCAGTGTTCGCGCAATACAGTTCGGTAAGGTTGTCGCCAAAATATCGCAGCTGAACTATGTAAAAAATTGTCATATTTGAACGAATCTAAATGCCATATTTCGTTTGTCTGTTTTGTACAGGTTGTCACAGGAGGGATAGTGTATTTATTTATTATCGTGTCAGAAGTACAAAATATATAAATCAATAAAAGGAAATCGATCGTTGACAGCAGTTTATACATTGGTTGACCAGAAATTGGACACGTCGAATGTATTCGGTGTCGTCCTCATCACGTCTCTCATGCTGCATGTGGCTGGATATGAAGAACATTGTAGTAGATGGCTGTTAGTGTGCACAGCACCACACTTGCAAAAAATTGACTCTATAGGCCCGACTTCTGCAGGTTGGTCTTGTACCTCCTGGAATTAAAGCGTAGTCTGTTGAGAGGCTACCATGTTGTCCACTTCTCTAAATGACTAGGAGGGAGCTCTTCCTTCGGAACCATCCGTTTCTCCAAATGTTGACATTTCACTCGCCACTTTGAGATTCTTGCTTGCTGTGGCGTTCCTGTAAGAGTTTCAGTAGTTGCCAGGAAGTTCTTTCTTGATTTCAGCCGATGACGTGCTGGCTGACGGTCGTATAAAAGATGAGTTTCACAGTCACTGCCTTGCTTTTCTCGCATCTAACAGCTAACTCGCATCTCATTTCAGGAGGTGCTATTCCAGCAAGACAGCGTATTCACGGGTGTAGGTCTTAAACAACACGTGGTAATGCGGTAGGACTCATTAAAGGGCTATGTTTCTGGCATAACGGGACTCGTACCATGCCAAATATGCATACTCAGCATTGGAGTAATACACCACTAGCGCGCTAGTTCTCACGGCGCATGGGTGAGCTCGCCACATCTACATCTACATCTACATAGATACTCCGCAAGCCACCTTACCATGGCCGGCCAGGGTGGCCGAGCGGTTCTAGGCGCTACAGTCTGGAACCGCGCGACCGCTACGGTCGCAGGTTCGAATCCTGCCTCGGGCATGGATGTGTGTGATGTCCTTAGTTTACTTAGGTTTACGTAGTTCTAAGTTCTAGGGGACTGATGACCTGAGAAGTTAAGTCCCATAGTGCTCAGAGCCATTTGAACCATTTTTATTAGTACCATGTGGCACCTGTCAGTTCTTGCACGATGTTGTTTTTGGCAGACTCTTTCTGATTCATGTTTACGTAGTGTTTCTTATATGCAACCGAACGCTTCATAGTCCCTCCCAGGTATTTCTGAGTTGACAGTGTTCAACAGCAATTCTTTGACAGATGATTTCAAGGCTTTTAGTTTTCTGTTTGTTCCTGAGGTGGAATCCAAGGTCTGAATTTTGGAAAGGTTACGCTTAAGGTGATCTTCATTATAACAGGTGGTAAAATGCTTGCAGGTGTTTAGGCGAGGTTTGTAGGGAGAGTGGTTAGTATTCAGGGACATGACAGGAACGATCATTTGAAGCAAGACACTTCTTATGGACATACTTCCATTCCGAATGGTTTCTGATATAGAACGCTTTTAATACACATTGTTATTTATTTTCAGTACATTTAGAAAGCATTACATTATGCTTTTACGAAGTATCAATTCAACAGACAGGAATTTTTGACGTATTCTACCTCTAAGTACTATCGTACATGTCACATTACAGCAGTTGTATGGTTCACAATAAATGTTCGAATAACCCACCGTCAGCTTCAGTCCATTTACGCAGTAATTGGATAACATTTTGTGTTGCTTGTCTGTGCACGTTCCCTAATGAAAGTAGCAGTGTCCATGATGCGACCAAGCAGTTCATCTCGCGTACTCAGCTTTTGTTTGTAGACCTTACTTCATCCAACCCCATAAATAAAATTCAAATGGCGTCGTGTCTGCTGATCTTGGTGACCAGGTAATTGTACTACCACGACCAATCCAGCGATCAGCGTAATCGCGGCTCAGATCTTTCCTCACACGTCTGGTAAAATGTGGAGGGGCTCCGTCGTGCTGAAAGTACTTTGCAGTCAGACTGACCAAAGCAACGTCATCAAAGTGTCCAACGAACGAATTTTCCAAAACATGCAAGTAAATCTGTCTCGCCATCCGCTCTTCTACAATGACTGGACCTGTCAACAAGTTGCCGATTCTGCCGCACTAAACGTTGACCGAACAACGAAAGATGGCTCATCAGTGAACAGCATCAATGGAAGCAAATGACGACAGTCAGTTGACGAGTGACAAAATTCAAGTCGGGTGGAATTGTCGCCAATGTGATGATTGTGGACACGCTACATTTGAAACGGCTACAAGTTTTCCACATGTAACATTCGCAATGCACATGTTAGTGAGACACTGACACGTGCAAAAATTCGCCGTGTGCTGGGAGCTTGACTACGCTGTATCTTTTCAACAACGTGTTCCTGGTCCTGCACACGCTGTTGAACTATAAATTGAGAAGAAACTGGTAGCTTGGAAAGGAAAACCTGTTTCGTTCAATATGCTACAAATTCTGATGAACACTCCACGATTAGGAATTCGATTTGTCGGGAAGCGCCGACGGTATTCTTCTACAGCAGCAGTCGTGATACTATCGCAGAAACGATAAAAAAACACAACATCTGCATATTCTTCATTAATGTAGATATGTAGCATTTGACACCGGTCATTAAGACCACTGCCCATAGAGACGTTGGATGTCGATTGGTGGCATTGCGGGCACGTCATCCGGTAACAAATGCATGTAAAAGGAGCAGACACGGTCGAGGGATCACCCCAGCGAAGATATGGGCGGCAAGTGGGGAAATCCATTGAGATAAGCGACTTTGACAAAGAACAGATTCCTATAACACAGAACCTATGAACTGTAAAGCTGATCTGATGATCACGTGCTACTGTCGTGAGCAGCTACGGCAAGAGGTAGAGGGACAATGAAACTACCACTAGGCGCTAAATGGCTGGACGTCAATGACTCTTCACAGAACGTGGGGTTCGGAAGCTTGTCTGCTCTTTAAAGTAGGATACATGGTGATCTGTGACACTCTGCCGAATGCACAATGCTGCGGCACGCACAAGTATTTCGGAGCACGGCGTTCATCGTACATTGTCGAACATGGAGCTCAACAGCAGAACACTTCGGCGTGATCATGTATTGACCCAACGACATCGTCAATTACGATTGCAGAGGGGACGGGACCATCGGAATTCGACAGTCGACCAATGGAAACGTGTCGGCTCTTCAGATGAATCACATCTTTGCTAGACTAAGACGATGGTCGTCTCCACAAACGCCGTCATTCGAGGTGAACGGCGAGTCGAAACGTGCCGCGCGCCACGGACGCAGGCTGGCGGGAGCAGTATTATGCTATGGTAGACATTCTGCTGCGCTTGCATGGCACCTGCGGTAGCAATCGAAGACACGCTGACAGCTGCGAACCACCTGCATCCCTTCATGCTTGATGTCTTCCCCGACGGCGATGCCATCTTTCAGCAGTATAATTGTCCGTGTCTCTGAGACAGAACCATGCTACAGTGGTTTGACGAGCATTATAGCTGACTCACGTTGATGTCTTCGCGACCAATTTCGCCTGATGTACATACCACAGAACCCATATGGGTTGCTATCGGGCACTATCACCGCGTACGCAAATCAATGGCCCGATATTTACGCAAATTACAACACCTGTATGTAGACATCTAATACCACATACCTCCACGCCTACCAACAAACTGTCGGATCCCTGATACGCAAAATCAGTGATGTATTTCGTTCCAAAGACGGACAAACAAGCTATTAAGCAGGTGGGCATACTGTTCTGGTTCATCAGTGTAGCAGATTGTGTATAAACACGGTTAACGGATCATCTCTCTGATACAACCTCAGTCCCTCACAGTACTTCGCTCACCACACGACGTGGACAGCTGCGCGTTCAACGGGATGGTTCAGTGGCAGAAATACATCCCAAGCAAAGGGATTGGAAGGACATAGGCTGGCCTAGAATAAAACACCAAAGACGTATTGTGGGTAAGACACATATGTGAGCGCCGCTAGCCTAATTACCAAAGTACATTAAATGTGTCCTGTTTCGGAAACCATTCGGAATAAAACATACGTCCAAATGAAATTTCATGCTTCAAATGAGCGTTCCCGTCATATCCCTGAATAGTGATCATTCCTCCTGAGACATCATGTCTGCACTGAATTTCAAACCTTAGAAAGTTTCTTGTGACAATAGTTCTCTGTAAAGACAGAACGATTTTCTTACATCGTGACTTTCACGCTGTTTATTTATAATGACAGTTGTAGCAAAAATGGTGGATGATTTGTGTTTCCTGTCAACAAAGGTATCATTAGACAAAGAGAGAGCCAACGTGGTCACACAGAGCAACGACTGGTAAGGAAATTAACTTCACATTTTGTCAGTGGAACCATAACAGCATTCTACTTAACCGGTTTAGTGAAACCACAGGAAATTTAAATCAGGATGGCCTGACAGGGACTCGAATCTCACTACTAGTCCTTTATGCTGACCAATAAGTCACAGGTCTACAGTCTACGTTTATGTCTATTCACGGGCCATTGCAAAACATTCCTAGGGATGGACTATGAGTAGACTCGAAAAGCTGGAGAACTCTTCGATTCTTTTCCATAGCCCGCGTCTCAGAAGACTCCCGAGAAGACAAGTGAGATTTTTACATTACGGTTAAATGACAAAGGTAGACATCCAGTATATCTCCCCATTGGGCATTGACAGACTGCTACTGTCGGTTGCTTGCTTTTCTGTTCGTAGTGAATAGTAAAATAGTAAAGCTGGTCAGTCTACCACACCTACAGTCAACAAGGAAAAAGTGGTGCCGTTTCTTTTATATTGACGATCCCGCACACGTGAACAATAAATTTCGACACAAAAAGGTAAGAATGACGTCTTGATTTTAAAAAAAGGAATTAAATGTAGATAATTATTGGAGGACATACTAAGAAAACATAAGAAATGGATAATGTTGACTGTATACTCATTAGATCACAGTGGTGGAAATAGTAAAGTGGAAAGGAAGAACTGATAGTGAAATATGAATTGTGATTACCTAACGAAACTGTAAAATAATTGCGTGATGATTAAAATAATGTCTCATTGCTCAATAAGATAAATAAAATGTTAATAACAAAATTGTAAGAAGGACACTATCAGAGCTTTGTCAATACTTCCAGTCTTACGGGTATAAGTAATATCATAAACATACTTGTATGTACGTTGATGCAAATATCCTTTTTTAAATATTTAAAAAGCCATTATTTTTAACAATAAGAAAATGTTAATAATTTCTAAGCGTAAAATATTTCTTCAACTTATACATCGGGAAACTATTGTAGGATCTATTTACTTGTCTGTATATTAAAATAGAAGTCTCTACTGTATATATACGAGCAATATAGATTCTGTAATTTATGTGGTTATCATAACTCCGTAATTTTTTATGTGTATACAATTCGGTATAAATGTCAAACTCGTAACCGGAGTAAATCTTTGCAACCCTCTGGTAACAACTAATTGTGTTCTACGACCAGACGAATGAGAAAACCAGTTCCCGTCAAACAACAACAAACCAGCTTACTTTAGAAAAGACATTCAATAGCAGGATAATTTAGTGACTGGATACCGTAGGACCCTTTGGTTCTACTCCAGACGTGTCGGCAACTGAGCACTCTATAACATCTGCAGTGTAACTATACAACTGTACAGAATGGCGTAAGTTCAAATTTCTCGGACGTACTGAAAGAAATCCGATTGTCGCAGCGTACGTTCGTAGATGCTAAGAGGTGTATCTGTCACACAGTAAATCATAAATCAGAATTCATCTGCATGCACTTTTAAGAAATGCCACGGCTTGCACCAAATGATTTTTTAAATTTTATTTATTTATTTATTTATTATTTTTTTTATAGTAAGCAACAACGCGGTAAGACAGTGCGAAGCTAAGCGAAATCATTTTACCTGGAAGGTTGCATTTAACCGAACAAAAAATTGTACTGTACTCTTAGCCAATTTTGACGTCATCGCCATTTTAAAACCGACAGATGTGAAAGAATAATAGAAATAGATTTGGGAAACCGGGGCTTAATGTCAGAAATTATTTCGACATAGGAAATATATAGCATCCAAGTCGGATACGTTGTATTATTTTAAGATGCGGTATCGTGATAGTATTTCTGTTGAAGTTGAATAATCGTGAAATATAAACCAAATTTTGTGCTACACAATACGGCCTTAATTTAAATGATGCAGCACTTCATCAGTTACATATTCTTTTCGCACTTAGTGCGTTTGTTTGCGTACGTATTTTGCGTGCAGACAATGAGAATAAATTCTCGAAATGGGAGAGCGGTGTGCTGGCCACATGCACCACCATATCCGCATCCAGTGACGCCTGTGGTCTGAGGATGACACGGCGGCCGGTCGATACAGTTGGGCATTCATGCCCTGTTTTTTTTTTATTCCACGAAAACAGTAACAAAAGTCGCTAGTTTACAATAAAATGACATATATAAGGTGACAGATAATTGCAGTCATAAATTACAGCATTCATAGAATGAGAAATGTTAGGGAGGAGTTAGAGCTGCTAGCAGCGTGAAAAATTACGTAGCCAGTGCAGTACTTCATTATTAAAATCGTGAAAGACAATTGCAGGCGCTCCAAAAACATCGATTATGATGAATGAAGTCAAGTTAAAATACTGCCGTTCAGGAAAAGTAGTATCTTTAATAAAGAAAAACAGCGTAAGGCTCAAGGATATGTAATAACGTGAGGCATCATCTACGAATTCCTTGTCGAAAGATGAGTCGACTAATAAACTGGTCTAAATGTCATAAAAATGTCCTTTTTCAATGTTTTGCTGCTGTTCTTCCTGTTTCATATTGTCTCGGAGATAACGTGGCACGTGACGGTGAAATAAGAAGTGCCGAAATAGAATGCAAGTCCAACCAGGCGGTCTGTTCTGCAGCTATCTGCTCTTTCCTTTAGATTACCTTTTCACCCCAACAATATCTATTTGGCAGCCGGTCATATGACGAAGGCAACTCAGCTGATGTAACAGTGACACACTATTAGTTCAGCTGCTCAAGGTCACTACCTTCGCAATGAACTTGAACAGAGACTAACTTAAGTTATAAATTCATGTGATTATCTGTTTACATGAAACGAAACAAAGCGCAAGTAGCTGAAAGTTATAAGAAGCTAAATAGGAGTATTCATTCAAAAGCTAAGATACATCTTAGTACACATCTGTACTACGGTTAAGTGTTAATTTCACAGATCACACAGGCTGTCAACTGAAATATCGGAAACCACACGCTACGTCCGCAACTCCATGCAAACGACAACACATACGTGGGCAAGAGACGTATTGTGGTGTTACCGATATTCCGGTTGACAAACTGTGTCATCTGGGAAATTAACATGTAACCGTCGATATCATATGCACTAGAGTGTATCTCTGGATGAGACATGAGGCGCCGAAATCGATCACGCAATAAAACTGGTAATGCCAAAACTGCAGCCTGACGCTATTTCATTTATTGTTATTACTACATGCGGCTGCGTTCCCACCATCCATTATGATGGATAGTGAAGATATGATATCCTTATTCTTTTTCTTTATGTGTCTGGTCTCCCGTTCTGTGGAAGTAACTACAAGTTCCACTCCAAGTTTTTTTTTTTTTTTTTTGTGAGAACAAAGTCTTTCGCGTCGGCACTGTCGTATAAAACATTCTCGGACGTCTTGCCGCGTTGATTCATGACGATACCTTGAGCTTTCGACGATTTTTTCAATCGTCCCCATCAGGAGCAACCGACTGTCAAAACTGCAACTGTGTTGTCCCAATATAGACCATAAAATGCTTCTGATTGGTCGGTAATTACGTAACTCTGTCGCAGATGGTGTCAACATCTGCGTTTGTGGGGCCACCGCCCCTGCCGTAGGGTAAACATTGCGACGAATATCTCTGATCCTTCTCTGCATCGAGAGCTCGCTTCCATGCACCGCTGAGCATACATCCGCAGTCACGATTGAAGATTTTCTCACAAATTGTTATTTCTACAGCCTCTTTAGTTACAAAGTCCTAGTACCCAGCAGCCTCAGACAAATTTTTGTTTCGTCAAACAGTATTTTATGTTTGTCTCCGAGGCTGCGCTCAGCAACTGCAAATTTCTCCAGTTCTCGATTTTTAGCATGTCGCTGATGTTCTGTGCAGTGGTTGGAACCTGTGCGGATGGACTGACCGCCGGCTGCGATGGCCCAGCGGCTCTAGGCGCTTCAGTCCGGAACCACGCGACTGCTACGGTCGCAGGTTCGAATCCTGCCTACGACATGGATGTGTGTGATGTCCTTAGGTTAGTTAGATTTAAGTATTTCTAAGTTCTAGGGGACTGATGACCTCAGATGTTACGTCCCATAGTCCTCAGAGCCATTTGAACCATTTGATGGACTGACCGATGTAATTGCTTCCGCATTCATAAGGGATTTATAAATCCCAGGGATACTGAGCCCGACACTGTCATTAATGGGGAGAAACATCTCCTTTATATTCTTAGGCGATCTTAAATCGCGTGTTACCAGGCCTCTGTCTATTTTGCTGCATGCGCGCCGCAGAAAGGAAAGAATGGAATCGGTAGTTCGTCACGTTAATGTTCAACATTTTCACGTTTCCTTTTTCTGGAGAGTGCTGACTTTATATCGCGTAATCCATAGCCCTTCTTTCGGAAGATATACTTCAGATGAGTAACCTCACAGTCCAAGTGGTCCTCGTCAGAAACAGTTTTTGCTCTGTGTAACAGTGCATTTAAAACTGCTCTCTTCTGGACTGGGTGGTCAAAACTCTGAGCGCTCGGGTACAAATCAATGTGCGTCGGCTTGCGGTAAACTGAGTGGCGGAGACGTACATCTGACTTTCGTTGCACGAAAACACCTAAAAATAGCAGCCTTCCCTCTGTCTCTGTCTCGACGGTGAACTGGATGTTTGGGTGCACACTGTTCAAATGCTCCTGGGATTGCTCAAGAACTTATACGACGTGTGGCCAGACCATAAACGTGTCGTCAACATAGCGATAAAATAAAGGTGGACGAAGAGGAGCCAAATTTAATGTACGTTCCTAAAAATCTTCCATAAGAAAATTGACCATTGCAGTAGACAGTGGAGAACCCATAGCCATTCCGTCCACCATTTACCAAATTTACCGCCATACAAGAAGTAGATGGTCGTCATAAGATATCGAAACAACCACATAAAGTGTCAGGCAAATCCAACACCTTCCATGAAAACCCTGACATGATAAGCAAATCCAGCAGTATGTCACATAGCTCCGAATAAATCGTGACATTAAATAAACCAAAGTAATACGAGTAACGAGTGAGCAAATGGAATACCACAGACTAACACAAGAATGCCTAAATGCATGTCATACCTTCCCACCGTGAGACAGACGCAGTTCCGAGGGGAGAAACGAGAACAGAAGCCGAGAGCAGCACCGTGTTAAGCTAGAACGCCCTACGATAAGGGACGGACACCCACGTCGCCAGCTAACCGCCAGGACCACCCACAAGCCCATGTTAAAAGATAGAGCCCTCCAGAAAAACAGTATAGATCTTACGATAACACTAAAAGGGCCACACCAGCTGCAAGTTTTAGCGTGAGACTTTTTCGCGTCTCTGTTACGTTTCAAACGTTAAAAACATTGCCCCACCACGAAAAGTAACCGCCAGGACCACCCCCCAGCCCCTGTCAAAAGATAGAGCCCTCCAGAAGAACAGTATAGATCTTACGATAACACTAAAAGGGTCACACCACCTGCAGAAGTCTCATCTGTTACACCCCCTTTTTGCGTAATACTAGTGTCGATCGTCAATTAAAGCTCATGGTATTCACATTTGCTATGTAAGTCAAAATATGAAACGCGATGCTTTTTCTGTTATATAATTATTGAGAAGCCACATCAGCCACTCTAATTTACGACAAGTTAGATAAGTAATTAAAGATAATTGAGGGTCACTGTAGACCATTTTGATAGTTTTCTCTTTTGTGAAACTTAATTTAAACCTAGATTATAGATGTGATATGACATAGGTCATCCTTCGATCCATTGTAGAACTTGGAAACCCACTCAGGGGATATTCGTTCACATTTTTGTTGAACGCTGTTGGCTTTTATCATCCTGTATTAAAATAATTCCTTTTATCAATAGCGCAATTTATAAACAATGTTTTATGAGTAGAATAAAATTTCCACAGGTAAACGTAACTGCTTTTTCGACGTTATTTTACCAGCTAACTAAAAATAGAAAAGCCTTGAACCCCTTCCACTAAATTTAGTTTGTATTAAGATTCTTTTACAGGGAGTGCAGTGGAGCTGACGCTGAAATCATTAAGTATTTGATTATATCATCGCTAGTCTCACTGAACTCTTCTGAACTCTACATGTTATGTGTGGTCTGGTGTCTCCTTATCAGCAACACGTCCAGGTTCAAAATAGTCAATTCCCTAAAAAACACGCTCAGAGCGTCGTTGCGTGAAAGTGGTAGGGAGACACGACTTAGAACAAACAGACACCACGCAGAACGTTAGAGAATGGCGACCCTGCCAGGATGGTAAAATACCATGATTGAAGGTCGACCACATGCCTAACCAGGTCAGAAAAATATCCTGCTGAAAAATTTTCGTAATAAAAGTTTTTGTTTGAATGTTATAAACAGTCGAAAACGGTAGCTACAGCGATAGATAGTAAGAAAGTATTCAGTAGAACGTGAGACATTCTAGCAGAGACAATAGCATAATTAAGTTATGAATTTTAATATTGTTAGAATTAAGTTTTCTCTCCAATGCAAGCGCACAGGTGGCGGATACATCGTTGACAAGTTGGTTCTGACCCAACAAGTAAGTGAGTGGAATATCAGTCTTGGGTATAATAAGTGTCAAGTTGTGTGAACAAAAAGTTTATGAAACGCGTGAGATCGTATGAGCGCATGTTGACGGGAAGTAGGGCGCGTGAATTGCCTTTTAAAACAGAAAGTAAGGGGTTCGGAGAGATTAGCAATGGCAGATCGAGACCTTGACCGAATTGAGGTAGAGACCCAGCATGAAGATGGACGGAGAATAGAGGACAGTACAACAGACGACACAGTATCGCGAGAAATAGGACATATAACGCACCATAACGAGGATAATGTACGTCAAGGCATAGAAAACGTAAGTCAGCATACGACAGAGGAGCAGGAAAGTGGAGAGACAGTCGATTCTAACTTGAGTCTTGAATACGTAGACCCCATAGTACAAGTAATCAGAGCTCCCTCACTACAGAGTACAAGGAATGCGAGCAGAAACGTGTCACCGCACAGTTCAATGCAATCGGTTGCGAACCAACACTTGGGCGAAAACACAGAGCGTAGGATGTCAGAAGAAAACGCAATAGGGCCCACCAATCTGGCAGAATTATTACAACAAATTACGGAAACCATGACAAGGCAAAAGAAAGAAATAGCGAAAGAAATTCAAATTCAGAATGCAGAAACCACGAGACAAATGCGTGAGATTAAAGAACAAAACAAAAAAATTCAGTTACACCTAAGTCATATTGAAGACGAGGCAAAAGAATCTCGAGAAGTGATAGGAAACTTAGTAACAGGTCACAATCAATTGAGAACAGACATTGACAAGGTACAAGCGGACGTACAAACATTGCGTAATGACACTCAGGTCGAGATCAAAACATTGCGTAACAACACCCAGGGAGAAGTCAAGAAACTAGAGAAACAGATAAACGTAATTACTAGACAAGCAGCAGGTACAGCGCGTGAAATTGTTGACAACAGTGTGTTACACAAACGTATCACAAAAGCAGCGCTGAAAAGATATGATAACCGCATAGTCAAAATAGAAGCACAAACGAAGCAACAATTTCAGAAATTGCGAACAGAGTTGTTGCAAACCATTGAACCAGTGAACAGGATCGAACCAGCACTGGGTCTGCAACCACATCCTTATCTGTAACAGCACCGGAAAAACAAGCAATTAACGAAGATATCATGCATTTTCGATTCCAATCACAGGCGGAAAATAACATACGTGAAATCAGACAGCCTGCACTGCAACAAACACGTTTCGAAATTCTTGATGAACAAACGGCATCACAAACACATGCAGAACCACAAATGCATGTTTCAAGACAGTCTGGATCGTGAAATGAAGCGGCAAGGTTAGCCAGACAAGATACCGAACCAATATGTGACAATGGAAAGCCAGGTCGCGAAGAGTACAGTGCAATGCATTCAGCTACAAGTTCACAACCGATGGAAGAAAATTATTGCGTACCACTCCAACGATACTACGCAAGGGTACGCGAAAGTTACAGTGGACAATATCCAATGGATCTACCACAACTGGAAAGAACGACGGGAGAAATGATCAGAAACAAAAGTGGCGAAGAATCGCGAATTTCATATGGAACTATGACGAAGTACGACAAAGATCATTTCCTCACAGTCAGAAAATTTCAACACTTTCGAGAAGGAAACTCATTGCATCCACGAACTTTTATTGATCACTTCCGAGTAGGATTACCAGAACACTGGACGCTAGCACACAAATTAGACTTTATATGTGCACACATGTCAGGAACAGTCGCAGAAACCATACAGAATGTTGCAGCGACATGCCGATTGTACGAAGATTTCAGAGAGACGTTTCTCTCACTATATTGGTCCAGCGAAGCACAGAACAGAGTGAAGTACGAATTATTACAGAACCCATATTTTGAAAATTCAGGAGAGAAGAGTCCCGTGAAATTTTTCGAAGTAATGGCAAAGAAGAATCAATGCTTAGATGTACCATACAGTGACGGAGAGTTGATTAAATTATGCGCGATGAAGTTACCATTGAAACACCAGCAATCATTAGTAGGTTGCGGAGGCAATGACGTCGAAGCATGTAAAGGTATTCTAAGGGAACTAGAGTTCATATTTTCGGAAGATGACGCAAGAAAAAGACGAAGCGCACGTGAAAACGAAAGCAAAAAGCAGTGGAATCCACAAGACACAGTACGAAGAAACAATAATTACGAACCATGTGATAAATTCGCACCAAGAAACGACAATAGATTTCAACAAAGAACCGGTTATGGATTTAGTAGAGAATATGGCAATAACTATAATTCGCACAGGAACGGCAACAACTATTACAGAGGGAATAACGACAACCGGAACGTGTATTGGAGAACCAATAGACCGACAAATTATCAACAAAGAAACCAATATCAACAAGCTGAACAAGAAAAGACAATACAGATAGAAGAGGTAGAGGTAAGATCACCAAACCCCGATAAACGTTCGAATTGACAGCTAAGCGCCCATGCCAAAGAGAATGACGCACCGACCCAGGACAATTGCAGCACCTTGAACAGAGAAGTAAATACCTTATCACGAGAAGAGAAGAAGGAAGAAACAAATCTGCAGGGACCAGATGAAAACGAAGGCAGGAAAATAACAACATCGTGTTGGGACGAAATTAATTGGGAGAATACTGACGAGGAAGATGAATTACCAGAGGCATGCACAACGAATGTAGGAGGAAAGGACGAAGTAATGAGTATTGCAGAGCTATTTGAGATGGAAACCAGGGAAAGCGAATTCAATGAGGATAATGCGCAGTCGACAGAAGTTGAAAATAAGTTACTAGTGGGCACACAACCCAACGTACATAATGAAGTTAGTTATGAAGCGATAATTACAGCATTTACGTGCGATTGTGTGGAAGTAGCGACGAAGAAGGAGAAGATAGACGAGGATGAGGAAAAAGTAGAGATGTTGAAGAAAGCGTAAATGAAGGAAGAAATAAAGAAGAGGAAATAAAAGAGAGAGAAGTAGCAGTCGAAGCTTATCCTCCAGAAAGTTCGAATTCACAGGGGAAAGTCCTGAAAAGACTCATGTATGATTCAGTGGAGGATTCGTTGATGCAAGAAAAAGAAGAACAGAACCAACCCTTTCAAAGTCAACCAATTTTGAAGGCCATGGTAAAGCATATCCCAGTCAATATTGTAATTGATATCGGAAGTGAACTGACCGCGATCTCAGAAAATTTATTCATGCAGTGTAATGCCAATGAGGAATTGCCAGTTCTGAAAACACATAAGATTAAAGTAAGAGGTCCTATTAGAAACAATGCTGCGGAAGTTACGAGACAAACAAGGTTAACTCTTACGTGTCAAGGTCAAAAGATCGAAGCCAACTTCGCGATTATACCTAAACTAACTGTAGATTTGATTATAGGTGCAGATTTTTTAAATCAGAGACGAGCCATAATAGATACGGAGAAAGGTATCGTACCATTCGGAAATGTCACACTTCTCTTTGAGCAAAAGCTAAAATTTAGAAGAAATACCAGTTATAAACAAACAATTAAGAATTATGCGAGATAAAGGGGATGAAGAATTAGAATGGTATGCACATAAGGGGGAATCGCCTCAACTCATGTTAGAAGTCCATAAAGAAATCGACGAAAAATAGCAAGAAGTTCAAGGTATTTCGGAACACAGTAAAAGAGAATTAGACGGTATTTTACGAGATAAAGCTGAGGTATTTTTACCTGAGACTGGCAGTATTAAACACTTTCAGTAGAAGTTTGAAGGAAAACAGCACAAACCATTTTGAGTGCCACCCTATACAATCCTATTAAGCTACAGGAATAAAGTATTCCAGGAGATATCTAAAATGTTAGATGATGATATTATTGAACCAGCTACCTCCACTTATAACAGCCCGCTCTATATTGTACAAAAATGAGATGGGAGCATCAGGTTAGTGCTTGATTCCAGACAGATCAACACAATCATAATCACTGAGACAGATCGCCCAGAAAAATTAGAGGAATTGATATAAAACTTCCACGGTGCTAAGATATTTTCATCAATTAATTTACGGAGTAGTTTCTGGCAAATAGAATTGGCCCCAGAATGTAGAAAATTTACAGCATTTATCGTATTCGGTAGATGTTACCAATTTAAACGATTGCCATTTGGTTTAAATATATCATCAGCAGCGTTTATTAGGGGATTTAATACTATACTCAGTCCAGAAATTTTACAAAAAATTACTTGTTATGTTGATGATGTGATTATAGCAGAACCCTGTTGGGAACATCACAACGACACATTAAATCAGTTTTTACAGATCATGAAAGAGCATGGGGTCACAGTAAATACAACAAAATCCAAATTTGGAAGGCGAGAGGTCAAATTTCTAGGACACAAAATTTCAGAGAAAGGGGTAATGACCGACCCAGAAAAAGTAACGGCAATCAAAGAATTCTGTACTCCATATAATAAGAAAACTCTCAGAGGATTTCTAGGTCTCACCGGATTCTATAAAAAATTTATTTGGATCGGCTCTCTCGCAACACCACGCCTATGTGCATTGACTGGAAAAAACACGCCATGGGTATGGGATCAACAAGCTAATGAAGAATTTTTAAAAGTGAAAAACGCGCTAACAACAGTACCGATTTTAGCACATCCTGATCTAACACAAAATTTTTGTATGGCCACTGATAGCGCGAAAACAGGTTTAGGAGTTGTTTTATTCCAAGAATACGAACAGGCAGGGCTAAGATCATATAGAACAATTGCATTTGCCAGTCGTGTACTCACAAAAAACGAGAAAAACTATTCAGTCAGGGAGCTGGAAGCATTGGCCATTGTATGGGGCTTCCAACGTTTTCGATACTTCCTATTCGGAAGAAAAACGAAAGTATACACTGACCACAAAGCATTAGAATTTCTGTTATCCGCCAAACTAACTCATGAGAGGTTAGCCAGATGAATGTTAATACTACAAGAATTTGACTTCACTATTACACACATACCAGGACCAGCGAATGTATTAGCAGATGCTTCATCACGATGTCCACAGCGTGCATCCAATAACATAGGTTTGGAAGCAGCAGAAGACCAGTTTACAATGTACTATATGAAACAAGTACCTTTCGAAAACTACATTACGACAGCATTGAAAAACATAGGCAAAGAACAGAACAAGGATCCCGAAATACTAGGAATCAAACACAAGTGGAGAAGTAAGGATTTTCCAGACACTCGACAGCACTATCTCGTAAAAAACAATGTTTTATTTTTTAGACGAAATGTTGCAACGAATGAATGGTTAACTTATATCCCAGATGAACTAATTAATAAGTACATATGGTACACACATTTAAGTAATGGCCACTTTGGACCAAAGAAATGCTTTTTAAAAATAAAACAAACAAGACATTTTCCTAATATGGAAAGACGAATTAGAACAGTATTAGCCAAATGCAAAAAAATGTATGAGGGCTAAACACGTCACTTTCCAATCCAAACCACCTATGTTTCCAATAATCCCTAAACAATTGAAACAAATAGCTGCAACAGATTTGATGGGGCCCCTCCCACGCACAAAAAATGGATATATTTTCATATTTGTCGTTTTGGAACTTACTTCTAAATATGTTACCTTGACATCATTAAAACGTCAACAGGTCTTACTATAAGTAAAGCATTTAGACAAGATTTTCTCAGACAAGTAGGTTAATTGGAATGAATAATTTCGGATAATGGCCCACAATACAAATCAGTGCAATGGCAGAACACGTTAAAACAACACAAAATAAAACCCATCTACATATCTAAGTACAAACCTAGCGTAAATCCAGCAGAATGATCTATGGAGGACATAGGCGCTTTATGCCGATTATATGCAGGCAAAAGACACAACACTTGGGATATATACCTTAAAACTTTTCAAGAAGTAATAAATGAAATGCCACATAGCACTACACTACTACCTCCAGTTACTGTACTTAAAAATATTGAACCCCCAAACATAACCAGAGAAAATGTTAGATTTCCTATTGTACCACGTAGATAGCACAAACAAGTCATAGCAACAGCACTCTCCAACATCAGAAGGGCAGCCATTAAAAGAGAAGAAAGAGGATATAGAACAGCAATTAAAAGAACACTCTCAGTATGCCAGAAAGTATTTGCTAAAACACACCATCTCTCCAGCAAACAGAAACACAGAATACATAAGCTTTACGTTGCATACAAAGGACCTGTCATGATTAGCCGAATTGCTCATGATAATGCTGTGGAACTAATGAACCCAAAAACAGGCAAAACCTTAGGACTTCACCATGTGAGCCATATCAAAAAGTTTGAAGATTAATTTTATTACTGGTAAATAATCAGTACAATATTTCAAGTTTATGTTGCAGATAAGATCGTCTGGAGCAAGAAGAATGAAGAGAGAGGAAGGTGGTAAAAAGAAAGTAATTTCAATAAAAACAAAAACAAAAATAACACCAATAGTACCATAGATTAAGGTGAAGGGATAAAGCATAGATAGTCTCACAACATGAAATACTAAAATGCTAAACACCATGACACTACACAAAAATAAAAAACGAATTTGAGGATTCTTGTAGAAATTAAGACTCAAAATATCTTAGAATTGTAACATGGAAAGGGCGCCAAAATGTGTAAAGCTTTTTAAGAAGGCATAAAACAATGTAGGTACTAGACGTATGTTAGATGATTATAAGTAAAACTTTTTGTAAGAACCATTGTAGAAACTCTAGCAGGGACCAGATACAACAACCCATAAGTTGCAACGCGAGAAGTATCAAGAAAGAAAAGGACGTAATTAGCAAGGCACGATTCCTACAAGGCAGAAGGGTCGAGAGAAGGGAAAGGACAGCGAGAACAACAGAGGGCCCTTGTATCCTAAGTGGGCAGTAAATCTGCCTGCTAAGCGGAACCCTGCTGGGACAGAACACGGAAGACCAAGAGGGTCTTGGGATGCCTCCGACTCAGTGGAGCAAGCAAAAAACGGCCCAACGAGAAGACGGCTTGGGCAAGCCCCACTGGCAAAAAATATGTGTAAAAGTCACACTACTGCTATTAAACAGCACGCTGACGCACGAAACTGAAGAAAACTTCCACAAAGTAGAAATGACACGTTCAAACAATTTATCAAACTGTTACTAGGAGGAGAACTTCAGAGTGACTAGTTATCAATAAATATTCCCATATCCTGCGCAGAGAAGAACCAAGAATCAAGTAAGAAGCAGAGAAAAAGCAGGAAGAACAGAAGTTGTAGATTCGCAAGATTGAGACCAAGAAAGAAGATGGGTGAAGAATAGACGACATACCTTCCCAAATCCCTATCCTATTGTAATCTAGTCATCTGCGAAGTATCACTACGAAAAACGACCGCTTTCAGCGACACATAACGATGAATTTCACGCATACAAAGCCAGTAAACCACTCACAGCGCCATTCCATTGTGGGACCTCCACAACAGCAACACACCACTGCAAAGCCAACAAGAAATGACAAGCGAAGATGTACATCAAATACTTGCACACATCCATCTCTCTCAAGTCCACCACCTTCGTGCAAAAACATTCGCCAACCTCATGCTTAAACATCCATAGGGTTGTGTGAATGTGTGAAATTAAATTATGTGATGTAGGAATTGTGCAAAAGAAATGTGTGAAAAACTAAATAAGTTAAGCACACCAGACAGCTAATAAATTACAAAATAACAGTCATTGACTATGGACTTAAGAAAAAAATAGACTATCGATAAAAATAAGTCATTAGTTCTGAAATTGACAGTATATAAAGAACAAAAGTAAGGCATAATAAACACTAAAACTATATGCCACTTATTTTCACCTCATAAAAATACATTTCACTTATTTTCTCCTTATAAAAACAAAGAATAAAAAATTATCTTGTTGGATGTTTTCCCTTTTTTTAACATTTGTACCATTTGTTAGGATAATATCTCAATACTTGTGTATGTATATTTCTTTGTCAAAACAATTCTTGGAAATAATTCTTATTTGTTAGTGTAACAATGTTGAAATGAGTGTCTAGAAACAAAAACATTTTACTTGTACATGATATTTAGAAAATGTGTTAGGAATAGATTTTACTTAATTACTACACTTATAAAAAAAATATTTCTAAGAAAATCGATGTGAAAGACTCCTCACTTTCGATAACAAACTTCTTAAAAAACAAACTTCACACTTAAATAAAGAAAGAAAATAACTAAAAATTAATAATAATAATAATAATAGCATAAAAATATTCTTCTCTTGTCAATATAAACATATTTTTGAGAATAATGTGAAAGAATATAAAAATATAAATTAGTAATACAAACTAGCATAGAACCAGAATAACGTGGCTGAACAGTAGGCAAAAAATTTAGATAAAGGAATAATTTTTGACTGACTTAGACAACGATTCAATCATTGCCTAACTTCAGTGCAAAAAATAAGTTCGAAGGGTGGTGATATGTAAGGTGTCAGGCAAATCCAACACCTTCCATGAAAACCCTGACATGATAAGCAAATCCAGCAGTATGTCACATAGCTCCAAATAAATCGTGACATTAAATTAACCAAAGTAATACGGGTAACAAGTGAGCAAATGGAATACCACAGACTAACACAAGAATGCCTAAATGCATGTCATACCTTCCCACCATGAGACAGACGCAGTTCCGAGGGGAGAAACGAGAACAGAAGCCAAGAGCAGAACCGTGTTAAGCTTTACGATAAGGGATGGACACCCATGTTGCCAGCCAACCGCCAGGACCACTCCCCAGCCCATGCTAAAATATAGAGCCGTCCCCCAGAAGAACAGTATAGATCTTACAATAACACTAAAAGGGCCACACCAGCTGCAAGTTTTAGCGTGAGACTTTTTCGCGTCTCTGTTACGTTGCAAACGTTAAAAACATTGCCCCACCACGAAAAGTAACCCAGCCCATGTTAAAAAAAATGGTTCAAATGGCTCTGAGCACTATGGGACTTAACTTCTGTGGTCATCAGTCCCCTAGAACTTAGAACTACTTAAACCTAACTAACCTAAGGACATCACACACATCCATGCCCGAGGCAGGATTCGAACCTGCGACCGTAGCAGTCGCGCGGTTCCGGACTGAGCGCCTCAACCGCGAGACCATCGCGGCCGGCCCATGTTAAAAGATAGAGCCCTCCAGAAGAACAGTATACATCTTACGATAACACTAAAAGGGTCACATCACCTGCAAGTTTTAGTGTGAGACTTTTTCACGTCTCTGTTACGTTGCAAACGTTAAAACCATTGCCTCACCACGAAAAGTATAACGTTTCTCATTGGACAGACAGAATTTTTGTAGGCAGAGCTTAAGGTTAACATTGAGACCCTGATTGGTCAGATGAAAACACAGCCAGATAGTTTTTTTTTTAAACCAACTTCGATAAATTGTAGTAAGGGGAAGTTAGGGGAGTGTTGCTTCCGAGACGGCGAGCTGTATGGAGCTGCGTCGCCCGCCGCCCCCTGACACTGCCTAACCAACGACAAGGTAATGAACGCACGCGATGCCGCATAACAGCGCATAAAGCTTCACTCAGAACTGCGGAAGTCTCTTCTGTTACACCACCTTTTTGCGTGATACTAGTGTCGATCGTCAATTAAAGCTCATGGTATTCACATTTGCTATGTAAGTCAAAATATGAAACGCGATGCTTTTTCTGTTATATAATTATTGAGAAGCCACATCAGCCACTCTAATTTACGACAAGTTAGATAAGTAATTAAAGATAATTGAGGGTCACTGTAGACCATTTTGATAGTTTTCTCTTTTGTGAAACTTAATTTAAACCTAGATTATAGATATGGCATAGGTCATCCTTCGATCCATTGTAGAACTTGGAAACCCACTCAGGGAATATTCGTTCACATTTTTGTTGAACGCAGTTGGTTTTTATCATCCTGTATTAAAATATTTCCTTTTATCAATAGCGCAATTTATAAACAATGTTTTGTGAGTAGAATAAAATTTCCAATGGTAAACTTAACTGCTTTTTCGACGTTATTTTACCAGCTAACTAAAAATAGGAAAGCCTTGAACCCCTTCCACTAAATTTAGTTAGTATTAAGATTCTTTAACAGGGAGTGCAGTGGAGCTGACGTTGAAATCATTAAGTATTTGGTTATATCATCGCTAGTCTCACTGAACTCTTCTGAACTCTACATGTCATGTGTGGCAACAGGTCCCAGGTTCAAACTAGTCAATTCCCTAAAAAAACACGCTCAGAGCGTCGTTGCGCGAAAGTGGTAGGGAGACACGACTTAGAACAGACAGACACCACGCAGAATGTTAGAACCTTATCGTTTCAGGAGGTAAATGCTCTGCCAACAGTTTCAATGTGTCTCCATAGCAACTTTTGTAAATAAAGAGACCCCATCCAGGCTGGCTAAAATATCCTTTAGCCAACTCTAATCTATTTAATTTTCTCAATGAACATCTGAGGGTTCTTGATGTGATACTTACAGTACACTGATTTGTATCTTAGAGCCCAGACTTTTCACCATCCAGTCCAGAAGAGAGCAGCTTTTGATACACTGGTACACAGAGCAGATTTGTTTCTGTCGAGGACCTCTTGGATTCTTAAATCAGTCATCTAAAGTATGTGTTCCGAAAGAACGGCTATGGGTCACGGTTTCCCGCTGTAGACTGTTAACGAAGGTACGAGGGTAATCCCAAAAGTAAGGTCTCCTATTTTTTAAGTACATAGACCTGTTATTTCTACAATGGTTTACATCAGTTTACAGCTTGAATATTTAGCTATTTTTCGACAAAATCACCATTTCTGTCGATGCATTTTTGTAGACGCTGTGGCAGTTTTTGTATGCCCATCTCATACCAGCTCGTCGCCATGCTGTTCAGAAACTTATGAACTTCTTCTTTCACCTCTTCGTCGGGGCTGAATCGCTTTCCGGCCAAATGTTCTTTTAACCTAGGAAACAGGTGATAGTCACTGGGCGCCAAGTCAGGACAATTAGATGGGTGGGTGATTATGTTGCAGTGAAACTGTTGCAGGAGAGCAACGGTTTGCCGAGAGATGTGTGGGCGTGCGTTGTCGTGGAGTATGTGTACGACCTTGTTCAACATTCCTCTTCTCCGACTCTGAATTGCCCGTTTGAGTTTTTTCAGAGTCTCACAGTACCTGTCACCGTTAATTGTGGTCCCAAGGACTCAGCTCCGACAACTTGTCATTCCTAGATATACTGATTTACATTCTTCGCACTCTAGCTGCTCTCTGGTTTTTCTGTTGTTTGTAAATGTGATTGTAGTGTGTTCCATGTTCTGTAAGCTATGTGTAATCCCTGTTTCTTTAGTATATTTGCTATCTTGTATGTTGCTTTGCGTTTGTATGTAAGAGTGTACCATTTTTTTCTGTTATTCATTTCAAAGTGTTATTGTTTTGTGTTTCCTTGTGTGCTGCAGCATCTTTGGGGTTCTTTGTTGTTTGTGTTCTCTGATTGTTCTGATTTTTTCTTTATTTGTGTTTTAATTTTTTTGGTGAGGTTTTGTACTATATGGGTGTTGTATCCATTGTTTGTGGCTATGAGTTGTATTGTTTGTAATTCTATTTCATAGTTTTCTTTGCTGAGTGGGATGTTATTTAGTCTGTTTAACATGTGTCGTAGGCACGCTAATTTCTGCTTTTGCGGATGGTCGAATGAAGCTTGTATAATTATGTCTGTGGCTGTTGGCTTCCTGAAGATGTCAAATGCGTGTTTCTTGTTGTCTCTCTTTATTGCTATATCCAAGAAATGTATTTGCTTTTGTGTTTCTTTTTCCGTAGTGAACTGAATATTTTTATGGTTGGTTGGTTGGTTTTCTGGGGGAGGAGACCAAACAGCGGGGTCATCGGTCTCATCGGTTTAGGGAAGGACAGGGAAGGAAGTCGGCCGTGCCCCTTCAGAGGAACCATCCCAGCATTTGCCTGGAGAGATTTAGGGAAATCACGGAAAACCTAAATCAGGATGGCCGGACGCGGGATTGAACCGTCGTCCTCCCGAATGCGAGTCCAGTGTGCTAACCACTGCGCCACCTCGCTCGGTATATTTTTATGTATGTTGTTTATATCTTTATGAAGTTTATCAATTTTCTCTGTTGGTTCATCTATAACACGGATTATGTCTTTCACATATCTAAACTAGTAAACAATTTTGTATCCTTTCTCTGTGATGATTGTGTTTTCCATGTGGTTGATGAATATGTTTGCCAGTGTTCCTGAAATTATGCTACAAAAACCTAAAAACAAAAGAAAACTCGACAAAATGTAATATAGCAGCATATTATATCTAGAACATAATATGTTTCTTGTATGTAACATGTATTACAGGCCACTATGGCACTTCCCAAATAAAAAGAAGCGAAACGCGTATGGCAAGTAAACTAACTGCCATCAGTTAGATTAGTAGACGGTACATACCTCCACGAAGATAGTTATCATTAGCGCACAAGGCCATTCCACATCTGTCTTAATTCATTCGGTCCCCCTTTGCTTCAAATGACCCTCCTCGAACAAGGTCATTAGAAAAAGGAATTAAGCTGAGATTTCAAGACGAAGGTAATTTTGTTTAGAGATGTAACTTAACACGACCAGTTATAATGAAACTAACACAGAGTTTCTGAGAAATGAACAGCGATTCCTTGAAAACGTGTTCATTCTTCTTTTTTTCGGTATCGGTTTTCACTTGTTCAAATCACTGCAAACGTTTTGCATCGCACACATACTTCTTTATAATATCCTTTTAGACTTAAGTTCTCCATTGTCTTCCATTGCTGTTCTACAGTCTCTCAGGTGGACAGAGCGTGATTTTAGAGGTTATTTGCAAGCATTTGTGGTTTTTTTTGTGATACCGGTCGATCGATAATCGGTACAACTGCGAGTAGTAACTTACTTGATGCGCAGTCGACCTTTGTAGGTTTCACATCGTGTTGCCCTCACATCGCGTTTTCTCCGGGCCCGCGTGGTGGAGCAACAACAGTAGACATCATAAACAGCATTACGAAAATATTACGTGGCTAATTATATCCGACATGTGGTGCGAACGTGAATGGTAGTTCAGAAGATCACGTAAAATTGAGTAATCGCAACTAGACCAGCAAATATCTCGTGCCACGGAGGTGCTGAACCCAGTAACCCTTCTGACGAAATTTATGCTTGCTATTGCTTCACGCTTGATGCCAATCGAGTTCTCACCAATTTGGTTTTCCTGTGTGGTATATTGGCAACTCGATATGTTCTTTATATTTAAAGGCGGTACAACTGATCATTTCTCATCGTTAGTCAAGCAACTACCCATTGATCGTTATATTTTATTGCATTCTTCTTCTTTTCAGGTGTATAGCAAACAACATTGCATTACTGAATAAAGCGAAATGGTTCATCGGGTAAATTATTCGTTTCATTTTGAATCGGAGTTTGTGTGGAGGCTGCACCTTTTTTATTTTGTTAGTGTGGTTTGCTAGAAACAGATTCTGTTAGATTTCATTGTATAATAGCACAAGAAATCACCTGATGTTATGTAAATGAAAAAAGACATTTTCTATTTTTGATGTTACATATTCCTGATAACAACATCACGCAAAAACAAACTTGTCATAAACTTTGCTGCGGGTGATAGTGTGTGGCGAAGTAGTTCCGAATCGCGGAGTTATAAACGTCATCAACGTCCAAACGGAAGCCTGCCGTTTGTTATGAGCATGTACCACACGCGCATTGCTGATTTAAGACCCCAAACTACCTGAAATGTTCTTTTCCTACCATCCGTAAATACTTAGTTGAATATCTTCTAACGTCCGCATAATTTTGCCTGTAACGCTTGATGAAAGAGTTTGTAAACGTATTTCTCAATTTTTTTTTTTTAAATAAACTCAACCAGGGTCGCATCTTAAGTTTTCTCGAAGCATCTCTAGATATGGGTACTGAGGTGTGACGTCACTATTGTTTTAGAACCTGTCGATTGTTATAGACTTCCAAGAAAATGATCCGCTTGTTTATTTGGTTACACTGATTAAGAGGATAGAAAAACAGTATTGATTAAAAACAGTCTTGGTTGCAATTTTAGTTTTTATTTTTCAACTACGCATAATGCACTACAGCGTCGTGTGCTAGTACTGACGCCTAATACAGAATCACCTCAATAGATGGCACTGCCAGGCAGCTGCTGGTAAGAATGAGAGAACATAAACTGGATATACATAGTCACTAAAACTTTATAAATGTAATGCACATAAACCATTAATAAGATGGAATTACTCGGGGCAACACCTGTGCAATAACTTATCCTTTATGCTTACTACTTGAGCCCCATCTTTTTCTGTTATTTCCCGGGTTCGATTCCCGGCGGGGTCAGGGATTTTCTCTGCCTCGTGATGACTGGGTGTTGTGTGCTGTCCTTAGGTTAGTTAGGTTTAAGTAGTTCTAAGTTCTAGGGGACTGATGACCATAGATGTTAAGTCCCATAGTGCTCAGAGCCATTTGAACCATTTTTCTGTTATTCGCTCCTGTGTACGGGAACGCGTTATGCAGGTCTTGGAGTCGCGTCCATCTAGAAAAGGTAAGGCCTTATCGTAAGGCTTCGTCAATATGATTGCATTTCTGAGTGTCCGATTACTGGCGAATTTTCTTACCTTTTTTTTACTATTTTATGTTTATAGTTTTTACTGAGTTTAACGAAGGCGATATTGGCCTGACATATTCGACGATGCCCTTTGGCTACACTGTCTAAAGGATCGTTCTAAGAAATACCAAATTAAGGTATTTGCACTCTCACTATTTGATCTGTTTATACATGCTTTTGGGTTATCCAAATCTGCACAACGCGATCGCGATTCTTAAATAGATGTACTTGTTCTCCGTTTTCTATGTAGATCAACCTGAAGATGCCTAAATAAGGCGATACGCGTAGTTAAAAAATAAAAACTAAAATTGCAACCAAGACTGTTTTTAACCAATACTGTTAAGCACTGGTTTGCTGTATGCCACAGATGGATTGGAAGAATTTCTATAGAAACAGTTAATACTTAACGTTGTACGAAAATTGATGTGCCACAAGACGTCTATGAAATCAGGAAAAACAACCGAAAACGTGATACCATTCTTCATCACGACAATGTCAGCAGATACTCAGCGCGTTATATAAGTGATTATTTGCGGAGAAAGACATCGAATTAATACCTCACTGCCGGTATTCATCCGTCGCGTACAGTTGTTCCGATACGACCGCGTATTTTCATCACTTCAAGAAATTGTTGGACCCTTCCAAAGCAATGTTTATGAGGTACAAACATCACACTGGGAAATATGTTTCCAGAATTGGTTCGAAATCACGCGAAAGTTTATCTACTTTAAAGGCCAATGATTTGAGAATAAATGAAACAATTTTCACAAAAAAGTTTTCTCTAATTGTTTTTGTATAAATTAACGAGGACGCAGGCGGCTCGTGATTCGCAGTTGTGCCCTAAGAGTTCCGTCAATCACAACCAGCCGAGGCCCGAAGTCATACCCGATGGTTTCCCAGTCCATGACGCCTGGAGTAACACTGCTGTGCCTCTCCAAAACACTGGGAGGATGGGACTTCTGTTCAGGTTGCCACCATATTGGCCAACGACCCGAGATAGAGCAGAAATAGTGGTGTGGTAGCTCGTTAATTGTCACTGTATGGCGGGGACAGGTGTGAAGGCGTTACGATGTAGTCGGTGGACAATAAGGCGATTTTCCCGCGTGGTGGTGAGACGCGCGGTCGCGGAAAGTCACGTTCACATGCAGTTCAACTTCGGCCACTGACGCATCCTAACGCCCCCCCCCCCTCCCCACAAATCTGGATACTGCACGATTCGACCACCCGGCCAAATGGGGACCCGCGATGAGACCCCTTTCAAACTCTGTCAGGCGCCGTCTTCATGCCACTTCATAAGTCCTAGCAAACTCGATAACAACGCTAAGTACGAGCACCACTAGTGCACTATGGTGATCGTTCCAGCTGTTGACAGAATGAAGACTTTCCACACCAGGATGTCATTGACGCTGGTAAACCTTTGGGGGTATAAGGTCGTGGTCCACGAAACTCTTTTGTTCCTAACGTTTCGTCCAGAAATGCGCTGGACATCTTCAGAGGCGTTACTACTCTCCGTTACAGTGGGCAAGACTCACTGGAGGAGCAACGCCTCTGAAGACGTCCATCGCAGTTTTGGACGAAACGTTAGGAACAGAAGAGTTTCATGGACCACGACCTTACACCGCAAAAAGGTTTATACCAGCAACAGGTGTGAAAGAGAATTGCAACACTGATGGTTTACATATCATACCCACTGAGTATGTGTACTCGTACGAAGTTACATTAATTATGTCTTCTGGTTGCTTCACTTTCTTTTATCAGGCAGTGTAATTCTGTTGGTAGAGTCAGCGGAGTAAATTGATTTATTGGCACGTGATAGATGCTTGGACTGAGCACACACCAGTATAAGCTGTTTTGTAGGGGAAGAAGAATCAGAAGAATCATCAAATAATTACTTCTCTGAATTGTTCCGAAACCGTTCTGTGAATAAAGCTGAAAATAAATTCTTGCTCTTTTATGGATATTATTCTCCTACAAGATGTACTCGACAGGTGTGGACCCATTCCTAGCATCATCGTGTGTATCTAGATTAATTCATTCTGCTAGCACTGATGACGGAAATAAGAGTTTCCGAAAGGCTTGCGAATGAAGTTCAAATAAAAATTATGGTTGTTTGGTGGCTCTTGTTTCCCTACACCACTCGTTCCCCGAAACAGAGGCCTGAAAGCGTTCTAAAGGCGCTGTCGATCTTTCTGTGCGCTCTGCAGCTCCAAGTAGTAACATCGCCCGCTTGCTATCGGCTGACACGGCTTTCGCCTCAGAACTGGCGGAAGCGGATAAGTAAGGTGACCGGCGCTGCGCGTCTTATCGGCGCGCGGTTTTCCCTCGTGGCGGGCCATGTAGGCGCGTCGCCACTGCGCTGGCTCCGGCGCCGCGAGGAGCCCTCGTGCCTGGAAACGTGACCGCCTGCCGTCCTGGTTATCGCGGGCGGTCTCTTGGTGCTGAGGTGCCGGCGCGACCTTCACGCCAGACCCGTCGTCACGTTCAACGCCACTATTACGCCGCGTGCGCACTTTCCCGCACGCGTTTTCTGCAAAACGAACCCAAAAACCAGTGAAAGCAACGTATGCCTAGATTCCGTACAGCAACTGTAAATATAAGAGAGTCGTTGGGACACCAGTCTCTTCCCCTCTCCCTCCTCCTCACCTTTTTTGAGTCCCCTAGCCACAACCATGCGTATTTAACATCTCACATAAAACAGTCAGATTCAGAAAAAAAAACACAGCACCTTTAACGACTGAAGATACACTACTGGCC
This sequence comes from Schistocerca piceifrons, assembly GCF_021461385.2. NCBI lineage: Eukaryota > Metazoa > Arthropoda > Insecta > Orthoptera > Acrididae > Schistocerca > Schistocerca piceifrons. The sequence continues at coordinate 641,384,492 of NC_060138.1, read as the reverse complement.
ATTAAAATTGCTACACCAAGAAGAAATGCAGTTCATAAACGCGTATTCATTGAACAAATATATTACACTAGAACTGACATTTGATTACATTCTCACGCAATTTGGGTGTATAGATCCTGAGAAATCAGTACCCAGAACAACCACCTCTGGCCGTAATAACGGCCTTCATACGCCAGGGCATTGAGTCAGACAGAGCTTGGATGGCGTGTACAGGTACAGCTGCCCATGCAGCTTCAAGACGATACCACAGTTCATCAAGAGTAATGACTAGCGTATTGTGACGAGCCAGTTGCTCGGCCACCATTGACCAGACGTTTTCAATCGGTGAGACATCTGGAGAATGTGCTGGCCGGGCAGCAGTCGAGCATTTTCTGTATCCAGAAAAGTCCGTACAGGACCTGCAACATGCGGTCATGCATTATCCTGCTGAAATGTAGGGTTTCGCAGGGATCGAATGAAGGGTAGAGCCACGGGTCGTAACACATCTGAAATGTAACGTCCACTGTTCAAAGTGCCGTCAATGCGAGCAAGAAGTGACCGAGACGTGTAACGAATGGCACCCCATACCATCACGCCGGGTGATACGCAAGTATGGCGATGACGAATACACGTTTGCAATGTGCCTTCACCGCGATGCCGCCAAACACGGATAAGACCATCATGATGCTGTAAACAGAACCTGGATTCATCCGAAAAAATGACGTTTTGCCATTCGTGCACCCAGGTTCGTCGTTGAGTACACTATCGCAGGCGCTCGTGTCTGTGATGCAGCGTCAAGGGTAACCGCAGCCATGGTCTCCGAGCTGATAGTCCATGCTGCTGCAAACGTCGTCGAACTGTTGTTGCAGATGGTTGTCGTCTTGCAAATGTCCCCATCTGTTGACTCAGGGATCGAGACGCGGCTGCACGATCCGTAACAGCCATGCGGGTAAGATGCCTGTCATCTCGATTGCTAGTGATACGAGGCCGTTGGGATCCAGCTCGGCGTTCCGTATTACCCTCCTGAACCCACCGATTCCATATTCTGCTAACAGTCATTGGATCTCGACCAACACGAGCAGCAATGTCGCAATACGATAAACCGCAGTCGCGATAGGCCACAATCCGACCTTTATTAAAGTCGGAAACGTGATGGTACGCATTTCTCCTCATTACACGAGGCATCACAACAACGTTTGACCAGGCAACGCCAGTCAACTGCTGTTTGTGTATGAGAAATCGGTTGGAAACTTTCCTCAAGTCAGCACGTTGTAGGTGTCACCACCGGCGCCAACCTTGTGTGAATGCCCTGAAAAGCTAATCATTTGTGTAGTGTTGGCAGAAGAGCCAACACTGTGTTTCTAGAGGAGGCCGAAATGCACGCGTTTAATTACACGCTGACTGGCGTGAGGTCTGGAACAGGACAATGTCTTGAGAATTGCAATAAAGTACGAAAATCTTGTAATACTTAACTTTAATCCATAGTCGGTGTACATCGCTCTTGTACATATATAATGTCCATTTCACTATACACTGGTAATGCCGCCTTGCTAGGTCGTAGCCAATGACTTAGCTGAAGGCTATGCTAACTATCGTCTCGGCAAATGAGAGCATATTGGTCAGTGTACCATTGCTATGAACGTCGGCTGTACAACTGGGGCGAGTGCCAGTACGTCTCTCTAGACCTGCCGTGTGGTGGCGCTCGGTCTGCTATCACTGACAGTGGTGACACGCGGGTCCGGCGTATACTAATGGACCGCGGTCGATTTAAAGGCTACCACCTAGCAAGTGTGGTGTCTGGCGGTGACACCACAATTTGCATATCACAGCATCTTCTTCCTGTCGGTTAAATTTCGCGTCTGCAGCACGTCATTTTCGTGGTGTAGCAATTTTAATATATGTATATATATTCTCAGGTAGTTACCCATACGGGCACTAACTGGGCACGATGTTGCCTAATTTCGGGTACTAGGCGAGGACAGGGTATCCAACGCGGCAAGGTCGTTGCCTAGCATCATGCGTTGTGGCGCTTACACAGTGTACTTATCGGTATTTGCGACGCTTTTGCTACTATCCATACATTTTACACTGAAGAGCCAGAGAAACTGATATTTGCATGTGTATTCAAATACAAAGATGTGTAAACAAGCAGAATACGGCATTGCCGAATGCCTATGCAAGACAACAAGTGTCTGGCCCAGTTGTCAGACCAGTTACTACTGCTACAATTGCAGGTTATCAAGATTTAAGTGAGTTTGTACGCGGCGTTATAGTCGGCGCACGAACGATGGGACACAGCATCTCCGAGGTAGCAAGGAAGTGGAGATTTTACCGTACGACCATTTCGCGAGTGTACTGTGAATACAAGGAATCCGGTAACACATCAAATCTCCGACATCACTGCGGCCGGAAAAAGATTCGGCAAGAACGGGACCAACGACGACTGAAGAGAATTGTTCAGCATGACAGAAGTGTTGTTCAGCGTGGCAGAAATGCAACCCTTCCACAGATTGCTGCATATCTCATTGCTAGGTCATCAGCAACAGTGTGCGAACCATTCAGCGAAACATCATCGATATGGACTTTCGGAGACAAAAGCCCACTCGTGTACCCTTTATGACAACACGACACGAAGCTTTACGCCTCGCCTGGACCCGCCAATACCGACATTGAGCTGTTGATGACTGAAAACATGTTGCCCAGTCAGATGAGTCTCGTTTAAAATTGTATCGAGCGGATGCACGTGTACGGGTGTGGAGACAACCTCGTGAATCCATGCACCCTGCATGCAGCAGGGAACTGTCAAGCTGGTGGATGTTCAATAATGGTGTGGGACATGTGCAGTTGGAGTGATATGGGACTCCTGACATGTCTAGATACGACTCTGACAGGTGACACCTACGTAAGCGTCCTGTCTGATCACCTGCATCCATTCATGTCCATTTTGCATTCCGACGGACTTGGACAATTCCAGCAGGACAATGCGACACCCCACACGTCCAGAATTGCTCTCCTGAGTTTAAACCTTTTCGCTGGCCGCTAAACTCCCCAGACATGAACATTATTGAGCATATCAGGGATGCCTTGCAACCTGCTGTTCAGAAGACATCTTCACCCCCTCGTATTTTACGGATTTATGAACAGCCCTGCGGGATTCATGGTGTCAATTCTCTCCAGCACTACTTCAGGCATTAGTCGAGTTCATGCCATGTCGTGTTGCGGCACATCTGCGTGCTCGCGGGGGCCCTACACGATGTTAGGCAGGCGTACCAGTTTCTTTGGCTCTTCAGTGCATAAAAATGGGTTTACCTGTTTGTATGTTACTTATCTCCTAATCACTAGAACGATTTTAAGCAAATTTCATACTTATATCCCTTACTGTCAAGTAAAAACCGCTTCGTGAATAAGAACCACCTACTTATCATAGTGCAGGAGATGTGACGTAATAAACAATGAGATAGGCAAAAACTGCACATCTTGTCCGACGTTCCAATTTATTATTTCTTTTCTGCTAACTCTATTCGCAACAAGTTTCGCGCACAGTATCTACAGATGTCGCTAAATGCACCTACAAAATTATATCATGGTACCAAACATAGTTCAGGAGATATAACATCATTAACATTGGGATGCGTCTAAAAATGCGTCGTGTTGCACGAAGTTTCATTACATTTATTCTTTATTTTTAAGATACTCCCACAATCGAGTCATTTTAAAGACATTCCTGACACCAGGCAGCGCTTTTGACAGCTTTCAACTGCGAAGCACAAACAGTAAACTGGCAAAATAAATACACGTGCAGTGCCAGGTCTGTCTGCTAGTATGAAATAATAATGCGCATTGCGTAAATTTTGTCCTTGTGAGACAATATGTCAACGTTATAGAGTGTGTTTCAGAGTGATTCATCCGATTTCACAAGACAATGTCTCATACACGAATGCAGATACAAACCTGGGGTGAACTTATACACTGAAACTGGAAGTTTCTCTTGGCGCCAATTTTAAGTTGCCAGATGAAATGGTTTCTACGTCTACACGACTTCCTCGCAATTCAGAGTCAAGTACCTGGCAAAGGATTCACTGAACCACTTTCACACTATTTTTCGACCGTTGCACTCTCGAACAACACGTGGTAAAAAGTAAAACATAAATTAATACTTTGTATAGGTAGCTTGCTACAGTTGCTAAATATTTGTAGAAAAGCACTTCTATAGCTATCAGCTGTGTACATTCAACTTTATTCTGTACCGGTTTCGGTTACCAATATTACTGGAAGACTAAACAACAAAAACAGAACAAAAACATATGTGGTGGGCGGAGACGAAAAGAAAGAAGTCACAAAGTTAGTTCGTAAAAAATGGCAGTCCAGTACATTGTATGCCTTAGAAATGATGTCCTGTAAGATAAATATTATTTTGACATAACACCATTACATAAAAGACTTTTTTTGTAGTAACTGCAGTTAATGAACTTGTCATGCAACTGACGTAAATATATAATTATGATTTACTGGATTGCCGCTACCCAGCGTCATCTTAGCTAGTTCTCCGCATGCTATACTCAACGTAGTTCGATTGTTTACTCTAACAACAGCGTATTGCCAACATTGAACTAGTCTTGTATTAATTATATTCTCTCACTTCTTTCATTGACTGTAGTATAGATCTTCATATGTTGTTATCTGTGATGTCACACTGTTTGGTGATCTTAACTTACATACGTCTTTGGCGACATTACTTGTTAATTGTAATCACACTTTATGCACTCTGTTATGCATTGGAGATCAATAAACTTTATGTATTATTATTGGAGACTCATTGTACTTTAGTTCGTGCATAAAATGAAATAAGTCACGTAACATCAGAGGAGTAAATTGTTAAGCCACTTTCTTTAATCATAAAAACACTGACTCGGAAAACCGCTTTTACAAATTACAAAAACGAATGAAAATGTAGAAAAAAGCTTTTTTTTGTAGCAAGCAGAAATCTGCAGTAGCTGTTAAAATTAAACTGGATAAGCCACTCAGTCTCTAAATCCCAAAAACTTGGGATTTTATTGTAGTGACTAACTGCAAAACGCCGTCATCTTGAAACCGTTAAGTCGGCAGTATACCTACCTTTGATCCCAAGGAAGTAGCTATGTTCACCAAAAATTATAGGTCGTTAGAGTCAGTAGTTCATAGATGATTGAGTAACCTATGGACAGACACATACGTAATATCTCACTTTTTTCGTGTTAGTGTAGTGACTACTGTGAAACTATAGTAAAAAGGAGTTTGGCCTCTGGTGTACAATTAACATGCACCGTGAAACGTTACTTTAGGATCTTAAAGGCCAAGCAGTGTTGATAATAATTATATTTCTGTAATATGCCAAAATAATATGAGAACATCATTATCAAAGTTCTAAATACATGAAGATATCGTCTACAATACTGAAATCATACTGAAAGAAAAGTCAAGAAAATTCTGTCATTATCAGCCCTTTGTTTAGTTTCTCGATTAACATTTGAGTAAAAGTTATTTTGCACCAGTTCTTTGTCGCCTTTGGATGGTCGCTAAGGTGTTTTGAACCCATATTGAACTTTGTGATACGCTGTATTTTATCTTTATTTTTATTTATATATTGATTTATTTCGACGGTATGTGTGGATAACACTCTGACTCAGACAGTTCAAAGAGGACGACGTTAGTTATTTTCTCATCGCTACTGAAAAGATTTTTCGTAGCACTGCCATCTTGATCAACTAGGTTCTTATTAGTATTTTAAGGAGGAGGGAAAGCAGATAATACAGTATGTTTTTGTGTGTGTTATTATAATTAACGAACGAATATGTTCGAGATGGTACAGAGCTGACCATGATAATGATAATGATAATGATGATAAGCACGTCCATCACTGCAATTACTGTCATACGTCATGCTGATGTCGCCAATTATCTGGTATCTTTTTCTCCCTCTAGTAGACTTCTCAGTCACCATTTCTTCTGGTGCATTCTTAATTCTGTAGCTTCCTTACGTCCAATGTATTAAACATTTCATTTCAAGTATTTACCTTTTCTTATGGACCATGTGCAACATAGCTCCTGTTCTCATTTTATCCGTTTCGCACTTTTCATTGCTTTCCGAAATCTCATTTTAAAACACTTAAGCAATTCTTGTTTCTCCTTCGCAGTGTTTATATTTCGATATGGCACTTCATTAATCATTCTTTTAATTGTTTATGAATGGACAACAGGAAATACTCCTCTTGTGTTAAACATTTTTTCAATAATAATTTTTGTTTTTCTTTCTTTATTACATGTTTTATTATTGGTTATTCTGCATTCTAGGAACCCTAATTTATCAACTAATTCCACTAACAAAGAAAAATTTATTCTGATATTTCTTGGTTGCCTTGTAAATGTATACACGTTTATCTTCATTTCATATTCCTCACAGCTGGTGTTCGGTTCCTTAAACATATTGTCAAACTGCATTTTCATTTTCACTTAATGTCATGTTAGACTTGTCTAGATTTTGAGCTCATTGCTGGTGGCTAAATTGTTTAATCACAGATGGCCGATAAAAAAGAACAATAAAATTTCATGTCGGATAATACACTTGAATGTCGGAATCGTCACAGAAAGTTCATACCAATGCCCGCCACTCTAACACACACACACACACACACACACACACACACACACACACATACAGACATATGCACACACACACACACACACACAGACACGCACACACACTTGTACATATACAGGCAAGGGTAGTGGGAAGAGAGACAGGCTGGGGACGAAGGGGCAGAGTGGAGGCAAAGAGAAAGTGCGTTCACATTCGGTGGATGCCAACGAGATAGGACCATTGGCGTCACACGGACGTAAGGCGTGCTGCCGGTTTAGTACCTCTGACGTAAGACTACGACTGGAGGAGAGTGCTAACCGACCCGCCTCTGTGGGAGCGATGACCTCCTTGTAAGGAGCGTCTCCGTAGGCGGAAAGCAGTGTTACGCTCACTTCTACGCGTACATGTTTGTACTGGTTATGTGATGATGTTAAAGCATATGTCACGTAACGATAGTATAGATTATCAGAATGAAAACTTTGTTTGCATGCTTAGAGAAACCAATGAATTAACACGTTCACATTCACCAAAATAACACACAGTATGGGAATATTACGAGAAAACGAGGAATACAGGTGGGATGCTGGACAAACAATACACTACAGAATAGATCAAATACAACCAACACTAAGAAAGGTGAATTCAACAAATCAGGTTTTATAGAAGGTAATCTGCAACGTTTGCAATTCACCATACGTGGGACGCACATGTAGAAATTTCGGAATAAAGTACTCTGAACATTAAGAGTACTGAAAAGCGACAGCACTCACTCCACATTTGTACTGGTCGAGGTGGCGCAGTGGTGAGCACACTGGACGACGATTCAAATCCGCGTCAAGCCATCCTGAGTTAGGTTTTCCGTGATTTCCCTAAATCACTGCAGGCAGTACTGGGATGGTTCCCCTGAAAGGGCACGGCCAATTTCATTCCCCATCCCTGACACAATCCAAGTTTCTGCTCCGTCTCTAACAACCTCAGTGTTGATGGGACGTTGAACCGTAATCTTCCTTCCTTTCCTTCTTCCACATTTGTCGCCACCTCAATGGTAATAAACATCACCCTAGTGGCATAGAAACAGATCTCCATAGCTTAATGGGCAGTAACTATCTGTACCAATTATTAACAACAGAAGAAAGTTACTGCAAGCAGAAAGGCGTCATGTGATGCAAAAACATCATGAATGATCAGAATGTAGGCTACTCTGCAACAGAACATTATTCAACACTCTAAGCTAACTACTGCACAACACACAATAAAAGACACGCACGTAGAAACGAAAACGCAAACGGACAAATCCGAACTTCGCGATCACCAATCGAAAACAAAACGGCGAAACAGAAGACTGTCAGCTGCGTATCTGAAACGTAAATGTGCAGTGAAAAATGTGTTTAACCCACAGCAACACAATAACATCCATAAATCACCAATGAGTACGAGAAAACGTCAGTAAACGCTGTTAAATATCCGAACAGAATCAATAAATAACAAACTACACCATCTGGTTTTACAGAATAAAAACTCACGAAATTTTACAGATGTCCACAGGTCGTTTTAATCATAAAAACAATAACAACAACATATTTAGGAGGGAAATAAAAACCAAGTACAGGTCATGACAAGTCAACTACAGCAATGATAAGCGGCAAAAACAATGTGGTATTTCATTGGAATATGTAGTTCAGAGGTTATATTCGAAACAAAAATTCAATTCACATATTAACCTAACATCCCGGTGTAGCAGATGAAATCCTGTATTAATAATATAGACCTGGAGCTGATTTCTGTTGGCAGCCACAAAGCACATACAATGTCAAAAAAGTTTAAGTACATTTGTAATGTAATACAATAACAAAATCTGATATCGACGTAATCCTAACCTACATAAAATTATGTGTATGTTTCAGAAATAAGGGGAAAAACGACAAGTGCGAGAAGGGCTCGCGCTCCGAGAGCTCCGTACAAACTCAAGTATGTATATACAGGGTGCTCAGAAAGACTCGGAAAAGCTTATAAGGGTTGCAGGGGAGAATGTGTTTCGAAATAATTATTAAGAAAAAAATTCGATACGTTGTGCTGTTTCCGATTTATTTAGCGTTAAAGTTAGCTAGTCAGGTCGTTGCACGTCCAAATTCGAGCACTTGCGCCCGCCAAAATACGGTAATACACAGACATCAACAGGTCCGTGAGTTACCACATGCTTAGATGCTCGTTGCCACACGCGTTCTTTCCTAAGGTGACAAATTCGAGCTAGGTGAGCAAAAGCTACTTTTGTTCTGTTTGAGGAAAGCAAACCAAGAACTCGTTTGGCTACACAGCCTACGGCAGGCTGCTTGAATTAGCGCACGAGACGACCTGATTGGCCAACTTCAGTGCTAAATAAACCACGAACGGCGCAAGGTATTGAATTTTTTCTTGACAATTATTTCTCAGCAGAACCTCCCCTACATCACTCACACAGGTTTTTCAGAGTGTTTCTGACAACCCTGTAGTATGCAAATTAATTGGGACAAGACGATTAATCTTTAACTGTACACATTTATTACTATATGTGTATTAAAGTTAGCAGCTTGCTGTATAATAGTAAGTAATGTGTCCTTCTTTCGCTTTACTGAGCTGCTGAATGCTTTTCGGCATAGATTCGACCAGTTTGGAGCAAGTGTTTCGTAGTTCGTCGTCATGAAAGCGCACTTTTACCACGTTTACTAACAGGCATTCATTTGTTGAACAGTCAGTTTTACCAAGACGCCTTTGCACAATACGCTGCACGTTATCGATGGGATTTAAGTCTGGTGAATTGCAAGGCCACTGAAGCACATTAATGTTGTTTTCTTCCTTGGACGTCTTGACTACTTTACAAGTGTGACACGGATCCAGATACTGTTGAAATGTTCCTCCATCATCTGAAAAGGTCTGTAGAAATGGCACAATAATGCGCCTAACGATTTCCATGTATTTGGTTGAATTCATCATGCCATCAACGAGAACTATGCCCCAGGGCCACTTGCATTGAGGAAACCCAAACACATTTTTTGGGAGGATATTTTACAGTCTGTTCAATATGCTCAGCTCTCACTACCTCGTGGGTGGTTCACATGACAACCCTTGCTCTATGACTATAACGTTGAGCAATAAATGTGACTTCTAACAAAATCTTACGTTTCTAGTCATTTTTTCTTCATGGCAGGTGTTAAAAATTGCCTCTTTATTGTCTTTTGTGCCTTCTGGCCACAGTTAAGAAGCCTATCTTGTACCGTTGTAAAGTCATTTCAACCCCAGTAGCCAATAAATCCCTCTGAAGGCAGAGATTTGTCAGTTCCAGGTTATTTTTTGTTTTCGACCGTATCTGCACTTTGTCTTTGCAGACAACGAGGCCCTAATGTCTTAAAACAGTAGAATTTTCCCAAACCAACAACAGAGTCAATGTCTTTTACAGCCAGATAACTGTGTTCATCGAGAACAACTAATTTTGGCCGCTTCTTAGGTGAAAGGTCCATTTTAACACAAACACACGGTTTTCCTGTCGAGAACACAGAAATAACACATGTTGTGGTCACAGTTAACTAACTTCAATTCCTTGTAAAATGTGAACCTGACCCAATTAATTTGCATATTACTGAAGTTCATCTATAGGTTCCGATGAGTGACTTTGCGAGTATCAAAATATGTGACACATACAAACACTCAACTGAGCTGGACGCGACCTACAATTTTGTTCGTAGTCGAGGCAACAATAATTTACCCAACAACTGGGCGGATAGCATCGGTTACAGCCAACCAATTTCATTTCCTTGCAAAACATGAACTTGTCCCAATTAATTTGCACACTCCTGTAATTCATCTATATGTTTTGTTAAACGAGTTTGTATCAAAATATGTGACATAAATGGCCATATCTTTTGACTGCACGGACTTAGAAGCTTAAAATTTTTTACACCGCAAGGAGAACGTAGACCTTCGTATTTGATATAAACTTCAACTTGGCACCTCTACCCGTTCCTGAGAAAAATGGGTCTTAGCAGACAGACAGACTAGAAAGTGATTCTATAACAGTTCCGTTTAGACCGGCTAAGGTTTGGAACCCTAAGAACAACTTGGACGAAACGTATTGGGTGAGTAAACAAAACGAAAAATTTTTCTTTCAAGAAAGCGAACGATCTTTAATTCGTTATTGTGACTAGCGACCTGCCCGAGCTTCGTACGTGTTGCATTAAGAACTATGAAGAGATCTGACGTAGCGGTAATTTTGTTTTCGGACCACTGCGTAGAGTTACAATTAAAGCAATATTAGGTATTCACACCTCCTGAAAACTTTATACAAAAAATGTGCTCTTGTTAGCTTAATATCTGATATGGTCTGCATCACAGGTTCCTTAGGAAGTATGTGGTAGCTCGAACTGGCCTTCTTGCAGCAGTAGCTAGCGCCAGCATGGTGCTGCAGTCAGTGTGGGATTTCAAGTAATTCTACCATTCACCGCCAGATGGCAATAGCATTGTTTTCACAGCGACGTGGGACGATAAGTCATTATACTTCATCCAGTCTGCACGAAATATTCATAAATTTTGTACACAAATCTTCTGGCGAATCTCCCTATGTATTTGTGAAAACTGTATAAGAATCCAAATAGAAACCACGTTGGGGGGGGGGGGGGCTTTATACAGAAGGTGTCACAATTAATAGCGCTTCAACCAACTCCCTCTCCCAGACAAGTACATCAGCCCCGATATTTATCCTTCCTACATGTCTTCTTTGTGTTTCAAGACTCGCAAACTGTATTTTTTTTAACTTTCTCGTGACTTTTTTAATTGTCTCTCATGAACGTCTCCCTGTCAGTGCATTTTTACCTCCATTATCTCCCCTTACTCTGTTTTATGTTCCCCTTTCTATCGCCTTATATATGTAGCATTTTATTCCTGTTTTAGTTGTCATGTCACTCGGCTGAAGTGCGCCGGATTGTGCCGCTGACAGCCCTCCCCTGCCCATATGGGGCATGGGAATGAAATCACAATAAAGAAAAAGAAAAAAAATCATTCCTATCAACCTTAACTCTTCCACCTCCTATCCCGCTTTCCCCCAGGACTCATCTTCTTTTCCCTCTCGTTCCATCCCCACCGCCATGCCTGTCCTGCAACCACTACCGTACCCACACACACCACACCACACCACACCACACCTCACCTCACGTCACTACACCCTCTGTCTTTCAAATCGACTGTATTTCCGACTATCCACCTGAACTCCCATCTGTACAGGTCCTTTGTATTTTAAGTGAAAATGCAGTGCTTCGGTATTTTTATCAGAAGAATTTGTATTTTTAAAATGTATATGTTTTCCATTTTTTATCTGTCCGTCTTTGATTTTGAATTTAAAGTAGAAAAACAGGCCCATATTTTGTTTCTAATAGTCATCATGTTTTTTTAAAAAATCATTTGGCTGAAGAGTGGAATATTGTGCCACTGACAATCCACCGCCCACCTATAGGGGTGAAGGAGATTAAATAACAATAAAGGAAAAAATTAATGCTGTGAATGCATACAGTGGAAAAGTGGACGATACTAGATGCGAACAGAAGTCTGAGTAAACACATGTCCGTAAAGGAAACGTTTGCGTGATAATTGCGACTTTGTAGTTGCCGGCTACCACTGACTATTCTGTGTAAACGTCATCCCAACTACTAAAAGCTAATAATACTGTAAAACATTTTAAAACTTATTAGTAACACTGTGGTAGAAGTGCAAGTGTTCTGAATGAACACGACAACAGTTTCATGACTGTACTCGTGATTATAGACAATGTACGCAGCTGGAGGCTTTCTGGCTTTATTTCTGTATCTCCCGCCACATCTATACTCCGAAAACCACTGTCAAGTGGGTGGCACAGAACACTTCCCACTGTACCACATATTTACGGTTTCTTGCGCGGGAAGGATGACTATTTAAACGCCTCTATGCGCACAGTAACTAGATTAATCTTCTCTTCACTATCTGTACGCTATATGTAGGAGACTGTAGAATATTCCTAGACTCCTCACTTAACACTATTCTTGAAACTTTTGAAGTATGCTTTTGTTAAAGGACAATTCCATTTTCTACACTGGCTGTTATACACTCCTGGAAATTGAAATAAGAACACCGTGAATTCATTGTCCCAGGAAGGGGAAACTTTATTGACACATTCCTGGGGTCAGATACATCACATGATCACACTGACAGAACCACAGGCACATAGACACAGGCAACAGAGCATGCACAATGTCGGCACTAGTACAGAGTATATCCACCTTTCGCAGCAATGCAGGCTGCTATTCTCCCATGGAGACGATCGTAGAGATGCTGGATGTACTCCTGTGGAACGGCTTGCCATGCCATTTCCACCTGGCGCCTCAGTTGGACCAGCGTTCGTGCTGGACGTGCAGACCGCGTGAGACGACGCTTCATCCAGTCCCAAACATGCTCAATGGGGGACAGATCCGGAGATCTTGCTGGTCAGGGTAGTTGACTTACACCTTCTAGAGCACGTTGGGTGGCACGGGATACATGCGGACGTGCATTGTCCTGTTGGAACAGCAAGTTCCCTTGCCGGTCTAGGAATGGTAGAACGATGGGTTCGATGACGGTTTGGATGTACCGTGCACTATTCAGTGTCCCCTCGACGATCACCAGTGGTGTACGGCCAGTGTAGGAGATCGCTCCCCACACCATGATGCCGGGTGTTGGCCCTGTGTGCCTCGGTCGTATGCAGTCCTGATTGTGGCGCTCACCTGCACGGCGCCAAACACGCATACGACCATCATTGGCACCAAGGCAGAAGCGACTCTCATCGCTGAAGACGACACGTCTCCATTCGTCCCTCCATTCACGCCTGTCGCGACACCACTGGAGGCGGGCTGCACGATGTTGGGGCGTGAGCGGAAGACGGCCTAACGGTGTGCGGGACCGTAGCCCAGCTTCATGGAGATGGTTGCGAATGGTCCTCGCCGATACCCCAGGAGCAACAGTGTCCCTAATTTGCTGGGAAGTGGCGGTGCGGTCCCCTACGGCACTGCGTAGGATCCTACGGTCTTGGCGTGCATCCGTGCGTCGCTGCGGTCCGGTCCCAGGTCGACGGGCACGTGCACCTTCCGCCGACCACTGGCGACAACATCGATGTACTGTGGAGACCTCACGCCCCACGTGTTGAGCAATTCGGCGGTACGTCCACCCGGCCTCCCGCATGCCCACTATACGCCCTCGCTCAAAGTCCGTCAACTGCACATACGGTTCACGTCCACGCTGTCGCGGCATGCTACCAGTGTTAAAGACTGCGATGGAGCTCCGTATGCCACGGCAAACTGGCTGACACTGACGGCGGCGGTGCACAAATGCTGCGCAGCTAGCGCCATTCGACGGCCAACACCGCGGTTCCTGGTGTGTCCGCTGTGCCGTGCGTGTGATCATTGCTTGTACAGCCCTCTCGCAGTGTCCGGAGCAAGTATGGTGGGTCTGACACACCGGTGTCAATGTGTTCTTTTTTCCATTTCCAGGAGTGTAGTATCACTGTTATTTACTCCACAGTTAGCTGAGTTCGGCCATTAACCATTCTTGAATGCCCACTCCCAAAAATGGCTAACAGCCGAAATCAGTTGATCTTCGAGTAAATAACAGTGATACAATAACAGCCATAAAATGGAACTGTCCAATAAATTTCTGGCTGTGGCAACGTAATGTAAAAACTTATTGAAGCTTCTGTTAGTTGAGGTTTCCAGTACTACCTTGACACTCTCCTGTAGGTCAAATAAACTGTGATAGTATGTGCTGTCCTTCTTTGTATACTTCAAACATGATCCGTTAGTCATAGTTCGTACAGATATCACACACCTGAGAAATATTCCAGGTTGTGTGGCACGAGCATTGTAAGCGATTCCCGAAGTTCGTCATCTGTTCGCTATGACTAAGCCTAGGCACACACTCCATTTCATACCTGCATGAATTTTTACTCCTGTGTATGTGTAGGGGTTGAGTGATTCCACTATGACTACCTGACATTGTACTCATATCTCTGCATTTTGTGCCGGCCGCTGTGGCCGTGCGGTTAAAGGTGCTTCAGTCTGGAACCGCGTGACCGCTACGGTCGCAGGTTCGAATCCTGCCTCGGGCATGGATGTGTGTGATGTCCTTAGGTTAGTTAGGTTTAATTAGTTCTAAGTTCTAGGCGACTGATGACCTCAGACGTTAAGTCATAGTGCTCAGAGCCATTTGAACCATTTTTTTGCATTTTGTGATTTGCACAAATTACATTTCTGAAAACGTAACGCACGTTGCCAAAATTTACAGCACTTCGAAATCTTACCAATATCTGACTAGGTACTTGTACAGATAGTTTGAGGCAGTTTTCCACTGGATAAATGGTTCAAATGGCTCTGAGCACTATGGGACGTAACTTCTGAGGTCATCAGTCCCCTAGAACTTAGAACTACTTAAACCTAACTAAGCTAAGGACATCACACACATCCATGCCCGAGGCAGGATTCGAACCTGCCACCGTATCGGTCGCGCGGTTCCAGACTGTAGCGCCTAGAACCGCTCGGCCACTCGGCCGGCCCGTCACCGGATCTAATCCGTTGAATTTCGAGGTATGGCAATCTCTGAAAGCATAGGAGTAAGCTCAATCCCTGTACAACGTGCAGACGTTACAGAAGCCTGTGACCAATGGACGTCATTCAACCCGAATGGAGTCATATGTATTTAAAAGGGTGCGTCATTCATTGTGGAGAAGGGTTGAAGTACGTCAGGATGCGTGGTAACATCATGTAACATTGTCTATAATCTCTACTTACGAGGAACAGGCGGGAACGAAAGGACAGATTGTTCCATATCTCAACACGTATGGTTTCCGGAAAAGTTATAGGAACTTTTCTTCTAGTTCTGACCAAAGTTACCTCCTTCAGAAATATGAGACATCTTTTTGTAACAACCTTTATACAACATGAACAGCAAGAGACCAGTACACTCGTCTATTGTACACTTGAACATTCTTCTATGTATGTCGAAGACCCTTCATCCAAGATAACATGCTGCATCCGCCCGATCAAAGAACCCTCAGTTCAGTCTCAAATTTCGCTTGCTATCTCCTGTGATCGTACTTTCGTCATTGAGCGTTGGTGTGGTAACAGGACAAATGGTTTCCGGAAGTCACTTCCTTGATTCATGATCTTCAGGATGTTATATGAGAAATGCGAGTGTTGGGTACCCATGACAGAAAATTTCGGAATCCATACTGGTCGGCACGTCTGTTCGAGATACCGCATTACCTTTAAGTTCAAAATATGTTCTAAGATTCGCCTGATATGTCGATCATCGGACGATCTGCCAGCAACAACACTTTATATTTAGTGGACTCCCGTCCAAACCACGTAGAGGAAAATTCGTCAGAATCTTACCCACACCCTCTATGATTCATTGACTCGAGTTTAGCAAATTTTCACAACAGGAATAACAATGGGCCTTAGTTTCATCGTTCCGTATATTCGTATTTTCTGAGATGAGAAAAAGACAAGAGAAGAATTCGTGGTGGGCCGCATCAAATCAGTCAGAAGACTGATGAATAAAAAAAATCGTGCTTGGAAAAACTCCATCTGCCTTAATGTAAAACGAAACGTTTGGGTCAGTGGATCCTTATTTAGCGATCTATGATGCCACATTTCTGTATTCGAATTCCACAACAGAAGCATATCACATGGTCTTCTTCAAGAAGCGTTTTCTTTATTACATCTTCCTGACTGCAGTGCTTGAGTCTAGAGGATAGTGCGTCATGTCACGATAAATTTCAATCTCAGTGTATCAGTTTGTTGAAATGAATTTACACAAGTGTTACAAAAACGATTTGTCGTCAAGTACAAATATAGTTCGTGCGTATCGAAGAAATAAAGATTTTTATGGTGGTAGTAACAGTAACAAAAGCAAATAGAACTACTTTGTAGCAATGAACTCACATTTTATGTTGCTTCTTGTCGCTTAACAAAGTGCTTTTGTAATGCCCATCATGAGCAGTCTATTTAAACAAGAAAGGTGACTAAGCAACTAATTTAATTCGAGGGAAATAAATCGTTAATTTTTTATCAAAATACTGTTAAATTATTCTCTTAAGAGAAGGATGTGCTAAAGCAGGCATAGTACATCCATCTGTAAATTTCATTATGTTGTCACAAACATGACCACATGAGCCATTTACGCAAATAAGCCAGAGGATGATTTGCGCACACACTGCAGAGGCGCTGTTGCTTGCACAGCTGTCACCATGGAACGGTTTCTTAACTAACCGGTGTTGAAAGCAGCGGCGTCATAACGACATACATACAGACACATTCACAGCAAATAGTTTCGTATAGCTCTTCTGTGGAAACCATTTAAACCAAATTTGTTGAGATAAAATTTAAGTACACAGCTATTTTGTGCACAAATAAAATTAAAAATCCAGTATTTCATTCCACTTCTTATGAGTAACGCAAGGGCGAATTTAGGTGGGAACAGAAAAGTACTTCCGCCCCTCATTTCCACACAAAAGTACCGAAAGACAGGTGTAAATCTGTACGCAACTGAATACTGTGACTTCTGCAGCTGCTAATAATAATAAATACAAGTATACTAAACTCTCCACATTCAAGTCAGACAAAGTTGTTTACGAGTCGATCACACCTTTACGTTCTAGTCACTGTGTTGTGACAGAATTCGCTGGGAGGAAGGCAAGACTGTAAACTCGATCTTGCGACTTTGATGACCACAAATAACTGTTGAGTCTTTGAGGAGCGAGAAACAGCTCTTGGTCGAACAGTTGGTTCCAGCGGTTGACAAAAATATTCGTAGAGCAATCTCCAGTTTACCAAAAGTTCTTGAATCTGGTTTTCACATTACACTAGACACAACGTACTTGGAAGGAGGTTTTTACGTCATTGCCCTTCACGTATGCTTTTTTAAAAAAAGAATCTCACCACTCAAAAATTCTTTCAACTCGTTTTTGCGACGCTGTTACAGTTTTCTAGCACTTTTCAATAGTTCATTGTTGTCTCGTCCAGGAAATAGTTTCCCACAAGCAGCACTTTACTGTCCCCCAATCTTATCCTCCTATACCTCTGCCCCCCGCTCCAGCCTCCTTACCCTCACCACCCCTACAGCTCTTTCCTTTATGCTCAGTTGCTTGCACTCCTGCCTCGACAGCCTCCTATTCAAATAACAATCTGTCTTTAATAAGTAGAAACGCGTGCACCCGATGATTTACACAAGCAGTTTACGACTTTGAAAAATGTCGTATTACATAACCGCCAGTAGGTGCCGACACAGAATTTTTTTTAACTACAAGTTTCAATCATCAGATCATCTTCATACGACAGTGTTCTTATAGCGAAGTCAAGTACAACAAGACACTGAAGAGTACACTTCATACTGAAGGATAGAACATGATTATGACAGTTTTTTGGTTCATTAGTCTTGTGACTGGTCTGATGCCGCCCGACACTGATTCCTCTCCTGTGTCAACCTCTTCCTCTCAGAGTAGCACTTGCAACCTACCTCCTCAATGTATTCCAATCTCTATCTTCCTCTACAGTTTTGGCCCTCTACAGTTCCTTCTAGTACCGTGAAGGTCATTCCCTGATATCTTAACAGAGGTCCTTTGTTCCTCCTCCTTCTCCTTGTGAGTGTTTTCCACATATTTCTTTCCTTTTCGATTCTGCGCAGAACCTCGTCATTCCTTGCCATATCAGTCCACCTTCTTTTCAATATTTTCTGTAGCACCACATCTCAAACGCTTCGATTCTCTTCTGTTCCGGTTTCTCCACAGTCCGTGTTTCACTACCATACAATACCGTGCTCAGAAATTTCTACCTCCAATTAAGACCTATGTTTGATACTAGTATACTTCTCTTGGCCAGGAATGCCATTTTTGCCAGTGCTAGTCTGTTTTTGATGTCCTCTTTGCTCCGACCGTCGTTGGTTATTTTGCTGCCTAGGTAGTAGAATGCCTCAACTTCATCTACTTCGTGACTATCAATCCTTATATTAAGTTTCTCGCTGTTCTCATTTCTCCTGATTCTCATTACTTTCGTGTTTCTTCGATTTGCTCTCAGTTCATATTCTGTACTCATTCGATTATTCATTCCATTCCATTCCATTCCAGATCATGTAATGCTAATTTCATTTTCTCCAAGGATAGCAATAACATCAGCGAATCGTATCGTTGATATCTTTCACGTTGAATTTTGATTCCACTCCTGAACCTTTCTTTTATTTTCATCATTGGTTTTTCAATGCATAGACTGAACAGTAGGGGCGAAAGGCTACACCCCTGTCTTGCACCCATTTTAATACGAGCACTTTGTTCTTGGACGTCCACTTGGTTCATGTACATATTATATATTACCCTTCTCTCCCTATAGTTTACCCCTACTTTTCTCAAAATTTCGTACGCCTTGCACCATTTTACATTGTCGAACGCTTTTTCCAAGTCGAAAAATCCTATGAACGTGTCTTGATTTTTCTTTAGTCTTGCTTCCATTGTTAACTGCAACGTCAGATTTGCCTTTCTAGTGCCTTTACCTTTTCTAACCTGATCGTCATCCAACACATCCTGAATTTTGCTCTTCCATTCTTTTGTATATTATTCTTGTCAGCAATTTAGATGCATGAGCTATTACGCTGATTTGCGACAATTCTCGCACCTGTCAGCTCTTGCAGTCTTCGGAATTGTGTGGATGATATTTTTCCGAAAGCCAAATGGGATGTCGCTAGACTCATGCATTCCACACACCAACGTGAATATTCGTTTTGTTACCACTTCCTCAATGATTTTAGAAATTCTGATGGAATGTTATCTATCCATTTTGCCTTGTTTGGTCTTAAGTCTTCCAAAGCTCTTTTAAATTTTGATTCTAATACTGGACACCATCTCTTCTAAGTCGATTCCTTTTTCTTCTTCTATGACATCAGACAAATTTTCTTCCTCATAGAGGCCCTCAGTGTACTCGTTCCACTTACCCGCTTTCTCCTCCGTGTTTAACAGTGTAATTCACGTTAGCCGACCGAAGTGGCCGCGCGGTTCTGGCGCTGCAGTCTGAAACCGCGAGACCGCTACGGTCGCAGGTTCGACTCCTGCCTCGGGCATGGATGTGTGTGATGTCCTTAGGTTAGTTAGGTTTAACTAGTTCTAAGTTCTAGGGGACTAATGACCTCAGCAGTTGAGTCCCATAGTGCTCAGAGCCATTTGAACCATTTTGTAATTCACGTTGCACTCTTAATGTTACCACCTTTGCTTTTAATTTCACCGGATGTTATTTAGACATTCCTGTGAGCTGAGTCAGTCCTTTCGATAGTCATTTCTTTTTAGATTTCTTGAAATTTTTCATGCAGCTGTTTCGTTTTAGCTTCCCCGCACTTCCTATTTATTTCATTCCTCGGAGCCTTGAATTTCTGTATTCCTGAATTTTCCTGTACTTTCTTGTACTTCCGTCTTTCATGATCAACGGAAGTATTTCTTTTGTGCTATGTACTAGCATCTCACATTAGTAATGGTTTATCTCTCGCTGATATTAACCTGTGATCTAACAATCATAATCACTTAAATACGCTACCTAGGCAGGTGTATTCCCCAAATATCGTTACTCTACATTAATTATTTTTCGTGTTGCGATTTTTTTCAGTTAGTGTACATAATGACACAAATACCCATTCCTGTGCACATAGCTCTACTTCAATGAGTGCTTATTCATAGTTATTTAAACACTGTTCTAGTTAACACTGTAGAATGCAAATCTAACTTTGACGAAATTGTCTAGAGAGATAACATTCACAGTTTTCGTCGAGAAATGCCAGCTTTTGGTGTTGACACGTGTTTATCTGTGTTTGGTTGCCAAGTTTCGTATCAGCTCCGTTGTAGGAAAGTGGCTTATAACGCGAAACCTAGGTCGTACAATAATAATGAAGTAAGGCAAAATTGCGTTTCGTTTAGTTAATACAATGTTTTAGCAATAACCCACAGCTGAATAAATTAAATTTTTTTTACCGTATCGCGACAACAGTCACAAAAATGCAGTTATCATTTCAACCAGCCAGTGGTCCTCGTCAGACTAAACTATAGTATCTGTCAAGTAACTGTTACCCCAACGAGAGCAAATTTTTCCTTAAACTCATATGCTGCGTTCAAAAATGTTCAGCTGTGTGTGAATACCTAAGGGACCAAACTGCTGAAGTCATCGGTCCCTAGATTTACACACTACTTATACTAACTTACGCTAAGAACAACACACACACCCATGCTTGACGGAGGACTCGAACCTCCAGTGGGAGGGACCGCGCAATCCGTGACATGGCACCTCTAACCGTGCGGCCACTCCGCGCAGTCATATGCTGCGTGCGGTGATGTGAGTTCCCGTTGCATCATCGAAATAACTTACGACAACGTAGGTAGTCAAGTTTTTGAAAATAAAAAATATTGAAACATCATGTCATCTTACTATAATGAATGTAACTATAAAAGAAATTTCGTTGTAAATCCGGGAATTTCGACCTTGTGATCATCATCTGGCATGACGTCCTCAAGTTTGGAACGAAAAAGTCTGCCGAAATGACTAGTCGTTCTGTTCTTGTATAAATAGACAACAGACTATGCCTACAAAGCTTGCTGAATAGTATACTTACGTTGACAACGCAACGCACTTGCATTTAAGTACAATTTTTTCTTGTTTCATGATTACGTAGATAGTTACTTGACAGATTCATCACAAAACTATTTACGACAATCTATAAGGCTATGTTTTTACAGTGGCAACAAATAGAATCAAAAACGTTCTGTGTCACTGCCGTCAGTAGTAAAATGCATTACATACTCAACAGTAAAATGCACTCATATTGTTTATTTAGCTTCATAAACAGCTGTAATAGAAAGGCTTAGGATTGGAATCAAAATTCATGGCGAAAGGATATCAATGACACAAACAGCCCATCTCAACTCTCACCTAGGAACCCGATGTCACAAACAACTCGGCTCTAACGTGCTACTCCGCTGCCTCAGAGCAACTGTTTTCCCACCCAGAGACACACCACACAGTCAGCACTTCCTCGTAGGCCGACTTAGACAAAAGCTGTACTGAACAAATAGTAAATAGATAGCTATATTTTACTTCATTTGGGTCTTGCCTGGCGCCACTGGCTCATTATCTTATTGGAAAATACAGGGGTCAGGCAAAATAATGTGAACACGTGTACTTGGGAATGGTTTATTAATAAGGGATTGGACCCCCATTTGCCCGTAATACAGCTGCGATTCTTCTTGGAATACTGGTATATAATGATTGTATAACCTCCAGTGGAATGTTATGCCACTCTACGATCAAAACCTCTTCTAACAGCTTAGTGACGAGGGAGGCGGAAATCTGCTCCAATACCGCCCGCACGGGTTCGATAATGTTCATGTCCAGGGACTGTGCTGGCCAGGGAAGATGCTGCAGTTTAGCTGCAAGCTCCTCATACCACGATTCTACTTTACTGGTTGTGTGAATGTGTGCATTATCGTCCTGAAAGCCACGCGATTTGAGGCGCCATGTCACGGATTGCGCGGCCACTCCCGCCGGAGGTTCGAGTCCTCCCTCGGGCATGGATGTGTGTGTGTGTGTGTGTGTGTGTGTGTGTTGTTCTTAGTATAAGTTAGTTTCAGTTAGTTTAAGTAGTGTGTAAATCTAGGGACCAATGACCTCAGCAGTTTGGTATCTTAGAAATACACCCACATTTTTTTTTTCGTCCTGAAATATGGCATCATCATTGAGGAACAACATTTGAATCATGTAGTGCACCTGATCAACTAAAATGTTCACATAATCGTCGACTGCAACAAGGCCTTTGAGAGTAATGATAGGACCAGCAGAATACCTTGATAAGGCTGCCCACGCCATCACACTTCCACCTCCACGCTTAACTGTTGAAATCAAGGAAACAGTATTGTAGGCTTCTTTTGGAGCCCTCCACACGTAAACCCGGCCTGACGTTGAAAATAACGAAAACGTTGACTCGTCGAACCATATGACGTATTTCCACTGATCAGCCGTCTAGGATTTATGCTCCAAATACCATGTTTTAAGCTCCTTTGCGTTGGTGTCGTCACTAATGGTTTCGGTATAGGAGCTCGTCCACGGATATTCACTTTATGGAATTCTCGGTAGACAGTTTCGATAGATATGAGGTCTAGAAGATGGCTGTTGAGCTCTTCAGTCACTTTAGCCGCCGTAGTTCTCTGTTGTTTTGACACAATTCGTGTTAGCGTACGCAGAACGTTGTCATTTAGTTTTCAAAAAAAATGGTTCAAATGGCTCTGAGCATTATGATACTTAACATCTGAGGTCATCAGTCCCCTAGAACTTAGAACTACTTAAACCTAGCTAACCTAAGGACATCACACACATCCATGTCCGAGGCAGGATTCGAACCTGCGACCGTTGCGGTTGTGCGGTACTAGACTGAAGCGCCTAGAACCGCTCGGCCACACCAGCCGGCATTTAGTTTTAGTTTTCATTTGAGCCAACTATTAGGTTTACATGATAATGCCTTTCCATGTTTTGTGTATGCTGTCGCGACTATTGAAAGATTTGCTCTTGAAACATTCAATATGTTGGCTGTTTTGGTTAGTGATGCTGAAGCTAATCGGACCCACAATCTGCCTTCTTTGGAATTCTTTTACGTCTTTCATTGCACGCCGTCTTCGGCCTCTAAATCCATATACGAAGTATGCACTAACGTAAACAAAAAAAAATGGTTCAAATGGCTCTGAGCACTATGGGACTTAACTGCTGAGGTCATCAGTCCCCTAGAACTTAGAACTACTTAAACCTAACTAACCTAAGGACATCACACACATCCATGCCCGAGGCAGGATTCGAACCTACGACGTAGCGGTCGCTCGGTTCCAGACTGTAGCGCCTAGAACCGCACGGCCACTCCGGCCGGCTAACGTAAACAACCTTCACTGATAGTTAGTCTGTATAGAACACGCACAGTCCGGCGCGACACGTGCCTTACCTGCGTTGTTGACCGTCAAACACAACCATCCAATTACTACCACCGTTCACATTATTTTGCCTATCCCCTGTACTCCCTGGAATGCTATTCATGTATGGCAGCGCAACAGGGCGAAACGGACTGACGTACAAATATGAAGTCAGGTTGCACGGTATAACCACGAAAGTGCTCCTGCTGTCGTGCTATGGACGCAGGTTCGAATCCTGCCCCGGGCAAGGATGTGAGTGATGTACTTAGGTTAGTTAGGGTTCAGTAGTTCTAAATCTATGGGACTGATGAGCTCAGATGTTAAGTCCCATAGTGCTTAGAGCCATTTGAACCATCTGAGTAGGGTACTGTCAAGTGGGGGGTGCCCCAGTGATCAGTGTTGGGGCCACTCCTGTTCCTTATTTATATAAATGATATACCACCTAGTATTACGGGTAATTCTAAAATATTTCTGTTTGGTGATGACACTAGCTTGGTAGTAAAGGATGTTGTGTGCAACATTGGCTCGGTTTCAAAGCCATGACCTCAGTTCATGGCTTGTAGAAGGTAAAGTAACGCTAAATGACAGTAAGACTCAGGTTTTACGGTTTCTAAAACACAATTCAACAAAACCTGACGTTTTAATTTCACAGAACGGACATATGACAAGCGAAACTGAACAGTTCAAATTTCTAGGTGTTCAATAAGCTGTCTAGGTGTTCAGTAAGCCACGTCCAGGATCTTGTTCAAAGACTTAATATTGCCATTTTTACTATTCGAACGGTATCAGAAGTGAGTGATGGATCGATACGAATATTAGTCTACTTAGCTTATTTTCAGTCACTTATGTCGTATGGTATTATATTTTGGGATAACTCTTCCCATTCTACAAGGATATTTTTGGCTCAGAAACGGGCGGTTAGGGCAATAAGTGATGTGAGTTCATGAACCTCTTGTTGACTTCTGTTCACGAGTCTGGGTATTTTGACATCGGCCTCTCAATATGCATATTCCTTATCGTCGTTTCTCGTTATCAATATTAGTTTATTCCCAAGAATAAGAAGCTTTCACTCGGTTAATACTCGGCAGAAATCAAGCGTGCATTTGGATCGGACTTCCTTAACTCGTGCAAAAAGGTGTGCAGTATACTGCTGCATCCATTTTCAATAAGCTGCCACTCGAATTCACAAATCTTAGCAGTAATCCACGCGCTTTCAAATCGAAACTGAAGAGTTTCCTCATGGGTCAATCTTTCTATTCTGTCGACGATGCCTCGTGATGGCTGGGTGTTGTGTGCTGTCCTTAGGTTAGTTAGGTTTAAGTAGTTCTAAGTTCTAGGGGACTGATGACCATAGATGTTAAGTCCCATAGTGCTCAGAGCCATTTGAACCATTTCTGTCGAGGAGTTCCTTGAAAAATTGATCTCATTCTTATTGCATTGCTGATAGTGGTTACTTAAACTTATGGATTGACTTTTTTCAGGTTCATGAACATATATTTTTATCTGTTATTACTTTTATGTTGTAATTTCATGCACTGACACGTTCCATGACCTTGGAGATTTCTCCTCAATTTCGTCCTACCGAACTTGACGTGTAAATAAATAAAACAAAATAGCACACAGACAGATTCGAGTCCTCCCTCGGGCACGGGTGTGTGTGTTGTACTTAGTATAAGTTAGTTTAAGCAGTGTGTAAGTGTAGGGAATGATGACCTCAGCAGTTTGGTCCCTTAGAAATTTACACACACATATTGCAGGATCTCAACTGGCATCCTTCTAACCAAGCCTCGGCCATCACTGACACCGAGAAAACATCAGCTTTCACCAGAAAATACAACCCTCCAGTGAGCTCTCACTTGATACTGAAGTCGCGTTGAATACCGGTAGTTTGGGGTCAGTGGAATGCACGCTATAGGACATCTGGTTGAGAGCTGTCGTTGAAGTAAACGACTTTTAACAGTTCGTTGTGTCACTGTGGTGCCAACTGCTGCTCAGTTTGCTGCTGCAGATGCAGTGCGATGCGACAGAGCCATACACAGAACACGATGCCTTCCCCCTCGGTAGTGCCACGGGGCCGTCCGGAGCCCTGTCTTCTTGCGACCGAACACTCTCGTGGCTACCGCTGTCAGGAATCTTGTATAGTAGCTACATTCCTGTTAAGTCTTTCTGCAGTGTCGCAGAAGGAACATCCAGTTTCACGTAGCCCTATTACACGAACTAGTGCGGTGTTGGTAATGGCGTCTTTGTCACATTAAAGGCATTCTTGACTAACATCAACTCACCATGTTATATCTCAAAGCTGTCTAACGCTCACGAACGTTTCACTGTGCATGTAAAGAAAACCTGATCTGCATCCTTATAGTGGTGCTACTAGCGCCACTTATATGTGACTGGCGCGAAATTTGAATAGACATCATCTTTCAGATGTCGAAATACGCCTACGAACTTTCATTTATGCGCTCAACTGCTCCTTGCTGTTGCGACTTTTTTCCGTCTGTGTCTTTAGGAATGAGAGCATCGAGATGCAGCTCCCGTGCAGAGATTTTCATCTGCAGTGTTTGGGTAATGAACGAAGGGGCATATCTGATGACGCCAATACGTGTCAGTATCCTGAGTTAAAGCCCAAAGGTCTCCGCAGTGCCGCATGCGACGCCATTGATAAAGGAATGGAGAAGTTACGTTCGGCAGGCACTTGGGTGCGAGTCGGGAATGGTTTTGTTGTCTGCCGGCTTTCATCGTCACCGAGAACGCAATCGTCGCACTAAATACTGTATACGCTTAGAACAGCAACTTGTATCATAGTTAGGCCACTCCCGCCGGACGTTCGAGTCCTCCCTCGGGCATGGGTGTGTGTGTTGTTCTTAGCATAAGATAGTTTAAGTAGAGTGTAAGTCTAGGGACAGATGACCTCAGCGGTTTGGTCCCTTAGAAATTCGCACACATTTGAACATCAAAGTTACAATTAAAACACAATAGTTCGCAATGTAGGCAAATTGTGACAGAATCTCTAAGTGACGTTCCAGTAAACAAGATCACGCATTTCACTAACAAAATGGTTCAAATGGTTCTGAGCACTATGGGACGTAACATCTGAGGTCATCAGTCCCCTAGAACTTAGAACTACTTAAACCTAACTAACCTAAGCACTTCACACACATCCATGCCCGAGGCAGGATTCGAACCTGCGACCGTAGCAGTCGCACGGATCCGGATGGAAGCGCCTAGAACCGCTGGGCAGCTGCGGCTGGCATTTCACTAACAGAAAACACAAATCTGCACTAATCATTCTTAAAAATATGAAAATATATCGGTTTTAGACAGTTTCAAAATACTAGTAATTTAGAGAGAATCATTTAATTCCAGTAATTTCCCTGTTCCGTCTTCCTTTATTATTTTCCGTACGTTAGTTACGCTTGGAAGTTATTGGTGGGATTTCCCACTGGCTGTGACTAACGGGGAAAGCTCAGTGTTATCGAGTAGCACTTTCGACCGTCTCCGATTCGGAGGGTCATCGCTTTTCTCCGGGTCAACAGCTGCGCGTCTGCTGACTCGAGGAAAGCCTTACGCTGCAGTATTGCATCTGCGAATTCTTTGCTCGCCAGCAACAGCGAGGGTGTGACTGTTGACATCGGCACCAGACCCCAGTGGCAACGACACGGATATCGATACACTCGTGACCTTCATCCGTTCTTACATGTATTTCCCTGGTTCCGCACAAGCCAGAATGCGTAAAGAGTTTTTCTGGTTTCTTTTTTAATTCGTGCATAAACTACAAAGAGCCGGAGGAAGGCCACTGAACTGAACTGTTTGACAAACACAAGAAAAGTACGCTGCTGCGACAGAAGCCATGGAATAGCGATATGCACACTTATAGATGGTGGTAGTATCGTGAACACAAGGTAGCAAACAGGCGAAGCTGTTATTTGTACTCTGTTGATGGGTGTGGAAATGTTGCCGGCGTGATTATGGCCGCACGGCGGGAATTAACAGAACGCAGAATGGTAGTTGGAGATGGACGCATGGGACATTCCGTTTGGGAAATCGTTAGGGGATTCAATATTCTGAGCTCCACAGTGTCACGAGTATGCAGGAATACCAAATTTCAGGCATTACCTCTCACTGTGGACAATGCAGCGGCCGACGGCATCGACGTAAAGACCGAGAGCAGCGGCGTTTGCGTGGAGTTGTCGGTGCTAACAGACAAGCAACACAGCGTGAAATAACCGCAGAAATCAAGTTGGACGTACGACGAACGTACCCCTTAGGACAGTGCGGAGAAATCTGGTGTTAATGGGCTATGGCAGCAGACGAGCTCCTTTGATAATAGCGTCACATCGCCTGCAGCGCTTCTCCTTGGTTCGTGACCATAGCAGTTGGACCCTAAACCAGTGGAAAACCGGGGCCTGGACAGTTGAGTCCCGTGTCCAGTTGGTAGAGCCAATGTCAGGGTTGGAGTGTGGCTCAGACCACACGAAGCCATAGATCCATGTTGTCAACAAGACGTATTGCAAGCTGGAGATGGCTCCTTAATGGTGAGACTGTATTTACTAGTCCAAGTGAACTGATCATTTACTGAAAATGGTTATGTTCAGCCACTTGGAGTCCATTAGCATCCACTCATGGACTTCGTGTTCCCAGATAGCGATTGAATTTTTGTGTACGACGATAAGCCATGTCACCGGACCACGAATGTTCGCAATTTGTTTGAAAAACATTCTTGACAATTCCAGCGAATGATTTCGTCAGCCAGATCGCCCGAGATGAATCCCATCGAACATTTATGGGACATAATCGAGAGCTCCGTGCACAAAATCCTGCACCGGTAACAGACAACACTTCCGCGATTTGGGCTACTATAGAGGCAGCAAGGCTCAATATTTCTGCAGGAGATTTCCAATGACTTGTTGACTCCACGCAGCCGGCCGCTGTGGTCGAGCGGTTCTAGGCGCTTCAGTCCGGAACCACGCGGCTGCTACGGTCGCAGATTCGAATCCTGCCTTGGGCATGGATGTGTGTGATGTTCTTAGGTTAGTTAGGTTTAAGTAGTTCTAAGTCTAGGGGACTGATGACCTCAGATGTTCAGTCCCATAGTGCTTACAGCCATTTGCAGGCCGCGGTGGCCGTGCGGTTCTAGGCGCTCCAGTCCGGAGCCGCGCTGCTGCTACGGTCGCAGGTTCGAATCCTGCCTCGGGCATGGGTGTGTGTGATGTCCTTAGGTTATTTAGGTTTAAGTAGTTCTAAGTTCTAGGGGACTAATGACCACAGCAGTTGAGTCCCATTGTGCTCAGAGCCATTTGAACCATTTTTGACTCCACGCCACATCGAGTTTTTACACTACGCCTAGCAAAACGAGGCCCCACACGATATTAGGAGGTATCCCACGCCCTTTGTCACCGCAGTGTATATGTGTGAAGTATCTTCTAACAGCATATGTCTCCTCTAGGATTCTCTGAAATGTTTAATATACCTTCACGGCTGACAATACGTCGCCACAACTTTGCTGTAATTCATCAAATTAATTCATGTTCATAGCCCACCACTCGTTTATCATAAGCAGGTGCTAATTAAAAAGTTTCGTAAGCTAATACGCAATCGTCCAAGAAAACAGACTGCAAAGCGCTAGATAACTAGCAGCATTCCTAATTAAAATAACTCATGGTAGCAGAATCGTAAGTAAAACCCACTGCTTATCACCATGTTGACGTATTATTCAACATACTAACTGTTCCAGCTTAGTCTTCCATTCATTTCCATCCTCCACTTTCTTGCACTGATTTCTCTTTCCGTTACAATGAATCGTAACTGCAAAGCTCTCTCACATACAGAGTATAACTTATAAATAAACTGTTCCGTCGACACTCCACATAATTTCGAGTGATGCTCTCACCCCACCCTAAACAAAACGATGCTAAAACCGCTCCAAACTGTACATCACTACGCGAATGTCATACTTAGTGAATTCCCGAGGAATACACAAGCAGATAATACGAATGCGACTGCACTTTCTTGCACTGATTTTTCTTTCCGTTACAATGAATCGTAACTGCAAAGCTCTCTCACATACAGAGTATACCTTATAAATAAACTGTTCCGTCGACACTCCACATAATTTCGAGTGATGCTCTCACCCCACCCTAAACAAAACGAAGCTAAAACCGCTCCAAACTGTACATCACTACGCGAATGTCATACTTAGTGAAATCCCGAGGAATACACAAGCAGATAATACGAATGCGACTGCACTTTCTTGCACTGATTTTTCTTTCCGTTACAATGAATCGTAACTGCAAAGCTCTCTCACATACAGAGTATACCTTATAAATAAACTGTTCCGTCGACACTCCACATAATTTCGAGTGATGCTCTCACCCCACCCTAAACAAAACGAAGCTAAAACCGCTCCAAACTGTACATCACTACGCGAATGTCATACTTAGTGAAACCCCGAGGAATACACAAGCAGATAATACGAATGCGACTGCACTTTCTTGCACTGATTTTTCTTTCCGTTACAATGAATCGTAACTGCAAAGCTCTCTCACATACAGAGTATACCTTATAAATAAACTGTTCCGTCGACACTCCACATCATTTCGAGTGATGCTCTAACCCCACATTAACAAAACGAAGCTAAAACCGCCCCAAACTGTACATCACTACGCGAATGTCATACTTAGTGAAATCCCGAGGAATACACAAGCAGATAATACGAATGCGACTCCACTTTCTTGCACTGATTTTTCTTTCCATTACAATGAATCGTAACTGCAAAGCTCTCTCACATACAGAGTATACCTTATAAATAAACTGTTCCGTCGACACTCCACATAATTTCGAGTGATGCTCTCACCCCACCCTAAACAAAACGAAGCTAAAACCGCTCCAAACTGTACATCACTACGCTAATGTCATACTTAGTGAAATCCCGAGGAATACACAAGCAGATAATACGAATGCGACTCCACTTTCTTGCACTGATTTCTTTTTCCGTTACAATGAATCGTAACTGCAAAGCTCTCTCACATACAGAGTATACCTTATAAATAAACTGTTCCGTCGACACTCCACATAATTTCGAGTGATGCTCTCACCCCACCCTAAACAAAACGAAGCTAAAACCGCTCCAAACTGTACATCACTACGCGAATGTCATACTTAGTGAAATCCCGAGGAATACACAAGCAGATAATACGAATGCGACTGCACTTTCTTGCACTGATTTTTCTTTCCGTTACAATGAATCGTAACTGCAAAGCTCTCTCACATACAGAGTATACCTTATAAATAAACTGTTCCGTCGACACTCCACATAATTTCGAGTGATGCTCTCACCCCACCCTAAACAAAACGAAGCTAAAACCGCTCCAAACTGTACATCACTACGCGAATGTCATACTTAGTGAAATCCCGAGGAATACACAAGCAGATAATACGAATGCGACTGCACTTTCTTGCACTGATTTTTCTTTCCGTTACAATGAATCGTAACTGCAAAGCTCTCTCACATACAGAGTATACCTTATAAATAAACTGTTCCGTCGACACTCCACATAATTTCGAGTGATGCTCTCACCCCACCCTAAACAAAACGAAGCTAAAACCGCTCCAAACTGTACATCACTACGCGAATGTCATACTTAGTGAAATCCAGAGGAATACACAAGCAGATAATACGAATGCGACTGCACTTTCTTGCACTGATTTTTCTTTCCGTTACAATGAATCGTAACTGCAAAGCTCTCTCACATACAGAGTATACCTTATAAATAAACTGTTCCGTCGACACTCCACATAATTTCGAGTGATGCTCTCACCCCACCCTGAACAAAACGAAGCTAAAACCGCTCCAAACTGTACATCACTACGCGAATGTCATACTTAGTGAAATCCCGAGGAATACACAAGCAGATAATACGAATGCGACTGCACTTTCTTGCACTGATTTTTCTTTCCGTTACAATGAATCGTAACTGCAAAGCTCTCTCACATACAGAGTATACCTTATAAATAAACTGTTCCGTCGACACTCCACATAATTTCGAGTGATGCTCTCACCCCACCCTAAACAAAACGAAGCTAAAACCGCTCCAAACTGTACATCACTACGCGAATGTCATACTTAGTGAAATCCCGAGGAATACACAAGCAGATAATACGAATGCGACTGCACTTTCTTGCACTGATTTTTCTTTCCGTTACAATGAATCGTAACTGCAAAGCTCTCTCACATACAGAGTATACCTTATAAATAAACTGTTCCGTCGACACTCCACATAATTTCGAGTGATGCTCTCACCCACCCTAAACAAAACGAAGCTAAAACCGCTCCAAACTGTACATCACTACGCGAATGTCATACTTAGTGAAATCCCGAGGAATACACAAGCAGATAATACGAATGCGACTCCACTTTCTTGCACTGATTTTTCTTTCCGTTACAATGAATCGTAACTGCAAAGCTCTCTCACATAGAGAGTATACCTTATAAATAAACTGTTCCGTCGACACTCCACATAATTTCGAGTGATGCTCTCACCCCACCCTAAACAAAACGATGCTAAAACCGCTCCAAACTGTACATCACTACGCGAATGTCATACTTAGTGAAATCCCGAGGAATACACAAGCAGATAATACGAATGCGACTGCACTTTCTTGCACTGATTTTTCTTTCCGTTACAATGAATCGTAACTGCAAAGCTCTCTCACATACAGAGTATACCTTATAAATAAACTGTTCCGTCGACACTCCACATAATTTCGAGTGATGCTCTCACCCCACCCTAAACAAAACGAAGCTAAAACCGCTCCAAACTGTACATCACTACGCGAATGTCATACTTAGTGAAACCCCGAGGAATACACAAGCAGATAATACGAATGCGACTGCACTTTCTTGCACTGGTTTCTCTTTCCGTTACAATGAATCGTAACTGCAAAGCTCTCTCACATACAGAGTATACCTTATAAATAAACTGTTCCGTCGACACTCCACATCATTTCGAGTGATGCTCTAACCCCACATTAACAAAACGAAGCTAAAACCGCTCCAAACTGTACATCACTATGCGAATGTCATACTTAGTGAAATCCCGAGGAATACACAAGCAGATAATACGAATGCGACTCCACTTTCTTGCACTGATTTTTCTTTCCATTACAATGAATCGTAACTGCAAAGCTCTCTCACATACAGAGTATACCTTATAAATAAACTGTTCCGTCGACACTCCACATAATTTCGAGTGATGCTCTCACCCCACCCTAAACAAAACGAAGCTAAAACCGCTCCAAACTGTACATCACTACGCTAATGTCATACTTAGTGAAATCCCGAGGAATACACAAGCAGATAATACGAATGCGACTCCACTTTCTTGCACTGATTTCTTTTTCCGTTACAATGAATCGTAACTGCAAAGCTCTCTCACATACAGAGTATACCTTATAAATAAACTGTTCCGTCGACACTCCACATAATTTCGAGTGATGCTCTCACCCCACCCTAAACAAAACGAAGCTAAAACCGCTCCAAACTGTACATCACTACGCGAATGTCATACTTAGTGAAATCCCGAGGAATACACAAGCAGATAATACGAATGCGACTGCACTTTCTTGCACTGATTTTTCTTTCCGTTACAATGAATCGTAACTGCAAAGCTCTCTCACATACAGAGCATACCTTATAAATAAACTGTTCCGTCGACACTCCACATAATTTCGAGTGATGCTCTCACCCACCCTAAACAAAACGAAGCTAAAACCGCTCCAAACTGTACATCACTACGCGAATGTCATACTTAGTGAAATCCCGAGGAATACACAAGCAGATAATACGAATGCGACTCCACTTTCTTGCACTGATTTTTCTTTCCGTTACAATGAATCGTAACTGCAAAGCTCTCTCACATAGAGAGTATACCTTATAAATAAACTGTTCCGTCGACACTCCACATAATTTCGAGTGATGCTCTCACCCCACCCTAAACAAAACGATGCTAAAACCGCTCCAAACTGTACATCACTAAGCGAATGTCATACTTAGTGCAATCCCGAGGAATACACAAGCAGATAATACGAATGCGACTGCACTTTCTTGCACTGATTTTTCTTTCCGTTACAATGAATCGTAACTCCAAAGCTCTCTCACATACAGAGTATACCTTATAAATAAACTGTTCCGTCGACACTCCACATAATTTCGAGTGATGCTCTCACCCCACCCTAAACAAAACGAAGCTAAAACCGCTCCAAACTGTACATCACTACGCGAATGTCATACTTAGTGAATTCCCGAGGAATACACAAGCAGATAATACGAATGCGACTGCACTTTCTTGCACTGGTTTCTCTTTCCGTTACAATGAATCGTAACTGCAAAGCTCTCTCACATACAGAGTATACCTTATAAATAAACTGTTCCGTCGACACTCCACATCATTTCGAGTGATGCTCTAACCCCACATTAACAAAACGAAGCTAAGACCGCTCCAAACTGTACATCACTATGCGAATGTCATACTTAGTGAAATCCCGAGGAATACACAAGCAGATAATACGAATGCGACTCCACTTTCTTGCACTGATTTTTCTTTCCATTACAATGAATCGTAACTGCAAAGCTCTCTCACATACAGAGTATACGTTATAAATAAACTGTTCCGTCGACACTCCACATAATTTCGAGTGATGCTCTCACCCCACCCTAAACAAAACGAAGCTAAAACCGCTCCAAACTGTACATCACTACGCTAATGTCATACTTAGTGAAATCCCGAGGAATACACAAGCAGATAATACGAATGCGACTCCACTTTCTTGCACCGATTTCTTTTTCCGTTACAATGAATCGTAACTGCAAAGCTCTCTCACATACAGAGTATACCTTATAAATAAACTGTTCCGTCGACACTCCACATAATTTCGAGTGATGCTCTCACCCCACCCTAAACAAAACGAAGCTAAAACCGCTCCAAACTGTACATCACTACGCGAATGTCATACTTAGTGAAATCCCGAGGAATACACAAGCAGATAATACGAATGCGACTGCACTTTCTTGCACTGATTTTTCTTTCCGTTACAATGAATTGTAACTGCAAAGCTCTCTCACATACAGAGTATACCTTATAAATAAACTGTTCCGTCGACACTCCACATAATTTCGAGTGATGCTCTCACCCCACCCTAAACAAAACGAAGCTAAAACCGCTCCAAACTGTACATCACTACGCGAATGTCATACTTAGTGAAATCCCGAGGAATACACAAGCAGATAATACGAATGCGACTCCACTTTCTTGCACTGATTTCTCTTTCCGTTACAATGAATCGTAACTGCAAAACTCTCTCACATACAGAGTATACCTTATAAATAAACTGTTCCGTCGACACTCCACATAATTTCGAGTGATGCTCTCACCCCACCCTAAACAAAACGAAGCTAAAACCGCTCCAAACTGTACATCACTACGCGAATGTCATACTTAGTGAAATCCCGAGGAATACACAAGCAGATAATACGAAGGAGACTGCACTTTCTTGCACTGATTTTTCTTTCCGTTACAATGAATCGTAACTGCAAAGCTCTCTCACATACAGAGTATACATTATAAATAAACTGTTCCGTCGACACTCCACATAATTTCGAGTGATGCTCTCACCCCACCCTAAACAAAACGAAGCTAAAACCGCTCCAAACTGTACATCACTACGCGAATGTCATACTTAGTGAAATCCCGAGGAATACACAAGCAGATAATACGAATGCGACTCCACTTTCTTGCACTGATTTTTCTTTCCGTTACAATGAATCGTAACTGCAAAACTCTCTCACATACGAGTATACCTTATAAATAAACTGTTCCGTCGACACTCCACATAATTTCGAGTGATGCTCTCACTCCACCCTAAACAAAACGAAGCTAAAACCGCTCCAAACTGTACATCACTACGCGAATGTCATACTTAGTGAAATCCCGAGGAATACACAAGCAGATAATACGAATGCGACTGCACTTTCTTGCACTGATTTTTCTTTCCGTTACAATGAATCGTAACTGCAAAGCTCTCTCACATACAGAGTATACCTTATAAATAAACTGTTCCGTCGACACTCCACATAATTTCGAGTGATGCTCTCACCCCACCCTAAACAAAACGAAGCTAAAACCGCTCCAAACTGTACATCACTACGCGAATGTCATACTTAGTGAAATCCCGAGGAATACACAAGCAGATAATACGAATGCGACTCCACTTTCTTGCACTGATTTTTCTTACCGTTACAATGAATCGTAACTGCAAAGCTCTCTCACATACAGAGTATACCTTATAAATAAACTGTTCCGTCGACACTCCACATAATTTCGAGTGATGCTCTCACCCCACCCTAAACAAAACGAAGCTAAAACCGCTCCAAACTGTACATCACTACGCGAATGTCATACTTAGTGAAATCCCGAGGAATACACAAGCAGATAATACGAATGCGACTGCACTTTCTTGCACTGATTTTTCTTTCCGTTACAATGAATCGTAACTGCAAAGCTCTCTCACATACAGAGTATACCTTATAAATAAACTGTTCCGTCGACACTCCACATAATTTCGAGTGATGCTCTCACCCCACCCTAAACAAAACGAAGCTAAAACCGCTCCAAACTGTACATCACTACGCGAATGTCATACTTAGTGAATTCCCGAGGAATACACAAGCAGATAATACGAATGCGACTGCACTTTCTTGCACTGATTTTTCTTTCCGTTACAATGAATCGTAACTGCAAAGCTCTCTCACATACAGAGTATACCTTATAAATAAACTGTTCCGTCAACACTCCACATAATTTCGAGTGATGCTCTCACCCCACCCTAAACAAAACGAAGC
Source organism: Schistocerca piceifrons (assembly GCF_021461385.2). Lineage (NCBI taxonomy): Eukaryota > Metazoa > Arthropoda > Insecta > Orthoptera > Acrididae > Schistocerca > Schistocerca piceifrons. The sequence goes on along the minus strand of NC_060138.1, from coordinate 641,348,004 downwards.
TAAAACCGCTCCAAACTGTACATCACTACGAGAATGTCATACTTAGTGAAATCCCGAGGAATACACAAGCAGATAATACGAATGCGACTGCACTTTCTTGCACTGATTTTTCTTTCCGTTACAATGAATCGTAACTGCAAAGCTCTCTCACATACAGAGTATACCTTATAAATAAACTGTTCCGTCGACACTCCACATAATTTCGAGTGATGCTCTCGCCCCACCCTAAACAAAACGAAGCTAAAACCGCTCCAAACTGTACATCACTACACGAATGTCATACTTAGTGAAATCCCGAGGAATACACAAGCAGATAATACGAATGCGACTCCACTTTCTTGCACTGACTATTCTTTCCGTTACAATGAATCGTAACTGCAAAGCTCTCTCACATACAGAGTATACCTTATAAATAAACTGTTCCGTCGACACTCCACGTAATTTCGAGTGATGCTCTCACCCCACCCTAAACAAAACGAAGCTAAAACCGCTCCAAACTGTACATCACTACGCGAATGTCATACTTAGTGAAATCCCGAGGAATACACAAGCAGATAATACGAATGCGACTGCACTTTCTTGCACTGATTTTCCTTTCCGTTACAATGAATCGTAACTGCAAAGCTCTCTCACATACAGAGTATACCTTATAAATAAACTGTTCCGTCGACACTCCACATAATTTCGAGTGATGCTCTCACCCCACCCTAAACAAAACGAAGCTAAAACCGCTCCAAACTGTACATCACTACGCGAATGTCATACTTAGTGAAATCCCGAGGAATACACAACAGATAATACGAATGCGACTGCACTTTCTTGCACTGGTTTCTCTTTCCGTTACAATGAATCGTAACTGCAAAGCTCTCTCACATACAGAGTATACCTTATAAATAAACTGTTCCGTCGACACTCCACATAATTTCGAGTGATGCTCTCACCCCACCCTAAACAAAACGAAGCTAAAACCGCTCCAAACTGTACATCACTACGTGAATGTCATACTTAGTGAAATCCCGAGGAATACACAAGCAGATAATATGAATGCAACTCCACTTTCTTGCACTGATTTCTTTTTCCGTTACAATGAATCGCAACTGCAAAGCTCTCTCACATACAGAGTATACCTTATAAATAAACTGTTCCGTCGACACTCCACATAATTTCGAGTGATGCTCTCACCCCACACTAAACAAAACGAAGCTAAAACCGCTCCAAACTGTACATCACTACGCTAATGTCATACTTAGTGAAATCCCGAGGAATACACAAGCAGATAATACGAATGGGACTCCACTTTCTTGCACTGATTTCTCTTTCCGTTACAATGAATCGTAACTGCAAAGCTCTCTCACATACAGAGTATACCTTATAAATAAACTGTTCCGTCGACACTCCACATAATTTCGAGTGATGCTCTCACCCCACCCTAAACAAAACGAAGCTAAAACCGCTCCAAACTGTACATCACTACGCGAATGTCATACTTAGTGAAATCCCGAGGAATACACAAGCAGATAATACGAATGCGACAGCACTTTCTTGCACTGATTTTTCTTTCCGTTACAATGAATCGTAACTGCAAAGCTCTCTCACATACAGAGTATACCTTATAAATAAACTGTTCCGTCGACACTCCACATAATTTCGAGTGATGCTCTCACCCCACCCTAAACAAAACGAAGCTAAAACCGCTCCAAAATGTACATCACTACGCGAATGTCATACTTAGTGAAATCCCGAGGAATACACAAGCAGATAATACGAATGCGACTCCACTTTCTTGCACTGATTTCTCTTTCCGTTACAATGAATCGTAACTGCAAAGCTCATCACATACAGAGTATACCTTACAAATAAACTGTTCCGTCGACACTCCACATAATTTCGAGTGATGCTCTCACCCCACCCTAAACAAAACGAAGCTAAAACCGCTCCAAACTGTACATCACTACGCGAATGTCATACTTAGTGAAATCCCGAGGAATACACAAGCAGATAATACGAAGGCGGCTGCACTTTCTTGCACTGATTTTTCTTTCCGTTACAATGAATCGTAACTGCAAAGCTCTCTCACACACAGAGTATACCTTATAAATAAACTGTTCCGTCGACACTCCACATAATTTAGAGTGATGCTCTCACCCCACCCTAAACAAAACGAAGCTAAAACCGCTCCAAACTGTACATCACTACGCGAATGTCATACTTAGTGAAATCCCGAGGAATACACAAGCAGATAATACGAAGGCGACTGCACTTTCTTGCACTGATTTTTCTTTCCGTTACAATGAATCGTAACTGCAAAGCTCTCTCACATACAGAGTATACCTTATAAATAAACTGTTCCGTCGACACTCCACATAATTTCGAGTGATGCTCTCACCCCACCCTAAACAAAACGAAGCTAAAACCGCTCCAAACTGTACATCACTACGCGAATGTCATACTTAGTGAAATCCCGAGGAATACACAAGCAGATAATACGAATGCGACTCCACTTTCTTGCACTGATTTCTCTTTCCGTTACAATGAATCGTAACTGCAAAGCTCATCACATACAGAGTATACCTTATAAATAAACTGTTCCGTCGACACTCCACATAATCTCGAGTGATGCTCTCACCCCACCCTAAACAAAACGAAGCTAAAACCGCTCCAAACTGTACATCACTACGCGAATGTCATACTTAGTGAAATCCCGAGGAATACACAAGCAGATAATACGAATGCGACTGCACTTTCTTGCACTGATTTTTCTTTCCGTTACAATGAATCGTAACTGCAAAGCTCTCTCACATACAGAGTATACCTTATAAATAAACTGTTCCGTCGACACTCCACATAATTTCGAGTGATGCTCTCACCCCACCCTAAACAAAACGCAGCTAAAACCGCTCCAAACTGTACATCACTACGCGAATGTCATACTTAGTGAAATCCCGAGGAATACACAAGCAGATAATACGAATGCGACTGCACTTTCTTGCACTGATTTTTCTTTCCGTTACAATGAATCGTAACTGCAAAGCTCTCTCACATACAGAGTATACCTTATAAATAAACTGTTCCATCGACACTCCACGTAATTTCGAGTGATGCTCTCACCCCACCCTAAACAAAACGAAGCTAAAACCGCTCCAAACTGTACATCACTACGCGAATGTCATACTTAGTGAAATCCCGAGGAATACACAAGCAGATAATACGAATGCGACTCCACTTTCTTGCACTGATTTTTCTTTCCGTTACAATGAATCGTAACTGCAAAGCTCTCTCACATACGAGTATACCTTATAAATAAACTGTTCCGTCGACACTCCACATAATTTCGAGTGATGCTCTCACCCCACCCTAAACAAAACGAAGCTAAAACCGCTCCAAACTGTACATCACTACGCGAATGTCATACTTAGTGAAATCCCGAGGAATACACAAGCAGATAATACGAATGCGACTGCACTTTCTTGCACTGATTTTTCTTTCCGTTACAATGAATCGTAACTGCAAAGCTCTCTCACATACAGAGTATACCTTATAAATAAACTGTTCCGTCGACACTCCACATAATTTCGAGTGATGCTCTCACCCCACCCTAAACAAAACGAAGCTAAAACCGCTCCAAACTGTACATCACTACGCGAATGTCATACTTAGTGAAATCCTGAGGAATACACAAGCAGATAATACGAATGCGACTGCACTTTCTTGCACTGATTTTTCTTTCCGTTACAATGAATCGTAACTGCAAAGCTCTCTCACATACAGAGTATACCTTATAAATAAACTGTTCCGTCGACACTCCACATAATTTCGAGTGATGCTCTCACCCCACCCTAAACAAAACGCAGCTAAAACCGCTGCAAACTGTACATCACTACGCGAATGTCATACTTAGTGAAATCCCGAGGAATACACAAGCAGATAATACGAATGCGACTGCACTTTCTTGCACTGATTTTTCTTTCCGTTACAATGAATCGTAACTGCAAAGCTCTCTCACATACAGAGTATACCTTATAAATAAACTGTTCCATCGACACTCCACATAATTTCGAGTGATGCTCTCACCCCACCCTAAACAAAACGAAGCTAAAACCGCTCCAAACTGTACATCACTACGCGAATGTCATACTTAGTGAAATCCCGAGGAATACACAAGCAGATAATACGAATGCGACTCCACTTTCTTGCACTGATTTTTCTTTCCGTTACAATGAATCGTAACTGCAAAGCTCTCTCACATACGAGTATACCTTATAAATAAACTGTTCCGTCGACACTCCACATAATTTCGAGTGATGCTCTCACCCCACCCTAAACAAAACGAAGCTAAAACCGCTCCAAACTGTACATCACTACGCGAATGTCATACTTAGTGAAATCCCGAGGAATACACAAGCAGATAATACGAATGCGACTGCACTTTCTTGCACTGATTTTTCTTTCCGTTACAATGAATCGTAACTGCAAAGCTCATCACATACAGAGTATACCTTATAAATAAACTGTTCCGTCGACACTCCACATAATTTCGAGTGATGCTCTCACCCCACCCTAAACAAAACGAAGCTCAAACCGCTCCAAACTGTACATCACTACGCGAATGTCATACTTAGTGAAATCCCGAGGAATACACAAGCAGATAATACGAATGCGACTCCACTTTCTTGCACTGATTTTTCTTTCCGTTACAATGAATCGTAACTGCAAAGCTCTCTCACATACAGAGTATACCTTATAAATAAACTGTTCCGTCGACACTCCACATAATTTCGAGTGATGCTCTCACCCCACCCTAAACAAAACGAAGCTAAAACCGCTCCAAACTGTACATCACTACGCGAATGTCATACTTAGTGAAATCCCGAGGAATACACAAGCAGATAATACGAATGCGACTGCACTTTCTTGCACTGATTTTTCTTTCCGTCACAATGAATCGTAACTGCAAAGCTCTCTCACATACAGAGTATACCTTATAAATAAACTGTTCCGTCGACACTCCACATAATTTCGAGTGATGCTCTCACCCCACCCTAAACAAAACGAAGCTAAAACCGCTCCAAACTGTACTTCACTACGCGAATGTCATACTTAGTGAAATCACGAGGAATACACAAGCAGATAATACGAATGCGACTGCACTTTCTTGCACTGATTTTTCTTTCCGTTACAATGGATCGTAACTGCAAAGCTCTCTCACATACAGAGTACACCTTATAAATAAACTGTTCCGTCGACACTCCTCATAATTTCGAGTGATGCTCTCACCCCACCCTAAACAAAACGAAGCTAAAACCGCTCCAAACTGTACATCACTACGCGAATGTCATACTTAGTGAAATCCCGAGGAATACACAAGCAGATGATACGAATGCGACTGCACTTTCTTGCACTGATTTTTCTTTCCGTTACAATGAATCGTAACTGCAAAGCTCTCTCACATACAGAGTATACCTTATAAATAAACTGTTCCGTCGACACTCCACATAATTTCGAGTGATGCTCTCACCCCACCATAAACAAAACGAAGCTAAAACCGCTCCAAACTGTACATCACTACGCGAATGTCATACTTAGTGAAATCCCGAGGAATACACAAGCAGATAATACGAATGCGACTGCACTTTCTTGCACTGATTTTTCTTTCCGTTACAATGAATCGTAACTGCAAAGCTCTCTCACATACAGAGTATACCTTATAAATAAACTGTTCCGTCGACACTCCACATAATTTCGAGTGATGCTCTCGCCCCACCCTAAACAAAACGAAGCTAAAACCGCTCCAAACTGTACATCACTACACGAATGTCATACTTAGTGAAATCCCGAGGAATACACAAGCAGATAATACGAATGCGACTCCACTTTCTTGCACTGATTATTCTTTCCGTTACAATGAATCGTAACTGCAAAGCTCTCTCACATACAGAGTATACCTTATAAATAAACTGTTCCGTCGACACTCCACATAATTTCGAGTGATGCTCTCACCCCACCCTAAATAAAACGAAGCTAAAACCGCTCCAAACTGTACATCACTACGCGAATGTCATACTTAGTGAAATCCCGAGGAATACACAAGCAGATAATACGAATGCGACTGCACTTTCTTGCACTGATTTTTCTTACTGTTACAATGAATCGTAACTGCAAAGCTCTCTCACATACAGAGTATACCTTATAAATAAACTGTTCCGTCGACACTCCACATAATTTCGAGTGATGCTCTCACCCCACCCTAAACAAAACGAAGCTAAAACCGCTCCAAACTGTACATCACTACGCGAATGTCATACTTAGTGAAATCCCGAGGAATACACAAGCAGATAATACGAATGCGACTCCACTTTCTTGCACTGATTTTTCTTTCCGTTACAATGAATCGTAACTGCAAAGCTCTCTCACATACATAGTATACCTTATAAATAAACTGTTCCGTCGACACTCCACATAATTTCGAGTGATGCTCTCACCCCACCCTAAACAAAACGAAGCTAAAACCGCTCCAAACTGTACATCACTACGCGAATGTCATACTTAGTGAAATCCCGAGGAATACACAAGCAGATAATACGAATGCGACTCCACTTTCTTGCACTGATTTGTCTTTCCGTTACGATGAATCGTAACTGCAAAGCTCATCACATACAGAGTATACCTTATAAATAAACTGTTCCGTCGACACTCCACATAATTTCGAGTGATGCTCTCACCCCACCCTAAACAAAACGAAGCTAAAACCGCTCCAAACTGTACATCACTACGCGAATGTCATACTTAGTGAAATCCCGAGGAATACACAAGCAGATAATACGAAGGCGACTGCACTTTCTTGCACTGATTTTTCTTTCCGTTACAATGAATCGTAACTGCAAAGCTCTCTCACATACAGAGTATACCTTATAAATAAACTGTTCCGTCGACACTCCACATAATTCGAGTGATGCTCTCACCCCACCCTAAACAAAACGAAGCTAAAACCGCTCCAAACTGTACATCGCTACGCGAATGTCATACTTAGTGAAATCCCGAGGAATACACAAGCAGATAATACGAATGCGACTCCACTTTCTTGCACTGATTTCTCTTTCCGTTACAATGAATCGTAACTGCAAAGCTCATCACATACAGAGTATACCTTATAAATAAACTGTTCCGTCGACACTCCACATAATCTCGAGTGATGCTCTCACCCCACCCTAAACAAAACGAAGCTAAAACCGCTCCAAACTGTACATCACTACGCGAATGTCATACTTAGTGAAATCCCGAGGAATACACAAGCAGATAATACGAATGCGACTCCACTTTCTTGCACTGATTTTTCTTACCGTTACAATGAATCGTAACTGCAAAGCTCTCTCACATACAGAGTATACCTTATAAATAAACTGTTCCGTCGACACTCCACATAATTTCGAGTGATGCTCTCACCCCACCCTAAACAAAACGAAGCTAAAACCGCTCCAAACTGTACATCACTACGCGAATGTCATACTTAGTGAAATCCCGAGGAATACACAAGCAGATAATACGAATGCGACTGCACTTTCTTGCACTGATTTTTCTTTCCGTTACAATGAATCGTAACTGCAAAGCTCATCACATACAGAGTATACCTTATAAATAAACTGTTCCGTCGACACTCCACATAATTTCGAGTGATGCTCTCACCCCACCCTAAACAAAACGAAGCTAAAACCGCTCCAAACTGTACATCACTACGCGAATGTCATACTTAGTGAAATCCCGAGGAATACACAAGCAGATAATACGAATGCGACTGCACTTTCTTGCACTGATTTTTCTTTCCGTTACAATGAATCGTAACTGCAAAGCTCTCTCACATACAGAGTATACCTTATAAAAAAACTGTTCCGTCGACACTCCACATAATTTCGAGTGATGCTCTCACCCCACCCTAAACAAAACGCAGCTAAAACCGCTCCAAACTGTACATCACTACGCGAATGTCATACTTAGTGAAATCCCGAGGAATACACAAGCAGATAATACGAATGCGACTGCACTTTCTTGCACTGATTTTTCTTTCCGTTACAATGAATCGTAACTGCAAAGCTCTCTCACATACAGAGTATACCTTACAAATAAACTGTTCCATCGACACTCCACATAATTTCGAGTGATGCTCTCACCCCACCCTAAACAAAACGAAGCTAAAACCGCTCCAAACTGTACATCACTACGCGAATGTCATACTTAGTGAAATCCCGAGGAATACACAAGCAGATAATACGAATGCGACTCCACTTTCTTGCACTGATTTTTCTTTCCGTTACAATGAATCGTAACTGCAAAGCTCTCTCACATACGAGTATACCTTATAAATAAACTGTTCCGTCGACACTCCACATAATTTCGAGTGATGCTCTCACCCCACCCTAAACAAAACGAAGCTAAAACCGCTCCAAACTGTACATCACTACGCGAATGTCATACTTAGTGAAATCCCGAGGAATACACAAGCAGATAATACGAATGCGACTGCACTTTCTTGCACTGATTTTTCTTTCCGTTACAATGAATCGTAACTGCAAAGCTCTCTCACATACAGAGTATACCTTATAAATAAACTGTTCCGTCGACACTCCACATAATTTCGAGTGATGCTCTCACCCCACCCTAAACAAAACGAAGCTAAAACCGCTCCAAACTGTACATCACTACGCGAATGTCATACTTAGTGAAATCCCGAGGAATACACAAGCAGATAATACGAATGCGACTACACTTTCTTGCACTGATTTTTCTTTCCGTTACAATGAATCGTAACTGCAAAGCTCTCTCACATACAGAGTATACCTTATAAATAAACTGTTCCGTCGACACTCCACATAATTTCGAGTGATGCTCTCACCCCACCCTAAACAAAACGAAGCTAAAAGCGCTCCAAACTGTACTTCACTACGCGAATGTCATACTTAGTGAAATCCCGAGGAATACACAAGCAGATAATACGAATGCGACTGCACTTTCTTGCACTGATTTTTCTTTCCGTTACAATGGATCGTAACTGCAAAGCTCTCTCACATACAGAGTACACCTTATAAATAAACTGTTCCGTCGACACTCCACATAATTTCGAGTGATGCTCTCACCCCACCCTAAACAAAACGAAGCTAAAACCGCTCCAAACTGTACATCACTACGCGAATGTCATACTTAGTGAAATCCCGAGGAATACACAAGCAGATGATACGAATGCGACTGCACTTTCTTGCACTGATTTTTCTTTCCGTTACAATGAATCGTAACTGCAAAGCTCTCTCACATACAGAGTATACCTTATAAATAAACTGTTCCGTCGACACTCCACATAATTTCGAGTGATGCTCTCACCCCACCCTAAACAAAACGAAGCTAAAACCGCTCCAAACTGTACATCACTACGCGAATGTCATACTTAGTGAAATCCCGAGGAATACACAAGCAGATAATACGAATGCGACTGCACTTTCTTGCACTGATTTTTCTTTCCGTTACAATGAATCGTAACTGCAAAGCTCTCTCACATACAGAGTATACCTTATAAATAAACTGTTCCGTCGACACTCCACATAATTTCGAGTGATGCTCTCACCCCACCCTAAATAAAACGAAGCTAAAACCGCTCCAAACTGTACATCACTACGCGAATGTCATACTTAGTGAAATCCCGAGGAATACACAAGCAGATAATACGAATGCGACTGCACTTTCTTGCACTGATTTTTCTTACTGTTACAATGAATCGTAACTGCAAAGCTCTCTCACATACAGAGTATACCTTATAAATAAACTGTTCCGTCGACACTCCACATAATTTCGAGTGATGCTCTCACCCCACCCTAAACAAAACGAAGCTAAAACCGCTCCAAACTGTACATCACTACGCGAATGTCATACTTAGTGAAATCCCGAGGAATACACAAGCAGATAATACGAATGCGACTGCACTTTCTTGCACTGATTTTTCTTTCCGTTACAATGAATCGTAACTGCAAAGCTCATCACATACAGAGTATACCTTATAAATAAACTGTTCCGTCGACACTCCACATAATTTCGAGTGATGCTCTCACCCCACCCTAAACAAAACGAAGCTAAAACCGCTCCAAACTGTACATCACTACGCGAATGTCATACTTAGTGAAATCCCGAGGAATACACAAGCAGATAATACGAATGCGACTGCACTTTCTTGCACTGATTTTTCTTTCCGTTACAATGAATCGTAACTGCAAAGCTCTCTCACATACAGAGTATACCTTATAAATAAACTGTTCCGTCGACACTCCACATAATTTCGAGTGATGCTCTCACCCCACCCTAAACAAAACGCAGCTAAAACCGCTCCAAACTGTACATCACTACGCGAATGTCATACTTAGTGAAATCCCGAGGAATACACAAGCAGATAATACGAATGCGACTGCACTTTCTTGCACTGATTTTTCTTTCCGTTACAATGAATCGTAACTGCAAAGCTCTCTCACATACAGAGTATACCTTATAAATAAACTGTTCTGTCGACACTCCACATAATTTCGAGTGATGCTCTCACCCCACCCTAAACAAAACGAAGCTAAAACCGCTCCAAACTGTACATCACTACGCCAATGTCATACTTAGTGAAATCCCGAGGAATACACAAGCAGATAATACGAATGCGACTCCACTTTCTTGCACTGATTTTTCTTTCCGTTACAATGAATCGTAACTGCAAAGCTCTCTCACATACGAGTATACCTTATAAATAAACTGTTCCGTCGACACTCCACATAATTTCGAGTGATGCTCTCACCCCACCCTAAACAAAACGAAGCTAAAACCGCTCCAAACTGTACTTCACTACGCGAATGTCATACTTAGTGAAATCCCGAGGAATACACAAGCAGATAATACGAATGCGACTGCACTTCCTTGCACTGATTTTTCTTTCCGTTACAATGGATCGTAACTGCAAAGCTCTCTCACATACAGAGTACACCTTATAAATAAACTGTTCCGTCGACACTCCACATAATTTCGAGTGATGCTCTCACCCCACCCTAAACAAAACGAAGCTAAAACCGCTCCAAACTGTACATCACTACGCGAATGTCATACTTAGTGAAATCCCGAGGAATACACAAGCAGATGATACGAATGCGACTGCACTTTCTTGCACTGATTTTTCTTTCCGTTACAATGAATCGTAACTGCAAAGCTCTCTCACATACAGAGTATACCTTATAAATAAACTGTTCCGTCGACACTCCACATAATTTCGAGTGATGCTCTCACCCCACCCTAAACAAAACGCAGCTAAAACCGCTCCAAACTGTACATCACTACGCGAATGTCATACTTAGTGAAATCCCGAGGAATACACAAGCAGATAATACGAATGCGACTGCACTTTCTTGCACTGATTTTTCTTTCCGTTACAATGAATCGTAACTGCAAAGCTCTCTCACATACAGAGTATACCTTATAAATAAACTGTTCCGTCGACACTCCACATAATTTCGAGTGATGCTCTCGCCCCACCCTAAACAAAACGAAGCTAAAACCGCTCCAAACTGTACATCACTACACGAATGTCATACTTAGTGAAATCCCGAGGAATACACAAGCAGATAATACGATTGCGACTCCACTTTCTTGCACTGATTATTCTTTCCGTTACAATGAATCGTAACTGCAAAGCTCTCTCACATACAGAGTATACCTTATAAATAAACTGTTCCGTCGACACTCCACATAATTTCGAGTGATGCTCTCACCCCACCCTAAATAAAACGAAGCTAAAACCGCTCCAAACTGTACATCACTACGCGAATGTCATACTTAGTGAAATCCCGACGAATACACAAGCAGATAATACGAATGCGACTGCACTTTCTTGCACTGATTTTTCTTACTGTTACAATGAATCGTAACTGCAAAGCTCTCTCACATACAGAGTATACCTTATAAATAAACTGTTCCGTCGACACTCCACATAATTTCGAGTGATGCTCTCACCCCACCCTAAACAAAACGAAGCTAAAACCGCTCCAAACTGTACATCACTACGCGAATGTCATACTTAGTGAAATCCCGAGGAATACACAAGCAGATAATACGAATGCGACTGCACTTTCTTGCACTGATTTTTCTTTCCATTACAATGAATCGTAACTGCAAAGCTCATCACATACAGAGTATACCTTATAAATAAACTGTTCCGTCGACACTCCACATAATTTCGAGTGATGCTCTCACCCCACCCTAAACAAAACGAAGCTAAAACCGCTCCAAACTGTACATCACTACGCGAATGTCATACTTAGTGAAATCCCGAGGAATACACAAGCAGATAATACGAATGCGACTGCACTTTCTTGCACTGATTTTTCTTTCCGTTACAATGAATCGTAACTGCAAAGCTCTCTCACATACAGAGTATACCTTATAAATAAACTGTTCCGTCGACACTCCATATAATTTCGAGTGATGCTCTCACCCCACCCTAAACAAAACGCAGCTAAAACCGCTCCAAACTGTACATCACTACGCGAATGTCATACTTAGTGAAATCCCGAGGAATACACAAGCAGATAATACGAATGCGACTGCACTTTCTTGCACTGATTTTTCTTTCCGTTACAATGAATCGTAACTGCAAAGCTCTCTCACATACAGAGTATACCTTATAAATAAACTGTTCTGTCGACACTCCACATAATTTCGAGTGATGCTCTCACCCCACCCTAAACAAAACGAAGCTAAAACCGCTCCAAACTGTACATCACTACGCCAATGTCATACTTAGTGAAATCCCGAGGAATACACAAGCAGATAATACGAATGCGACTCCACTTTCTTGCACTGATTTTTCTTTCCGTTACAATGAATCGTAACTGCAAAGCTCTCTCACATACGAGTATACCTTATAAATAAACTGTTCCGTCGACACTCCACATAATTTCGAGTGATGCTCTCACCCCACCCTAAACAAAACGAAGCTAAAACCGCTCCAAACTGTACATCACTACGCGAATGTCATACTTAGTGAAATCCCGAGGAATACACAAGCAGATAATACGAATGCGACTGCACTTTCTTGCACTGATTTTTCTTTCTGTTACAATGAATCGTAACTGCAAAGCTCTCTCACATACAGAGTATACCTTATAAATAAACTGTTCCGTCGACACTCCACATAATTTCGAGTGATGCTCTCACCCCACCCTAAACAAAACGAAGCTAAAACCGCTCCAAACTGTACATCACTACGCGAATGTCATACTTAGTGAAATCCCGAGGAATACACAAGCAGATAATACGAATGCGACTCCACTTTCTTGCACTGATTTTTCTTTCCGTTACAATGAATCGTAACTGCAAAGCTCTCTCACATACAGAGTATACCTTATAAATAAACTGTTCCGTCGACACTCCACATAATTTCGAGTGATGCTCTCACCCCACCCTAAACAAAACGAAGCTAAAACCGCTCCAAACTGTACATCACTACGCGAATGTCATACTTAGTGAAATCCCGAGGAATACACAAGCAGATAATACGAATGCGACTGCACTTTCTTGCACTGATTTTTCTTTCCGTTACAATGAATCGTAACTGCAAAGCTCTCTCACATACAGAGTATACCTTATAAATAAACTGTTCCGTCGACACTCCACATAATTTCGAGTCATGCTCTCACCCCACCCTAAACAAAACGAAGCTAAAACCGCTCCAAACTGTACATCACTACGCGAATGTCATACTTAGTGAAATCCCGAGGAATACACAAGCAGATAATACGAATGCGACTGCACTTTCTTGCACTGATTTTTCTTTCCGTTACAATGGATCGTAACTGCAAAGCTCTCTCACATACAGAGTACACCTTATAAATAAACTGTTCCGTCGACACTCCACATAATTTCGAGTGATGCTCTCACCCCACCCTAAACAAAACGAAGCTAAAACCGCTCCAAACTGTACATCACTACGCGAGTGTCATACTTAGTGAAATCCCGAGGAATACACAAGCAGATGATACGAATGCGACTGCACTTTCTTGCACTGATTTTTCTTTCCGTTACAATGAATCGTAACTGCAAAGCTCTCTCACATACAGAGTATACCTTATAAATAAACTGTTCCGTCGACACTCCACATAATTTCGAGTGATGCTCTCACCCCACCCTAAACAAAACGAAGCTAAAACCGCTCCAAACTGTACATCACTACGCGAATGTCATACTTAGTGAAATCCCGAGGAATACACAAGCAGATAATACGAATGCGACTGCACTTTCTTGCACTGATTTTTCTTTCCGTTACAATGAATCGTAACTGCAAAGCTCTCTCACATACAGAGTATACCTTATAAATAAACTGTTCCGTCGACACTCCACATAATTTCGAGTGATGCTCTCGCCCCACCCTAAACAAAACGAAGCTAAAACCGCTCCAAACTGTACATCACTACACGAATGTCATACTTAGTGAAATCCCGAGGAATACACAAGCAGATAATACGAATGCGACTCCACTTTCTTGCACTGATTATTCTTTCCGTTACAATGAATCGTAACTGCAAAGCTCTCTCACATACAGAGTATACCTTATAAATAAACTGTTCCGTCGACACTCCACATAATTTCGAGTGATGCTCTCACCCCACCCTAAATAAAACGAAGCTAAAACCGCTCCAAACTGTACATCACTACGCGAATGTCATACTTAGTGAAATCCCGAGGAATACACAAGCAGATAATACGAATGCGACTGCACTTTCTTGCACTGATTTTTCTTACTGTTACAATGAATCGTAACTGCAAAGCTCTCTCACATACAGAGTATACCTTATAAATAAACTGTTCCGTCGACACTCCACATAATTTCGAGTGATGCTCTCACCCCACCCTAAACAAAACGAAGCTAAAACCGCTCCAAACTGTACATCACTACGCGAATGTCATACTTAGTGAAATCCCGAGGAATACACAAGCAGATAATACGAATGCGACTGCACTTTCTTGCACTGATTTTTCTTTCCGTTACAATGAATCGTAACTGCAAAGCTCATCACATACAGAGTATACCTTATAAATAAACTGTTCCGTCGACACTCCACATAATTTCGAGTGATGCTCTCACCCCACCCTAAACAAAACGAAGCTAAAACCGCTCCAAACTGTACATCACTACGCGAATGTCATACTTAGTGAAATCCCGAGGAATACACAAGCAGATAATACGAATGCGACTGCACTTTCTTGCACTGATTTTTCTTTCCGTTACAATGAATCGTAACTGCAAAGCTCTCTCACATACAGAGTATACCTTATAAATAAACTGTTCCGTCGACACTCCACATAATTTCGAGTGATGCTCTCACCCCACCCTAAACAAAACGCAGCTAAAACCGCTCCAAACTGTACATCACTACGCGAATGTCATACTTAGTGAAATCCCGAGGAATACACAAGCAGATAATACGAATGCGACTGCACTTTCTTGCACTGATTTTTCTTTCCGTTACAATGAATCGTAACTGCAAAGCTCTCTCACATACAGAGTATACCTTATAAATAAACTGTTCTGTCGACACTCCACATAATTTCGAGTGATGCTCTCACCCCACCCTAAACAAAACGAAGCTAAAACCGCTCCAAACTGTACATCACTACGCCAATGTCATACTTAGTGAAATCCCGAGGAATACACAAGCAGATAATACGAATGCGACTCCACTTTCTTGCACTGATTTTTCTTTCCGTTACAATGAATCGTAACTGCAAAGCTCTCTCACATACGAGTATACCTTATAAATAAACTGTTCCGTCGACACTCCACATAATTTCGAGTGATGCTCTCACCCCACCCTAAACAAAACGAAGCTAAAACCGCTCCAAACTGTACTTCACTACGCGAATGTCATACTTAGTGAAATCCCGAGGAATACACAAGCAGATAATACGAATGCGACTGCACTTCCTTGCACTGATTTTTCTTTCCGTTACAATGGATCGTAACTGCAAAGCTCTCTCACATACAGAGTACACCTTATAAATAAACTGTTCCGTCGACACTCCACATAATTTCGAGTGATGCTCTCACCCCACCCTAAACAAAACGAAGCTAAAACCGCTCCA
Source organism: Schistocerca piceifrons (assembly GCF_021461385.2). Taxonomy (NCBI): domain Eukaryota; kingdom Metazoa; phylum Arthropoda; class Insecta; order Orthoptera; family Acrididae; genus Schistocerca; species Schistocerca piceifrons. The sequence goes on along the minus strand of NC_060138.1, from coordinate 641,331,861 downwards.
AACTGTACATCACTACGCGAATGTCATACTTAGTGAAATCCCGAGGAATACACAAGCAGATGATACGAATGCGACTGCACTTTCTTGCACTGATTTTTCTTTCCGTTACAATGAATCGTAACTGCAAAGCTCTCTCACATACAGAGTATACCTTATAAATAAACTGTTCCGTCGACACTCCACATAATTTCGAGTGATGCTCTCACCCCACCCTAAACAAAACGCAGCTAAAACCGCTCCAAACTGTACATCACTACGCGAATGTCATACTTAGTGAAATCCCGAGGAATACACAAGCAGATAATACGAATGCGACTGCACTTTCTTGCACTGATTTTTCTTTCCGTTACAATGAATCGTAACTGCAAAGCTCTCTCACATACAGAGTATACCTTATAAATAAACTGTTCCGTCGACACTCCACATAATTTCGAGTGATGCTCTCGCCCCACCCTAAACAAAACGAAGCTAAAACCGCTCCAAACTGTACATCACTACACGAATGTCATACTTAGTGAAATCCCGAGGAATACACAAGCAGATAATACGATTGCGACTCCACTTTCTTGCACTGATTATTCTTTCCGTTACAATGAATCGTAACTGCAAAGCTCTCTCACATACAGAGTATACCTTATAAATAAACTGTTCCGTCGACACTCCACATAATTTCGAGTGATGCTCTCACCCCACCCTAAATAAAACGAAGCTAAAACCGCTCCAAACTGTACATCACTACGCGAATGTCATACTTAGTGAAATCCCGACGAATACACAAGCAGATAATACGAATGCGACTGCACTTTCTTGCACTGATTTTTCTTACTGTTACAATGAATCGTAACTGCAAAGCTCTCTCACATACAGAGTATACCTTATAAATAAACTGTTCCGTCGACACTCCACATAATTTCGAGTGATGCTCTCACCCCACCCTAAACAAAACGAAGCTAAAACCTCTCCAAACTGTACATCACTACGCGAATGTCATACTTAGTGAAATCCCGAGGAATACACAAGCAGATAATACGAATGCGACTGCACTTTCTTGCACTGATTTTTCTTTCCATTACAATGAATCGTAACTGCAAAGCTCATCACATACAGAGTATACCTTATAAATAAACTGTTCCGTCGACACTCCACATAATTTCGAGTGATGCTCTCACCCCACCCTAAACAAAACGAAGCTAAAACCGCTCCAAACTGTACATCACTACGCGAATGTCATACTTAGTGAAATCCCGAGGAATACACAAGCAGATAATACGAATGCGACTGCACTTTCTTGCACTGATTTTTCTTTCCGTTACAATGAATCGTAACTGCAAAGCTCTCTCACATACAGAGTATACCTTATAAATAAACTGTTCCGTCGACACTCCATATAATTTCGAGTGATGCTCTCACCCCACCCTAAACAAAACGCAGCTAAAACCGCTCCAAACTGTACATCACTACGCGAATGTCATACTTAGTGAAATCCCGAGGAATACACAAGCAGATAATACGAATGCGACTGCACTTTCTTGCACTGATTTTTCTTTCCGTTACAATGAATCGTAACTGCAAAGCTCTCTCACATACAGAGTATACCTTATAAATAAACTGTTCTGTCGACACTCCACATAATTTCGAGTGATGCTCTCACCCCACCCTAAACAAAACGAAGCTAAAACCGCTCCAAACTGTACATCACTACGCCAATGTCATACTTAGTGAAATCCCGAGGAATACACAAGCAGATAATACGAATGCGACTCCACTTTCTTGCACTGATTTTTCTTTCCGTTACAATGAATCGTAACTGCAAAGCTCTCTCACATACGAGTATACCTTATAAATAAACTGTTCCGTCGACACTCCACATAATTTCGAGTGATGCTCTCACCCCACCCTAAACAAAACGAAGCTAAAACCGCTCCAAACTGTACATCACTACGCGAATGTCATACTTAGTGAAATCCCGAGGAATACACAAGCAGATAATACGAATGCGACTGCACTTTCTTGCACTGATTTTTCTTTCTGTTACAATGAATCGTAACTGCAAAGCTCTCTCACATACAGAGTATACCTTATAAATAAACTGTTCCGTCGACACTCCACATAATTTCGAGTGATGCTCTCACCCCACCCTAAACAAAACGAAGCTAAAACCGCTCCAAACTGTACATCACTACGCGAATGTCATACTTAGTGAAATCCCGAGGAATACACAAGCAGATAATACGAATGCGACTCCACTTTCTTGCACTGATTTTTCTTTCCGTTACAATGAATCGTAACTGCAAAGCTCTCTCACATACAGAGTATACCTTATAAATAAACTGTTCCGTCGACACTCCACATAATTTCGAGTGATGCTCTCACCCCACCCTAAACAAAACGAAGCTAAAACCGCTCCAAACTGTACATCACTACGCGAATGTCATACTTAGTGAAATCCCGAGGAATACACAAGCAGATAATACGAATGCGACTGCACTTTCTTGCACTGATTTTTCTTTCCGTTACAATGAATCGTAACTGCAAAGCTCTCTCACATACAGAGTATACCTTATAAATAAACTGTTCCGTCGACACTCCACATAATTTCGAGTCATGCTCTCACCCCACCCTAAACAAAACGAAGCTAAAACCGCTCCAAACTGTACATCACTACGCGAATGTCATACTTAGTGAAATCCCGAGGAATACACAAGCAGATAATACGAATGCGACTGCACTTTCTTGCACTGATTTTTCTTTCCGTTACAATGGATCGTAACTGCAAAGCTCTCTCACATACAGAGTACACCTTATAAATAAACTGTTCCGTCGACACTCCACATAATTTCGAGTGATGCTCTCACCCCACCCTAAACAAAACGAAGCTAAAACCGCTCCAAACTGTACATCACTACGCGAGTGTCATACTTAGTGAAATCCCGAGGAATACACAAGCAGATGATACGAATGCGACTGCACTTTCTTGCACTGATTTTTCTTTCCGTTACAATGAATCGTAACTGCAAAGCTCTCTCACATACAGAGTATACCTTATAAATAAACTGTTCCGTCGACACTCCACATAATTTCGAGTGATGCTCTCACCCCACCCTAAACAAAACGAAGCTAAAACCGCTCCAAACTGTACATCACTACGCGAATGTCATACTTAGTGAAATCCCGAGGAATACACAAGCAGATAATACGAATGCGACTGCACTTTCTTGCACTGATTTTTCTTTCCGTTACAATGAATCGTAACTGCAAAGCTCTCTCACATACAGAGTATACCTTATAAATAAACTGTTCCGTCGACACTCCACATAATTTCGAGTGATGCTCTCGCCCCACCCTAAACAAAACGAAGCTAAAACCGCTCCAAACTGTACATCACTACACGAATGTCATACTTAGTGAAATCCCGAGGAATACACAAGCAGATAATACGAATGCGACTCCACTTTCTTGCACTGATTATTCTTTCCGTTACAATGAATCGTAACTGCAAAGCTCTCTCACATACAGAGTATACCTTATAAATAAACTGTTCCGTCGACACTCCACATAATTTCGAGTGATGCTCTCACCCCACCCTAAACAAAACGAAGCTAAAACCGCTCCAAACTGTACATAACTACGCGAATGTCATACTTAGTGAAATCCCGAGGAATACACAAGCAGATAATACGAATGCGACTGCACTTTCTTGCACTGGTTTCTCTTTCCGTTACAATGAATCGTAACTGCAAAGCTCTCTCACATACAGAGTATACCTTATAAATAAACTGTTCCGTCGACACTCCACATAATTTCGAGTGATGCTCTCACCCCACCCTAAACAAAACGAAGCTAAAACCGCTCCAAACTGTACATCACTACGCGAATGTCATACTTAGTGAAATCCCGAGGAATACACAAGCAGATAATACGAATGCGACTGCACTTTCTTGCACTGATTTTTCTTTCCGTTACAATGAATCGTAACTGCAAAGCTCATCACATACAGAGTATACCTTATAAATAAACTGTTCCGTCGACACTCCACATAATTTCGAGTGATGCTCTCACCCCACCCTAAACAAAACGAAGCTAAAACCGCTCCAAACTGTACATCACTACGCGAATGTCATACTTAGTGAAATCCCGAGGAATACACAAGCAGATAATACGAATGCGACTGCACTTTCTTGCACTGATTTTTCTTTCCGTTACAATGAATCGTAACTGCAAAGCTCTCTCACATACAGAGTATACCTTATAAATAAACTGTTCCGTCGACACTCCATATAATTTCGAGTGATGCTCTCACCCCACCCTAAACAAAACGCAGCTAAAACCGCTCCAAACTGTACATCACTACGCGAATGTCATACTTAGTGAAATCCCGAGGAATACACAAGCAGATAATACGAATGCGACTGCACTTTCTTGCACTGATTTTTCTTTCCGTTACAATGAATCGTAACTGCAAAGCTCTCTCACATACAGAGTATACCTTATAAATAAACTGTTCTGTCGACACTCCACATAATTTCGAGTGATGCTCTCACCCCACCCTAAACAAAACGAAGCTAAAACCGCTCCAAACTGTACATCACTACGCCAATGTCATACTTAGTGAAATCCCGAGGAATACACAAGCAGATAATACGAATGCGACTCCACTTTCTTGCACTGATTTTTCTTTCCGTTACAATGAATCGTAACTGCAAAGCTCTCTCACATACGAGTATACCTTATAAATAAACTGTTCCGTCGACACTCCACATAATTTCGAGTGATGCTCTCACCCCACCCTAAACAAAACGAAGCTAAAACCGCTCCAAACTGTACATCACTACGCGAATGTCATACTTAGTGAAATCCCGAGGAATACACAAGCAGATAATACGAATGCGACTGCACTTTCTTGCACTGATTTTTCTTTCTGTTACAATGAATCGTAACTGCAAAGCTCTCTCACATACAGAGTATACCTTATAAATAAACTGTTCCGTCGACACTCCACATAATTTCGAGTGATGCTCTCACCCCACCCTAAACAAAACGAAGCTAAAACCGCTCCAAACTGTACATCACTACGCGAATGTCATACTTAGTGAAATCCCGAGGAATACACAAGCAGATAATACGAATGCGACTCCACTTTCTTGCACTGATTTTTCTTTCCGTTACAATGAATCGTAACTGCAAAGCTCTCTCACATACAGAGTATACCTTATAAATAAACTGTTCCGTCGACACTCCACATAATTTCGAGTGATGCTCTCACCCCACCCTAAACAAAACGAAGCTAAAACCGCTCCAAACTGTACATCACTACGCGAATGTCATACTTAGTGAAATCCCGAGGAATACACAAGCAGATAATACGAATGCGACTGCACTTTCTTGCACTGATTTTTCTTTCCGTTACAATGAATCGTAACTGCAAAGCTCTCTCACATACAGAGTATACCTTATAAATAAACTGTTCCGTCGACACTCCACATAATTTCGAGTGATGCTCTCACCCCACCCTAAACAAAACGAAGCTAAAACCGCTCCAAACTGTACATCACTACGCGAATGTCATACTTAGTGAAATCCCGAGGAATACACAAGCAGATAATACGAATGCGACTGCACTTTCTTGCACTGATTTTTCTTTCCGTTACAATGGATCGTAACTGCAAAGCTCTCTCACATACAGAGTACACCTTATAAATAAACTGTTCCGTCGACACTCCACATAATTTCGAGTGATGCTCTCACCCCACCCTAAACAAAACGAAGCTAAAACCGCTCCAAACTGTACATCACTACGCGAGTGTCATACTTAGTGAAATCCCGAGGAATACACAAGCAGATGATACGAATGCGACTGCACTTTCTTGCACTGATTTTTCTTTCCGTTACAATGAATCGTAACTGCAAAGCTCTCTCACATACAGAGTATACCTTATAAATAAACTGTTCCGTCGACACTCCACATAATTTCGAGTGATGCTCTCACCCCACCCTAAACAAAACGAAGCTAAAACCGCTCCAAACTGTACATCACTACGCGAATGTCATACTTAGTGAAATCCCGAGGAATACACAAGCAGATAATACGAATGCGACTGCACTTTCTTGCACTGATTTTTCTTTCCGTTACAATGAATCGTAACTGCAAAGCTCTCTCACATACAGAGTATACCTTATAAATAAACTGTTCCGTCGACACTCCACATAATTTCGAGTGATGCTCTCGCCCCACCCTAAACAAAACGAAGCTAAAACCGCTCCAAACTGTACATCACTACACGAATGTCATACTTAGTGAAATCCCGAGGAATACACAAGCAGATAATACGAATGCGACTCCACTTTCTTGCACTGATTATTCTTTCCGTTACAATGAATCGTAACTGCAAAGCTCTCTCACATACAGAGTATACCTTATAAATAAACTGTTCCGTCGACACTCCACATAATTTCGAGTGATGCTCTCACCCCACCCTAAATAAAACGAAGCTAAAACCGCTCCAAACTGTACATCACTACGCGAATGTCATACTTAGTGAAATCCCGAGGAATACACAAGCAGATAATACGAATGCGACTGCACTTTCTTGCACTGATTTTTCTTTCCGTTACAATGAATCGTAACTGCAAAGCTCTCTCACATACAGAGTATACCTTATAAATAAACTGTTCCGTCGACACTCCACATAATTTCGAGTGATGCTCTCACCCCACCCTAAACAAAACGAAGCTAAAACCGCTCCAAACTGTACATAACTACGCGAATGTCATACTTAGTGAAATCCCGAGGAATACACAAGCAGATAATACGAATGCGACTGCACTTTCTTGCACTGGTTTCTCTTTCCGTTACAATGAATCGTAACTGCAAAGCTCTCTCACATACAGAGTATACCTTATAAATAAACTGTTCCGTCGACACTCCACATAATTTCGAGTGATGCTCTCACCCCACCCTAAACAAAACGAAGCTAAAACCGCTCCAAACTGTACATCACTACGCGAATGTCATACTTAGTGAAATCCCGAGGAATACACAAGCAGATAATACGAATGCGACTCCACTTTCTTGCACTGATTTTTCTTTCCGTTACAATGAATCGTAACTGCAAAGCTCTCTCACATACAGAGTATACCTTATAAATAAACTGTTCCGTCGACACTCCACATAATTTCGAGTGATGCTCTCACCCCACCCTAAACAAAACGAAGCTAAAACCGCTCCAAACTGTACATCACTACGCGAATGTCATACTTAGTGAAATCCCGAGGAATACACAAGCAGATAATACGAATGCGACTGCACTTTCTTGCACTGATTTTTCTTTCCGTTACAATGAATCGTAACTGCAAAGCTCTCTCACATACAGAGTATACCTTATAAATAAACTGTTCCGTCGACACTCCACATAATTTCGAGTCATGCTCTCACCCCACCCTAAACAAAACGAAGCTAAAACCGCTCCAAACTGTACATCACTACGCGAATGTCATACTTAGTGAAATCCCGAGGAATACACAAGCAGATAATACGAATGCGACTGCACTTTCTTGCACTGATTTTTCTTTCCGTTACAATGGATCGTAACTGCAAAGCTCTCTCACATACAGAGTACACCTTATAAATAAACTGTTCCGTCGACACTCCACATAATTTCGAGTGATGCTCTCACCCCACCCTAAACAAAACGAAGCTAAAACCGCTCCAAACTGTACATCACTACGCGAGTGTCATACTTAGTGAAATCCCGAGGAATACACAAGCAGATGATACGAATGCGACTGCACTTTCTTGCACTGATTTTTCTTTCCGTTACAATGAATCGTAACTGCAAAGCTCTCTCACATACAGAGTATACCTTATAAATAAACTGTTCCGTCGACACTCCACATAATTTCGAGTGATGCTCTCACCCCACCCTAAACAAAACGAAGCTAAAACCGCTCCAAACTGTACATCACTACGCGAATGTCATACTTAGTGAAATCCCGAGGAATACACAAGCAGATAATACGAATGCGACTGCACTTTCTTGCACTGATTTTTCTTTCCGTTACAATGAATCGTAACTGCAAAGCTCTCTCACATACAGAGTATACCTTATAAATAAACTGTTCCGTCGACACTCCACATAATTTCGAGTGATGCTCTCGCCCCACCCTAAACAAAACGAAGCTAAAACCGCTCCAAACTGTACATCACTACACGAATGTCATACTTAGTGAAATCCCGAGGAATACACAAGCAGATAATACGAATGCGACTCCACTTTCTTGCACTGATTATTCTTTCCGTTACAATGAATCGTAACTGCAAAGCTCTCTCACATACAGAGTATACCTTATAAATAAACTGTTCCGTCGACACTCCACATAATTTCGAGTGATGCTCTCACCCCACCCTAAACAAAACGAAGCTAAAACCGCTCCAAACTGTACATAACTACGCGAATGTCATACTTAGTGAAATCCCGAGGAATACACAAGCAGATAATACGAATGCGACTGCACTTTCTTGCACTGGTTTCTCTTTCCGTTACAATGAATCGTAACTGCAAAGCTCTCTCACATACAGAGTATACCTTATAAATAAACTGTTCCGTCGACACTCCACATAATTTCGAGTGATGCTCTCACCCCACCCTAAACAAAACGAAGCTAAAACCGCTCCAAACTGTACATCACTACGCGAATGTCATACTTAGTGAAATCCCGAGGAATACACAAGCAGATAATACGAATGCGACTGCACTTTCTTGCACTGATTTTTCTTTCCGTTACAATGAATCGTAACTGCAAAGCTCATCACATACAGAGTATACCTTATAAATAAACTGTTCCGTCGACACTCCACATAATTTCGAGTGATGCTCTCACCCCACCCTAAACAAAACGAAGCTAAAACCGCTCCAAACTGTACATCACTACGCGAATGTCATACTTAGTGAAATCCCGAGGAATACACAAGCAGATAATACGAATGCGACTGCACTTTCTTGCACTGATTTTTCTTTCCGTTACAATGAATCGTAACTGCAAAGCTCTCTCACATACAGAGTATACCTTATAAATAAACTGTTCCGTCGACACTCCATATAATTTCGAGTGATGCTCTCACCCCACCCTAAACAAAACGCAGCTAAAACCGCTCCAAACTGTACATCACTACGCGAATGTCATACTTAGTGAAATCCCGAGGAATACACAAGCAGATAATACGAATGCGACTGCACTTTCTTGCACTGATTTTTCTTTCCGTTACAATGAATCGTAACTGCAAAGCTCTCTCACATACAGAGTATACCTTATAAATAAACTGTTCTGTCGACACTCCACATAATTTCGAGTGATGCTCTCACCCCACCCTAAACAAAACGAAGCTAAAACCGCTCCAAACTGTACATCACTACGCCAATGTCATACTTAGTGAAATCCCGAGGAATACACAAGCAGATAATACGAATGCGACTCCACTTTCTTGCACTGATTTTTCTTTCCGTTACAATGAATCGTAACTGCAAAGCTCTCTCACATACGAGTATACCTTATAAATAAACTGTTCCGTCGACACTCCACATAATTTCGAGTGATGCTCTCACCCCACCCTAAACAAAACGAAGCTAAAACCGCTCCAAACTGTACATCACTACGCGAATGTCATACTTAGTGAAATCCCGAGGAATACACAAGCAGATAATACGAATGCGACTGCACTTTCTTGCACTGATTTTTCTTTCTGTTACAATGAATCGTAACTGCAAAGCTCTCTCACATACAGAGTATACCTTATAAATAAACTGTTCCGTCGACACTCCACATAATTTCGAGTGATGCTCTCACCCCACCCTAAACAAAACGAAGCTAAAACCGCTCCAAACTGTACATCACTACGCGAATGTCATACTTAGTGAAATCCCGAGGAATACACAAGCAGATAATACGAATGCGACTCCACTTTCTTGCACTGATTTTTCTTTCCGTTACAATGAATCGTAACTGCAAAGCTCTCTCACATACAGAGTATACCTTATAAATAAACTGTTCCGTCGACACTCCACATAATTTCGAGTGATGCTCTCACCCCACCCTAAACAAAACGAAGCTAAAACCGCTCCAAACTGTACATCACTACGCGAATGTCATACTTAGTGAAATCCCGAGGAATACACAAGCAGATAATACGAATGCGACTGCACTTTCTTGCACTGATTTTTCTTTCCGTTACAATGAATCGTAACTGCAAAGCTCTCTCACATACAGAGTATACCTTATAAATAAACTGTTCCGTCGACACTCCACATAATTTCGAGTGATGCTCTCACCCCACCCTAAACAAAACGAAGCTAAAACCGCTCCAAACTGTACATCACTACGCGAATGTCATACTTAGTGAAATCCCGAGGAATACACAAGCAGATAATACGAATGCGACTGCACTTTCTTGCACTGATTTTTCTTTCCGTTACAATGGATCGTAACTGCAAAGCTCTCTCACATACAGAGTACACCTTATAAATAAACTGTTCCGTCGACACTCCACATAATTTCGAGTGATGCTCTCACCCCACCCTAAACAAAACGAAGCTAAAACCGCTCCAAACTGTACATCACTACGCGAGTGTCATACTTAGTGAAATCCCGAGGAATACACAAGCAGATGATACGAATGCGACTGCACTTTCTTGCACTGATTTTTCTTTCCGTTACAATGAATCGTAACTGCAAAGCTCTCTCACATACAGAGTATACCTTATAAATAAACTGTTCCGTCGACACTCCACATAATTTCGAGTGATGCTCTCACCCCACCCTAAACAAAACGAAGCTAAAACCGCTCCAAACTGTACATCACTACGCGAATGTCATACTTAGTGAAATCCCGAGGAATACACAAGCAGATAATACGAATGCGACTGCACTTTCTTGCACTGATTTTTCTTTCCGTTACAATGAATCGTAACTGCAAAGCTCTCTCACATACAGAGTATACCTTATAAATAAACTGTTCCGTCGACACTCCACATAATTTCGAGTGATGCTCTCGCCCCACCCTAAACAAAACGAAGCTAAAACCGCTCCAAACTGTACATCACTACACGAATGTCATACTTAGTGAAATCCCGAGGAATACACAAGCAGATAATACGAATGCGACTCCACTTTCTTGCACTGATTATTCTTTCCGTTACAATGAATCGTAACTGCAAAGCTCTCTCACATACAGAGTATACCTTATAAATAAACTGTTCCGTCGACACTCCACATAATTTCGAGTGATGCTCTCACCCCACCCTAAATAAAACGAAGCTAAAACCGCTCCAAACTGTACATCACTACGCGAATGTCATACTTAGTGAAATCCCGAGGAATACACAAGCAGATAATACGAATGCGACTGCACTTTCTTGCACTGATTTTTCTTTCCGTTACAATGAATCGTAACTGCAAAGCTCTCTCACATACAGAGTATACCTTATAAATAAACTGTTCCGTCGACACTCCACATAATTTCGAGTGATGCTCTCACCCCACCCTAAACAAAACGAAGCTAAAACCGCTCCAAACTGTACATAACTACGCGAATGTCATACTTAGTGAAATCCCGAGGAATACACAAGCAGATAATACGAATGCGACTGCACTTTCTTGCACTGGTTTCTCTTTCCGTTACAATGAATCGTAACTGCAAAGCTCTCTCACATACAGAGTATACCTTATAAATAAACTGTTCCGTCGACACTCCACATAATTTCGAGTGATGCTCTCACCCCACCCTAAACAAAACGAAGCTAAAACCGCTCCAAACTGTACATCACTACGCGAATGTCATACTTAGTGAAATCCCGAGGAATACACAAGCAGATAATACGAATGCGACTCCACTTTCTTGCACTGATTTTTCTTTCCGTTACAATGAATCGTAACTGCAAAGCTCTCTCACATACAGAGTATACCTTATAAATAAACTGTTCCGTCGACACTCCACATAATTTCGAGTGATGCTCTCACCCCACCCTAAACAAAACGAAGCTAAAACCGCTCCAAACTGTACATCACTACGCGAATGTCATACTTAGTGAAATCCCGAGGAATACACAAGCAGATAATACGAATGCGACTGCACTTTCTTGCACTGATTTTTCTTTCCGTTACAATGAATCGTAACTGCAAAGCTCTCTCACATACAGAGTATACCTTATAAATAAACTGTTCCGTCGACACTCCACATAATTTCGAGTCATGCTCTCACCCCACCCTAAACAAAACGAAGCTAAAACCGCTCCAAACTGTACATCACTACGCGAATGTCATACTTAGTGAAATCCCGAGGAATACACAAGCAGATAATACGAATGCGACTGCACTTTCTTGCACTGATTTTTCTTTCCGTTACAATGGATCGTAACTGCAAAGCTCTCTCACATACGGAGTACACCTTATAAATAAACTGTTCCGTCGACACTCCACATAATTTCGAGTGATGCTCTCACCCCACCCTAAACAAAACGAAGCTAAAACCGCTCCAAACTGTACATCACTACGCGAGTGTCATACTTAGTGAAATCCCGAGGAATACACAAGCAGATGATACGAATGCGACTGCACTTTCTTGCACTGATTTTTCTTTCCGTTACAATGAATCGTAACTGCAAAGCTCTCTCACATACAGAGTATACCTTATAAATAAACTGTTCCGTCGACACTCCACATAATTTCGAGTGATGCTCTCACCCCACCCTAAACAAAACGAAGCTAAAACCGCTCCAAACTGTACATCACTACGCGAATGTCATACTTAGTGAAATCCCGAGGAATACACAAGCAGATAATACGAATGCGACTGCACTTTCTTGCACTGATTTTTCTTTCCGTTACAATGAATCGTAACTGCAAAGCTCTCTCACATACAGAGTATACCTTATAAATAAACTGTTCCGTCGACACTCCACATAATTTCGAGTGATGCTCTCGCCCCACCCTAAACAAAACGAAGCTAAAACCGCTCCAAACTGTACATCACTACACGAATGTCATACTTAGTGAAATCCCGAGGAATACACAAGCAGATAATACGAATGCGACTCCACTTTCTTGCACTGATTATTCTTTCCGTTACAATGAATCGTAACTGCAAAGCTCTCTCACATACAGAGTATACCTTATAAATAAACTGTTCCGTCGACACTCCACATAATTTCGAGTGATGCTCTCACCCCACCCTAAATAAAACGAAGCTAAAACCGCTCCAAACTGTACATCACTACGCGAATGTCATACTTAGTGAAATCCCGAGGAATACACAAGCAGATAATACGAATGCGACTGCACTTTCTTGCACTGATTTTTCTTTCCGTTACAATGAATCGTAACTGCAAAGCTCTCTCACATACAGAGTATACCTTATAAATAAACTGTTCCGTCGACACTCCACATAATTTCGAGTGATGCTCTCACCCCACCCTAAACAAAACGAAGCTAAAACCGCTCCAAACTGTACATAACTACGCGAATGTCATACTTAGTGAAATCCCGAGGAATACACAAGCAGATAATACGAATGCGACTGCACTTTCTTGCACTGGTTTCTCTTTCCGTTACAATGAATCGTAACTGCAAAGCTCTCTCACATACAGAGTATACCTTATAAATAAACTGTTCCGTCGACACTCCACATCATTTCGAGTGATGCTCTATCCCCACCCTAAACAAAACGAAGCTAAAACCGCTCCAAACTGTACATCACTACGTGAATGTCATACTTAGTGAAATCCCGAGGAATACACAAGCAGATAATATGAATGCGACTCCACTTTCTTGCACTGATTTTTCTTTCTATTACAATGAATCGTAACTGCAAAGCTCTCTCACATACAGAGTATACCTTATAAATAAACTGTTCCGTCGACACTCCACATAATTTCGAGTGATGCTCTCACCCCACCCTAAACAAAACGAAGCTAAAACCGCTCCAAACTGTACATCACTACGCTAATGTCATACTTAGTGAAATCCCGAGGAATACACAAGCAGATAATACGAATGCGACTCCACTTTCTTGCACTGATTTCTCTTTCCGTTACAATGAATCGTAACTGCAAAGCTCTCTCACATACAGAGTATACCTTATAAATAAACTGTTCCGTCGACACTCCACATAATTTCGAGTGATGCTCTCACCCCACCCTAAACAAAACGAAGCTAAAACCGCTCCAAACTGTACATCACTACGCGAATGTCATACTTAGTGAAATCCCGAGGAATACACAAGCAGATAATACGAATGCGACTCCACTTTCTTGCACTGATTTTTTTTTCCGTTACAATGAATCGTAACTGCAAAGCTCTCTCACATACAGAGTATACCTTATAAATAAACTGTTCCGTCGACACTCCACATAATTTCGAGTGATGCTCTCACCCCACCCTAAACAAAACGAAGCTAAAACCGCTCCAAACTGTACATCACTACGCGAATGTCATACTTAGTGAAATCCCGAGGAATACACAAGCAGATAATACGAATGCGACTCCACTTTCTTGCACTGATTTTTCTTTCCGTTACAATGAATCGTAACTGCAAAGCTCTCTCACATACAGAGTATACCTTATAAATAAACTGTTCCGTCGACAGTCCACATAATTTCGAGTGATGCTCTCACCCCACCCTAAACAAAACGAAGCTAAAACCGCTCCAAACTGTACATCACTACGCGAATGTCATACTTAGTGAAATCCCGAGGAATACACAAGCAGATAATACGAATGCGACTGCACTTTCTTGCACTGATTTTTCTTTCCGTTACAATGAATGGTAACTGCAAAGCTCTCTCACATACAGAGTATACCTTATAAATAAACTGTTCCGTCGACACTCCACATAAATTCGAGTGATGCTCTCACCCCACCCTAAACAAAACGAAGCTAAAACCGCTCCAAACTGTACATCACTACGCGAATGTCATACTTAGTGAAATCCCGAGGAATACACAAGCAGATAATACGAATGCGACTGCACTTTCTTGCACTGATTTTTCTTTCCGTTACAATGAATCGTAACTGCAAAGCTCTCTCACATACAGAGTATACCTTATAAATAAACTGTTCCGTCGACACTCCACATAATTTCGAGTGATGCTCTCACCCCACCCTAAATAAAACGAAGCTAAAACCGCTCCAAACTGTACATCACTACGCGAATGTCATACTTAGTGAAATCCCGAGGAATACACAAGCAGATAATACGAATGCGACTGCACTTTCTTGCACTGATTTTTCTTTCCGTTACAATGAATCGTAACTGCAAAGCTCTCTCACATACAGAGTATACCTTATAAATAAACTGTTCCGTCGACACTCCACATCATTTCGAGTGATGCTCTATCCCCACCCTAAACAAAACGAAGCTAAAACCGCTCCAAACTGTACATCACTACGTGAATGTCATACTTAGTGAAATCCCGAGGAATACACAAGCAGATAATATGAATGCGACTCCACTTTCTTGCACTGATTTTTCTTTCTATTACAATGAATCGTAACTGCAAAGCTCTCTCACATACAGAGTATACCTTATAAATAAACTGTTCCGTCGACACTCCACATAATTTCGAGTGATGCTCTCACCCCACCCTAAACAAAACGAAGCTAAAACCGCTCCAAACTGTACATCACTACGCTAATGTCACACTTAGTGAAATCCCGAGGAATACACAAGCAGATAATACGAATGCGACTCCACTTTCTTGCACTGATTTCTCTTTCCGTTACAATGAATCGTAACTGCAAAGCTCTCTCACATACAGAGTATACCTTATAAATAAACTGTTCCGTCGACACTCCACATAATTTCGAGTGATGCTCTCACCCCACCCTAAACAAAACGAAGCTAAAACCGCTCCAAACTGTACATCACTACGCGAATGTCATACTTAGTGAAATCCTGAGGAATACACAAGCAGATAATACGAATGCGACTGCACTTTCTTGCACTGATTTTTCTTTCCGTTACAATGAATCGTAACTGCAAAGCTCTCTCACATACAGAGTATACCTTATAAATAAACTGTTCCGTCGACACTCCACATAATTTCGAGTGATGCTCTCACCCCACCCTAAACAAAACGAAGCTAAAACCGCTCCAAACTGTACATCACTACGCGAATGTCATACTTAGTGAAATCCCGAGGAATACACAAGCAGATAATACGAATGCGACTCCACTTTCTTGCACTGATTTCTCTTTCCGTTACAATGAATCGTAACTGCAAAGCTCATCACATACAGAGTATACCTTACAAATAAACTGTTCCGTCGGCACTCCACATAATTTCGAGTGATGCTCTCACCCCACCCTAAACAAAACGAAGCTAAAACCGCTCCAAACTGTACATCACTACGCGAATGTCATACTTAGTGAAATCCCGAGGAATACACAAGCAGATAATACGAATGGGACTGCACTTTCTTGCACTGATTTTTCTTTCCGTTACAATGAATCGTAACTGCAAAGCTCTCTCACACACAGAGTATACCTTACAAATAAACTGTTCCGTCGACACTCCACATAAATTCGAGTGATGCTCTCACCCCACCCTAAACAAAACGAAGCTAAAACCGCTCCAAACTGTACATCACTACGCGAATGTCATACTTAGTGAAATCCCGAGGAATACACAAGCAGATAATACGAATGCGACTCCACTTTCTTGCACTGATTTCTCTTTCCGTTACAATGAATCGTAACTGCAAAGCTCATCACATACAGAGTATACCTTATAAATAAACTGTTCCGTCGACACTCCACATAATTTCGAGTGATGCTCTCACCCCACCCTAAACAAAACGAAGCTAAAACCGCTCCAAACTGTACATCACTACGCGAATGTCATACTTAGTGAAATCCCGAGGAATACACAAGCAGATAATACGAATGCGACTGCACTTTCTTGCACTGATTTTTCTTTCCTTTACAATGAATCGTAACTGCAAAGCTCTCTCACATACAGAGTATACCTTATAAATAAACTGTTCCGTCGACACTCCACATAATTTCGAGTGATGCTCTCACCCCACCCTAAACAAAACGAAGCTAAAACCGCTCCAAACTGTACATCACTACGCGAATGTCATACTTAGTGAAATCCCGAGGAATACACAAGCAGATAATACGAATGCGACTGCACTTTCTTGCACTGATTTTTCTTTCCGTTACAATGAATCGTAACTGCAAAGCTCTCTCACATACAGAGTATACCTTATAAATAAACTGTTCCGTCGACACTCCACATACTTTCGAGTGATGCTCTCACCCCACCCTAAACAAAACGAAGCTAAAACCGCTCCAAACTGTACATCACTACGCGAATGTCATACTTAGTGAAATCCCGAGGAATACACAAGCAGATAATACGAATGCGACTCCACTTTCTTGCACTGATTTTTCTTTCCGTTACAATGAATCGTAACTGCAAAGCTCTCTCACATACAGAGTATACCTTATAAATAAACTGTTCCGTCGACACTCCACATAATTTCGAGTGATGCTCTCACCCCACCCTAAACAAAACGAAGCTAAAACCGCTCCAAACTGTACATCACTACGCGAATGTCATACTTAGTGAAATCCCGAGGAATACACAAGCAGATAATACGAATGCGACTGCACTTTCTTTCACTGATTTTTCTTTCCGTTACAATGAATGGTAACTGCAAAGCTCTCTCACATACAGAGTATACCTTATAAATAAACTGTTCCGTCGACACTCCACATAATTTCGAGTGATGCTCTGACCCCACCCTAAACAAAACGAAGCTAAAACCGCTCCAAACTGTACATCACTACGCGAATGTCATACTTAGTGAAATCCCGAGGAATACACAAGCAGATAATACGAATGCGACTGCACATTCTTGCACTGATTTTTCTTTCCGTTACAATGAATCGTAACTGCAAAGCTCTCTCACATACAGAGTATACCTTATAAATAAACTGTTCCGTCAACACTCCACATAATTTCGAGTGATGCTCTCACCCCACCCTAAATAAAACGAAGCTAAAACCACTCCAAACTGTACATCACTACGCGAATGTCATACTTAGTGAAATCCCGAGGAATACACAAGCAGATAATACGAATGCGACTGCACTTTCTTGCACTGATTTTTCTTTCCGTTACAATGAATCGTAACTGCAAAGCTCTCTCACATACAGAGTATACCTTATAAATAAACTGTTCCGTCGACACTCCACATAATTTCGAGTGATGCTCTCACCCCACCCTAAACAAAACGAAGCTAAAACCGCTCCAAACTGTACATCACTACGCTAATGTCATACTTAGTGAAATCCCGAGGAATACACAAGCAGATAATACGAATGCGACTCCACTTTCTTGCAATGATTTCTCTCTCCGTTACAATGAATCGTAACTGCAAAGCTCTCTCACATAAGAGTATACCTTATAAATAAACTGTTCCGTCGACACTCCACATAATTTCGAGTGATGCTCTCACCCCACCCTAAACAAAACGAAGCTAAAACCGCTCCAAACTGTACATCACTACGCGAATGTCATACTTAGTGAAATCCCGAGGAATACACAAGCAGATAATACGAATGCGACAGCACTTTCTTGCACAGATTTTTCTTTCCGTTACAATGAATCGTAACTGCAAAGCTCTCTCACATACAGAGTATACCTTATAAATAAACTGTTCCGTCGACACTCCACATAATTTCGAGTGATGCTCTCACCCCACCCTAAACAAAACGAAGCTAAAACCGCTCCAAACTGTACATCACTACGCGAATGTCATACTTAGTGAAATCCCGAGGAATACACAAGCAGATAATACGAATGCGACTCCACTTTCTTGCACTGATTTCTCTTTCCGTTACAATGAATCGTAACTGCAAAGCTCATCACATACAGAGTATACCTTACAAATAAACTGTTCCGTCGACACTCCACATAATTTCGAGTGATGCTCTCACCCCACCCTAAACAAAACGAAGCTAAAACCGCTCCAAACTGTACATCACTACGCGAATGTCATACTTAGTGAATTCCCGAGGAATACACAAGCAGATAATACGAAGGCGACTGCACTTTCTTGCACTGATTTTTCTTTCCGTTACAATTAATCGTAACTGCAAAGCTCTCTCACACACAGAGTATACCTTATAAATAAACTGTTCCGTCGACACTCCACATAATTTCGAGTGATGCTCTCACCCCACCCTAAACAAAACGAAGCTAAAACCGCTCCAAACTGTACATCACTACGCGAATGTCATACTTAGTGAAATCCCGAGGAATACACAAGCAGATAATACGAATGCGACTCCACTTTCTTGCACTGATTTCTCTTTCCGTTACAATGAATCGTAACTGCAAAGCTCATCACATACAGAGTATACCTTACAAATAAACTGTTCCGTCGACACTCCACATAATTTCGAGTGATGCTCTCACCCCACCCTAAACAAAACGAAGCTAAAACCGCTCCAAACTGTACATCACTACGCGAATGTCATACTTAGTGAATTCCCGAGGAATACACAAGCAGATAATACGAAGGCGACTGCACTTTCTTGCACTGATTTTTCTTTCCGTTACAATTAATCGTAACTGCAAAGCTCTCTCACACACAGAGTATACCTTATAAATAAACTGTTCCGTCGACACTCCACATAATTTCGAGTGATGCTCTCACCCCACCCTAAACAAAACGAAGCTAAAACCGCTCCAAACTGTACATCACTACGCGAATGTCATACTTAGTGAAATCCCGAGGAATACACAAGCAGATAATACGAATGCGACTCCACTTTCTTGCACTGATTTCTCTTTCCGTTACAATGAATCGTAACTGCAAAGCTCATCACATACAGAGTATACCTTACAAATAAACTGTTCCGTCGACACTCCACATAATTTCGAGTGATGCTCTCACCCCACCCTAAACAAAACGAAGCTAAAACCGCTCCAAACTGTACATCACTACGCGAATGTCATACTTAGTGAATTCCCGAGGAATACACAAGCAGATAATACGAAGGCGACTGCACTTTCTTGCACTGATTTCTCTTTCCGTTACAATGAATCGTAACTGCAAAGCTCATCACATACAGAGTATACCTTACAAATAAACTGTTCCGTCGACACTCCACATAATTTCGAGTGATGCTCTCACCCCACCCTAAACAAAACGAAGCTAAAACCGCTCCAAACTGTACATCACTACGCGAATGTCATACTTAGTGAAATCCCGAGGAATACACAAGCAGATAATACGAATGCGACTCCACTTTCTTGCACTGATTTCTCTTTCCGTTACAATGAATCGTAACTGCAAAGCTCATCACATACAGAGTATACCTTACAAATAAACTGTTCCGTCGACACTCCACATAATTTCGAGTGATGCTCTCACCCCACCCTAAACAAAACGAAGCTAAAACCGCTCCAAACTGTACATCACTACGCGAATGTCATACATAGTGAATTCCCGAGGAATACACAAGCAGATAATACGAAGGCGACTGCACTTTCTTGCACTGATTTTTCTTTCCGTTACAATTAATCGTAACTGCAAAGCTCTCTCACACACAGAGTATACCTTATAAATAAACTGTTCCGTCGACACTCCACATAATTTCGAGTGATGCTCTCACCCCACCCTAAACAAAACGAAGCTAAAACCGCTCCAAACTGTACATCACTACGCGAATGTCATACTTAGTGAAATCCCGAGGAATACACAAGCAGATAATATGAATGCGACTCCACTTTCTTGCACTGATTTCTCTTTCCGTTACAATGAATCGTAACTGCAAAGCTCATCACATACAGAGTATACCTTACAAATAAACTGTTCCGTCGACACTCCACATAATTTCGAGTGATGCTCTCACCCCACCCTAAACAAAACGAAGCTAAAACCGCTCCAAACTGTACATCACTACGCGAATGTCATACTTAGTGAATTCCCAAGGAATACACAAGCAGATAATACGAAGGCGACTGCACTTTCTTGCACTGATTTTTCTTTCCGTTACAATTAATCGTAACTGCAAAGCTCTCTCACACACAGAGTATACCTTATAAATAAACTGTTCCGTCGACACTCCACATAATTTCGAGTGATGCTCTCACCCCACCCTAAACAAAACGAAGCTAAAACCGCTCCAAACTGTACATCACTACGCGAATGTCATACTTAGTGAAATCCCGAGGAATACACAAGCAGATAATACGAATGCGACTCCACTTTCTTGCACTGATTTCTCTTTCCGTTACAATGAATCGTAACTGCAAAGCTCATCACATACAGAGTATACCTTATAAATAAACTGTTCCGTCGACGCTCCACATAATTTCGAGTGATGCTCTCACCCCACCCTAAACAAAACGAAGCTAAAACCGCTCCAAACTGTGCATCACTACGCGAATGTCATACTTAGTGAAATCCCGAGGAATACACAAGCAGATAATACGAATGCGACTCCACTTTCTTGCACTGATTTTTCTTACCGTTACAATGAATCGTAACTGCAAAGCTCTCTCACATACAGAGTATACCTTATAAATAAACTGTTCCGTCGACACTCCACATAATTTCGAGTGATGCTCTCACCCCACCCTAAACAAAACGAAGCTAAAACCGCTCCAAACTGTACACCACTACGCTAAAGTCATACTTAGTGAAATCCCGAGGAATACACAAGCAGATAATACGAATGCGACTCCACTTTCTTGCACTGATTTCCCTTTCCGTTACAATGAATCGTAACTGCAAAGCTCATCACATACAGAGTATACCTTATAAATAAACTGTTCCGTCGACACTCCACATAATTTCGAGTGATGCTCTCACCCCACCCTAAACAGAACGAAGCTAAAACCGCTCCAAACTGTACATCACTACGCGAATGTCATACTTAGTGAAATCCCGAGGAATACACAAGCAGATAATATGAATGCGACTCCACTTTCTTGCACTGATTTTTCTTACCGTTACAATGAATCGTAACTGCAAAGCTCTCTCACATACAGAGTATACCTTATAAATAAACTGTTCCGTCGACACTCCACATAATTTCGAGTGATGCTCTCACCCCACCCTAAACAAAACGAAGCTAAAACCGCTCCAAACTGTACATCACTACGCGAATGTCATACTTAGTGAAATCCCGAGGAATACACAAGCAGATAATACGAATGCGACTCCACTTTCTTGCACTGATTTCTCTTTCCGTTACAATGAATTGTAACTGCAAAGCTCATCACATACAGAGTATACCTTATAAATAAACTGTTCCGTCGACACTCCACATAATTTCGAGTGATGCTCTCACCCCACCCTAAACAAAACGAAGCTAAACCGCTCCAAACTGTACATCACTACGCGAATGTCATACTTAGTGAAATCCCGAGGAATACACAAGCAGATAATACGAATGCGACTGTACTTTCTTGCACTGATTTTTCTTTCCGTTACAATGAATCGTAACTGCAAAGCTCTCTCACATACAGAGTATACCTTATAAATAAACTGTTCCGTCGACACTCCACATAATTTCGAGTGATGCTCTCACCCCACCCTAAACAAAACGAAGCTAAAACCGCTCCAAACTGTACATCACTACGCCAATGTCATACTTAGTGAAATCCCGAGGAATACACAAGCAGATAATACGAATGCGACTGCACTTTCTTGCACTGATTTTTCTTTCCGTTACAATGAATCGTAACTGCAAAGCTCTCTCACATACAGAGTATACCTTATAAATAAACTGTTCCGTCGACACTCCACATAATTTCGAGTGATGCTCTCACCCCACCCTAAACAAAACGAAGCTAAAACCGCTCCAAACTGTACATCACTACGCGAATGTCATACTTAGTGAAATCCCGAGGAATACACAAGCAGATAATACGAATGCGACTGCACTTTCTTGCACTGATTTTTCTTTCCGTTACAATGAATCGTAACTGCAAAGCTCTCCCACATACAGAGTATACCTTATAAATAAACTGTTCCGTCGACACTCCACATAATTTCGAGTGATGCTCTCACCCCACCCTAAACAAAACGAAGCTAAAACCGCTCCAAACTGTACATCACTACGCGAATGTCATACTTAGTGAAATCCCGAGGAATACACAAGCAGATAATACGAATGCGACTGCACTTTCTTGCACTGATTTTTCTTTCCGTTACAATGAATCGTAACTGCAAAGCTCTCTCACATACAGAGTATACCTTATAAATAAACTGTTCCGTCGACACTCCACATAATTTCGAGTGATGCTCTCACCCCACCCTAAACAAAACGAAGCTAAAACCGCTCCAAACTGTACATCACTACGCGAATGTCATACTTAGTGAAATCCCGAGGAATACACAAGCAGATAATACGAATGCGACTCCACTTTCTTGCACTGATTTTTCTTACCGTTACAATGAATCGTAACTGCAAAGCTCTCTCACATACAGAGTATACCTTATAAATAAACTGTTCCGTCGACACTCCACATAATTTCGAGTGATGCTCTCACCCCACCCTAAACAAAACGAAGCTAAAACCGCTCCAAACTGTACATCACTACGCGAATGTCATACTTAGTGAAATCCCGAGGAATACACAAGCAGATAATACGAATGCGACTGCACTTTCTTGCACTGATTTTTCTTTCCGTTACAATGAATCGTAACTGCAAAGCTCTCTCACATACAGAGTATACCTTATAAATAAACTGTTCCGTCGACACTCCACATAATTTCGAGTGATGCTCTCACCCCACCCTAAACAAAACGAAGCTAAAACCGCTCCAAACTGTACATCACTACGCGAATGTCATACTTAGTGAAATCCCGAGGAATACACAAGCAGATAATACGAATGCGACTCCACTTTCTTGCACTGATTTTTCTTTCCGTTACAATGAATCGTAACTGCAAAGCTCTCTCACATACAGAGTACACCTTATAAATAAACTGTTCCGTCGACACTCCACATAATTTCGAGTGATGCTCTCACCCCACCCTAAACAAAACGAAGCTAAAACCGCTCCAAACTGTACATCACTACGCGAATGTCATTATTAGTGAAATCCCGAGGAATACACAAGCAGATAATACGAATGCGACTGCACTTTCTTGCACTGATTTTTCTTTCCGTTACAATGAATCGTAACTGCAAAGCTCTCTCACATACAGAGTATACCTTATAAATAAACTGTTCCGTCGACACTAGACATAATTTCGAGTGATGCTCTCACCCCACCCTAAACAAAACGAAGCTAAAACCGCTCCAAACTGTACATCACTACGCGAATGTCATACTTAGTGAAATCCCGAGGAATACACAAGCAGATAATACAAATGCGACTGCACTTTCTTGCACTGATTTTTCTTTCCGTTACAATGAATCGTAACTGCAAAGCTCTCTCACATACAGAGTATACCTTATAAATAAACTGTTCCGTCGACACTCCACATAATTTCGAGTGATGCTCTCGCTCCACCCTAAACAAAACGAAGCTAAAACCGCTCCAAACTGTACATCACTACACGAATGTCATACTTAGTGAAATCCCGAGGAATACACAAGCAGATAATACGAATGCGACTCCACTTTCTTGCACTGATTATTCTTTCCGTTACAATGAATCGTAACTGCAAAGCTCTCTCACATACAGAGTATACCTTATAAATAAACTGTTCCGTCGACACTCCACATAATTTCGAGTGATGCTCTCACCCCACCCTAAATAAAACGAAGCTAAAACCGCTCCAAACTGTACATCACTACGCGAATGTCATACTTAGTGAAATCCCGAGGAATACACAAGCAGATATTACGAATGCGACTGCACTTTCTTGCACTGATTTTTCTTTCCGTTACAATGAATCGTAACTGCAAAGCTCTCTCACATACAGAGTATACCTTATAAATAAACTGTTCCGTCGACACTCCACATCATTTCGAGTGACGCTCTAACCCCACCCTAAACAAAACGAAGCTAAAACCGCTCCAAACTGTACATCACTACGTGAATGTCATACTTAGTGAAATCCCGAGGAATACACAAGCAGATAATATGAATGCGACTCCACTTTCTTGCACTGATTTTTCTTTCCATTACAATGAATCGTAACTGCAAAGCTCTCTCACATACAGAGTATACCTTATAAATAAACTGTTCCGTCGACACTCCACATAATTTCGAGTGATGCTCTCACCCCACCCTAAACAAAACGAAGCTAAAACCGCTCCAAACTGTACATCACTACGCTAATGTCATACTTAGTGAAATCCCGAGGAATACACAAGCAGATAATACGAATGCGACAGCACTTTCTTGCACTGATTTTTCTTTCCGTTACAATGAATCGTAACTGCAAAGCTCTCTCACATACAGAGTATACCTTATAAATAAACTGTTCCGTCGACACTCCACATAATTTCGAGTGATGCTCTCACCCCACCCTAAACAAAACGAAGCTAAAACCGCTCCAAACTGTACATCACTACGCGAATGTCATACTTAGTGAAATCCCGAGGAATACACAAGCAGTTAATACGAATGCGACTCCACTTTCTTGCACTGATTTCTCTTTCCGTTACAATGAATCGTAACTGCAAAGCCCATCACATACAGAGTATACCTTACAAATAAACTGTTCCGTCGACACTCCACATAATTTCGAGTGATGCTCTCACCACACCCTAAACAAAACGAAGCTAAAACCGCTCCTAACTGTACATCACTACGCGAATGTCATACTTAGTGAAATCCCGAGGAATACACAAGCAGATAATACGGAGGCGACTGCACTTTCTTGCACTGATTTTTCTTTCCGTTACAATGAATCGTAACTGCAAAGCTCTCTCACACACAGAGTATACCTTATAAATAAACTGTTCCGTCGACACTCCACATAATTTCGAGTGATGCTCTCACCCCACCCTAAACAAAACGAAGCTAAAACCGCTCCAAACTGTACATCACTACGCGAATGTCATACTTAGTGAAATCCCGAGGAACACACAAGCAGATAATACGAATGCGACTCCACTTTCTTGCACTGATTTTTCTTACCGTTACAATGAATCGTAACTGCAAAGCTCTCTCACATACAGAGTATACCTTATAAATAAACTGTTCCGTCGACACTCCACATAATTTCGAGTGATGCTCTCACCCCACCCTAAACAAAACGAAGCTACAACCGCTCCAAACTGTACACCACTACGCTAATGTCATACTTAGTGAAATCCCGAGGAATACACAAGCAGATAATACGAATGCGACTCCACTTTCTTGCACTGATATCTCTTTCCGTTACAATGAATTGTAACTGCAAAGCTCATCACATACAGAGTATACCTTATAAATAAACTGTTCCGTCGACACTCCACATAATTTCGAGTGATGCTCTCACCCCACCCTAAACAAAACGAAGCTAAAACCGCTCCAAACTGTACATCACTACGCGAATGTCATACTTAGTGAAATCCCGAGGAATACACAAGCAGATAATATGAATGCGACTCCACTTTCTTGCACTGATTTTTCTTACCGTTACAATGAATCGTAACTGCAAAGCTCTCTCACATACAGAGTATACCTTATAAATAAACTGTTCCGTCGACACTCCACATAATTTCGAGTGATGCTCTCACCCCACCCTAAACAAAACGAAGCTAAAACCGCTCCAAACTGTACATCACTACGCTAATGTCATACTTAGTGAAATCCCGAGGAATACACAAGCAGATAATACGAATGCAACTCCACTTTCTTGCACTGATTTCTCTTTCCGTTACAATGAATCGTAACTGCAAAGCTCATCACATACAGAGTATACCTTATAAATAAACTGTTCCGTCGACACTCCACATAATTTCGAGTGATGCTCTCACCCCACCCTAAACAAAAAGAAGCTAAACCGCTCCAAACTGTACATCACTACGCGAATGTCATACTTAGTGAAATCCCGAGGAATACACAAGCAGATAATACGAATGCGACTGCACTTTCTTGCACTGATTTTTCTTTCCGTTACAAT
This sequence comes from Schistocerca piceifrons, assembly GCF_021461385.2. Lineage (NCBI taxonomy): Eukaryota > Metazoa > Arthropoda > Insecta > Orthoptera > Acrididae > Schistocerca > Schistocerca piceifrons. Next base: position 641,304,780 of record NC_060138.1, on the reverse strand, counting down.
GAATCGTAACTGCAAAGCTCTCTCACATACAGAGTATACCTTATAAATAAACTGTTCCGTCGACACTCCACATAATTTCGAGTGATGCTCTCACCCCACCCTAAACAAAACGAAGCTAAAACCGCTCCAAACTGTACATCACTACGCGAATGTCATACTTAGTGAAAACCCGAGGAATACACAAGCAGATAATACGAATGCGACTGCACTTTCTTGCACTGATTTTTCTTTCAATTACAATGAATCGTAACTGCAAAGCTCTCTCACATAGAGAGTATACCTTATAAATAAACTGTTCCGTCGACACTCCACATAATTTCGAGTGATGCTCTCACCCCACCCTAAACAAAACGAAGCTAAAACCGCTCCAAACTGTACATCACTACGCCAATGTCATACTTAGTGAAATCCCGAGGAATACACAAGCAGATAATACGAATGCGACTCCACTTTCTTGCACTGATTTCTCTTTCCGTTACAATGAATCGTAACTGCAAAGCTCATCACATACAGAGTATACCTTATAAATAAACTGTTCCGTCGACACTCCACATAATTTCGAGTGATACTCTCACCCCACCCTAAACAAAACGAAGCTAAAACCGCTCCAAACTGTACATCGCTACGCGAATGTCATACTTAGTGAAATCCCGAGGAATACACAAGCAGATAATACGAATGCGACTGCACTTTCTTGCACTGATTTTTCTTTCCGTTACAATGAATCGTAACTGCAAAGCTCTCTCACATACAGAGTATACCTTATAAATAAACTGTTCCGTTGACACTCCACATAATTTCGAGTGATGCTCTCACCCCACCCTAAACAAAACGAAGCTAAAACCGCTCCAAACTGTACATCACTACGCGAATGTCATACTTCGTGAAAACCCGAGGAATACACAAGCAGATAATACGAATGTGACTCCACTTTCTTGCACTGATTTCTCTTTCCGTTACAATGAATCGTAACCGCAAAGCTCATCACATACAGAGTATACCTTATAAATAAACTGTTCCGTCGACACTCCACATAATTTCGAGTGATGCTCTCACCCCACCCTAAACAAAACGAAGCTAAAACCGCTCCAAACTGTACATCACTACGCGAATGTCATACTTAGTGAAATCCCGAGGAATACACAAGCAGATAATACGAATGCGACTCCACTTTCTTGCACTGATTTTTCTTACCGTTACAATGAATCGTAACTGCAATGCTCTCTCACATACAGAGTATACCTTATAAATAAACTGTTCCGTCGACACTCCACATAATTTCGAGTGATGCTCTCACCCCACCCTAAACAAAACGAAGCTAAAACTGCTCCAAACTGTACATCACTACGCGAATGTCATACTTAGTGAAATCCCGAGGTATACACAAGCAGATAATACGAATGCGACTCCACTTTCTTGCACTGATTTTTCTTACCGTTACAATGAATCGTAACTGCAAAGCTCTCTCACATACAGAGTATACCTTATAAATAAACTGTTCCGTCGACACTCCACATAATTTCGAGTGATGCTCTCACCCCACCCTAAACAAAACGAAGCTAAAACCGCTCCAAACTGTACATCACTACGCGAATGTCATACTTAGTGAAATCCCGAGGAATACACAAGCAGATAATACGAATGCGACTCCACTTTCTTGCACTGATTTCTCTTTCCGTTACAATGAATCGTAACTGCAAAGCTCATCACATACAGAGTATACCTTATAAATAAACTGTTCCGTCGACACTCCACATAATTTCGAGTGATGCTCTCACCCCACCCTAAACAAAACGAAGCTAAAACCGCTCCAAACTGTACATCACTACGCTAATGTCATACTTAGTGAAATCCCGAGGAATACACAAGCAGATAATACGAATGCGACTCCACTTCCTTGCACTGATTTCTCTTTATGTTACAATGAATTGTAACTGCAAAGCTCATCACATACAGAGTATACCTTATAAATAAACTGTTCCGTCGACACTCCACATAATTTCGAGTGCTGCTCTCACCCCACCCTAAACAAAACGAAGCTAAAACCGCTCCAAACTGTACATCACTACGCGAATGTCATACTTAGTGAAATCCCGAGGAATACACAAGCAGATAATACGAATGCGACTGTACTTTCTTGCACTGATTTTTCTTTCCGTTACAATGAATCGTAACTGCAAAGCTCTCTCACATACAGAGTATACCTTATAAATAAACTGTTCCGTCGACACTCCACATAATTTCGAGTGATGCTCTCACCCCACCCTAAACAAAACGAAGCTAAAACCGCTCCAAACTGTACATCACTACGATAATTTCATACTTAGTGAAATCCCGAGGAATACACAAGCAGATAATACGAATGCGACTCCACTTTCTTGCACTGATTTCTCTTTCCGTTACAATGAATCGTAACTGCAAAGCTCATCACATACAGAGTATACCTTATAAATAAACTGTTCCGTCGACACTCCACATAATTTCGAGTGATGCTCTCACCCCACCCTAAACAAAACGAAGCTAAAACCGCTCCTAACTGTACATCACTACGCGAATGTCATACTTAGTGAAATCCCGAGGAATACACAAGCAGATAATACGAATGCGACTCCACTTTCTTGCACTGATTTCTCTTTCCGTTACAATGAATCGCAACTGCAAAGCTCATCACATACAGAGTATACCTTATAAATAAACTGTTCCGTCGACACTCCACATAATTTCGAGTGATGCTCTCACCCCACCCTAAACAAAACGAAGCTAAAACCGCTCCAAACTGTACATCACTACGCGAATGTCATACTTAGTGAAATCCCGAGGAATACACAAGCAGATAATACGAATGCGACTGCACTTTCTTGCACTGATTTTTCTTTCCGTTACAATGAATCGTAACTGCAAAGCTCTCTCACATACAGAGTATACCTTATAAATAAACTGTTCCCTCGACACTCCACATAATTTCGAGTGATGCTCTCACCCCACCCTAAACAAAACGAAGCTAAAACCGCTCCAAACTGTACATCACTACGCCAATGTCATACTTAGTGAAATCCCGAGGAATACACAAGCAGATAATACGAATGCGACTCCACTTTCTTGCACTGATTTCTCTTTCCGTTACAATGAATCGTAACTGCAAAGCTCATCACATACAGAGTATACCTTATAAATAAACTGTTCCGTCGACACTCCACATAATTTCGAGTGATGCTCTCACCCCACCCTAAACAAAACGAAGCTAAAACCGCTCCAAACTGTACATCGCTACGCGAATGTCATACTTAGTGAAATCCCGAGGAATACACAAGCAGATAATACGAATGCGACTGCACTTTCTTGCACTGATTTTTCTTTCCGTTACAATGAATCGTAACTGCAAAGCTCTCTCACATACAGAGTATACCTTATAAATAAACTGTTCCGTCGACACTCCACATAATTTCGAGTGATGCTCTCACCCCACCCTAAACAAAATGAAGCTAAAACCGCTCCAAACTGTACATCACTACGCGAATGTCATACTTAGTGAAAACCCGAGGAATACACAAGCAGATAATACGAATGCGACTGCACTTTCTTGCACTGATTTTTCTTTCCGTTACAATGAATCGTAACTGCAAAGCTCTCTCACATACAGAGTATACCTTATAAATAAACTGTTCCGTCGACACTCCACATAATTTCGAGTGATGCTCTCACCCCACCCTAAACAAAACGAAGCTAAAACCGCTCCAAACTGTACATCACTACGCCAATGTCATACTTAGTGAAATCCCGAGGAATACACAAGCAGATAATACGAATGCGACTCCACTTTCTTGCACTGATTTCTCTTTCCGTTACAATGAATCGTAACTGCAAAGCTCATCACATACAGAGTATACCTTATAAATAAACTGTTCCGTCGACACTCCACATAATTTCAAGTGATGCTCTCACCCCACTCTAAACAAAACGAAGCTAAAACCGCTCCAAACTGTACATCGCTACGCGAATGTCATACTTAGTGAAATCCCGAGGAATACACAAGCAGATAATACGAATGCGACTGCACTTTCTTGCACTGATTTTTCTTTCCGTTACAATGAATCGTAACTGCAAAGCTCTCTCACATACAGAGTATACCTTATAAATAAACTGTTCCGTTGACACTCCACATAATTTCGAGTGATGCTCTCACCCCACCCTAAACAAAACGTAGCTAAAACCGCTCCAAACTGTACATCACTACGCTAATGTCATACTTAGTGAAATCCCGAGGAATACACAAGCAGATAATATGAATGCGACTCCACTTTCTTGGACTGATTTCTCTTTCCGTTACAATGAATCGTAACTGCAAAGCTCATCACATACAGAGTATACCTTATAAATAAACTGTTCCGTCGACACTCCACATAATTTCGAGTGATGCTCTCACCCCACCCTAAACAAAACGAAGCTAAAACCGCTCCAAACTGTACATCACTACGCGAATGTCATACTTAGTGAAATCCCGAGGTATACACAAGCAGATAATACGAATGCGACTCCACTTTCTTGCACTGATTTTTCTTACCGTTACAATGAATCGTAACTGCAAAGCTCTCTCACATACAGAGTATACCTTATAAATAAACTGTTCCGTCGACACTCCACATAATTTCGAGTGATGCTCTCACCCCACCCTAAACAAAACGAAGCTAAAACCGCTCCAAACTGTACATCACTACGCGAATGTCATACTTAGTGAAATCCCGAGGAATACACAAGCAGATAATACGAATGCGACTCCACTTTCTTGCACTGATTTCTCTTTCCGTTACAATGAATCGTAACTGCAAAGCTCATCACATACAGAGTATACCTTATAAATAAACTGTTCCGTCGACACTCCACATAATTTCGAGTGATGCTCTCACCCCACCCTAAACAAAACGAAGCTAAAACCGCTCCAAACTGTACATCACTACGCTAATGTCATACTTAGTGAAATCCCGAGGAATACACAAGCAGATAATACGAATGCGACTCCACTTCCTTGCACTGATTTCTCTTTCCGTTACAATGAATCGTAACTGCAAAGCTCATCACATACAGAGTATACCTTATAAATAAACTGTTCCGTCGACACTCCACATAATTTCGAGTGATGCTCTCACCCCACCCTAAACAAAACGAAGCTAAAACCGCTCCAAACTGTACATCACTACGCGAATGTCATTTTTAGTGAAATCCCGAGGAATACACAAGCAGATAATACGAATGCGACTCCACTTTCTTGCACTGATTTTTCTTTCCGTTACAATGAATCGTAACTGCAAAGCTCTCTCACATACAGAGTATACCTTATAAATAAACTGTTCCGTCGACACTCCACATAATTTCGAGTGATGCTCTCACCCCACCCTAAACAAAACGAAGCTAAAACCGCTCCAAACTGTACATCACTACGCTAATTTCATACTTAGTGAAATCCCGAGGAATACACAAGCAGATAATACGAATGCGACTCCACTTTCTTGCACTGATTTCTCTTTCCGTTACAATGAATCGTAACTGCAAAGCTCATCACATACAGAGTATACCCTATAAATAAACTGTTCCGTCGACACTCCACATAATTTCGAGTGATGCTCTCACCCCACCCTAAACAAAACGAAGCTAAAACCGCTCCAAACTGTACATCACTACGCGAATGTCATACTTAGTGAAATCCCGAGGAATACACAAGCAGATAATACGAATGCGACTCCACTTTCTTGCACTGATTTCTCTTTCCGTTACAATGAATCGCAACTGCAAAGCTCATCACATACAGAGTATACCTTATAAATAAACTGTTCCGTCGACACTCCACATAATTTCGAGTGATGCTCTCACCCCACCCTAAACAAAACGAAGCTAAAACCGCTCCAAACTGTACATCACTACGCGAATGTCATACTTAGTGAAATCCCGAGGAATACACAAGCAGATAATACGAATGCGACTGCACTTTCTTGCACTGATTTTTCTTTCCGTAACAATGAATCGTAACTGCAAAGCTCTCTCACATACAGAGTATACCTTATATATAAACTGTTCCGTCGACACTCCACATAATTTCGAGTGATGCTCTCACCCCACCCTAAACAAAACGAAGCTAAAACCGCTCCAAACTGTACATCACTACGCGAATGTCATACTTAGTGAAATCCCGAGGAATACACAAGCAGATAATACGAATGCGACTCCACTTTCTTGCACTGATTTTTCTTTCCGTTACAATGAATCGTAACTGCAAAGCTCTCTCACACACAGAGTATACCTTATAACTAAACTGTTCCGTCGACACTCCACATAATTTCGAGTGATGCTCTCACCCCACCCTAAACAAAACGAAGCTAAAACCGCTCCAAACTGTACATCACTACGCGAATGTCATACTTAGTGAAATCCCGAGGAATACACAAGCAGATAATACGAATGCGACTCCACTTTCTTGCACTGATTTCTCTTTCCGTTACAATGAATCGTAACTGCAAAGCTCATCACATACAGAGTATACCTTATAAATAAACTGTTCCGTCGACACTCCACATAATTTCGAGTGATGCTCTCACCCCACCCTAAACAAAACGAAGCTAAAACCGCTCCAAACTGTACATCACTACGCGAATGTCATACTTAGTGAAATCCCGAGGAATACACAAGCAGATAATACGAATGCGACTCCACTTTCTTGCACTGATTTCTCTTTCCGTTACAATGAATCGCAACTGCAAAGCTCATCACATACAGAGTATACCTTATAAATAAACTGTTCCGTCGACACTCCACATAATTTCGAGTGATGCTCTCACCCCACCCTAAACAAAACGAAGCTAAAACCGCTCCAAACTGTACATCACTACGCGAATGTCATACTTAGTGAAATCCCGAGGAATACACAAGCAGATAATACGAATGCGACTGCACTTTCTTGCACTGATTTTTCTTTCCGTAACAATGAATCGTAACTGCAAAGCTCTCTCACATACAGAGTATACCTTATATATAAACTGTTCCGTCGACACTCCACATAATTTCGAGTGATGCTCTCACCCCACCCTAAACAAAACGAAGCTAAAACCGCTCCAAACTGTACATCACTACGCGAATGTCATACTTAGTGAAATCCCGAGGAATACACAAGCAGATAATACGAATGCGACTCCACTTTCTTGCACTGATTTTTCTTTCCGTTACAATGAATCGTAACTGCAAAGCTCTCTCACACACAGAGTATACCTTATAACTAAACTGTTCCGTCGACACTCCACATAATTTCGAGTGATGCTCTCACCCCACCCTAAACAAAACGAAGCTAAAACCGCTCCAAACTGTACATCACTACGCGAATGTCATACTTAGTGAAATCCCGAGGAATACACAAGCAGATAATACGAATGCGACTCCACTTTCTTGCACTGATTTTTCTTTCCGTTACAATGAATCGTAACTGCAAAGCTCTCTCACATACAGAGTATACCTTATAAATAAACTGTTCAGTCGACACTCCACATAATTTCGAGTGATGCTCTCACCCCACCCTAAACAAAACGAAGCTAAAACCGCTCCAAACTGTACATCACTACGCGAATGTCATACTTAGTGAAATCCCGAGGAATACACAAGCAGATAATACGAATGCGACTCCACTTTCTTGCACTGATTTTTCTTACCGTTACAATGAATCGTAACTGCAAAGCTCTCTCACATACAGAGTATACCTTATAAATAAACTGTTCCGTCGACACTCCACATAATTTCGAGTGATGCTCTCACCCCACCCTAAACAAAACGAAGCTAAAACCGCTCCAAACTGTACACCACTACGCTAATGTCATACTTAGTGAAATCCCGAGGAATACACAAGCAGATAATACGAATGCGACTCCACTTTCTTGCACTGATTTCTCTTTCCGTTACAATGAATCGTAACTGCAAAGCTCATCACATACAGAGTATACCTTATAAATAAACTGTTCCGTCGACACTCCACATAATTTCGAGTGATGCTCTCACCCCACCCTAAACAAAACGAAGCTAAAACCGCTCCAAACTGTACATCACTACGCGAATGTCATACTTAGTGAAATCCCGAGGAATACACAAGCAGATAATATGAATGCGACTCCACTTTCTTGCACTGATTTTTCTTACCGTTACAATGAATCGTAACTGCAAAGCTCTCTCACATACAGAGTATACCTTATAAATAAACTGTTCCGTCGACACTCCACATAATTTCTAGTGATGCTCTCACCCCACCCTAAACAAAACGAAGCTAAAACCGCTCCAAACTGTACATCACTACGCTAATGTCATACTTAGTGAAATCCCAAGGAATACACAAGCAGATAATACGAATGCGACTCCACTTTCTTGCACTGACTTCTCTTTCCGTTACAATGAATCGTAACTGCAAAGCTCATCACATACAGAGTATACCTTATAAATAAACTGTTCCGTCGACACTCCTCATAATTTCGAGTGATGCTCTCACCCCACCCTAAACAAAACGAAGCTAAAACCGCTCCAAACTGTACATCACTACGCGAATGTCATACTTAGTGAAATCCCGAGGAATACACAAGCAGATAATACGAATGCGACTCCACTTTCTTGCACTGATTTTTCTTACCGTTACAATGAATCGTAACTGCAAAGCTCTCTCACATACAGAGTATACCTTATAAATAAACTGTTCCGTCGACACTCCACATAATTTCGAGTGATGCTCTCACCCCACCCTAAACAAAACGAAGCTATAACCGCTCCAAACTGTACATCACTACGCTAATGTCATACTTAGTGAAATCCCGAGGAATACACAAGCAGATAATACGAATGCGACTCCACTTTCTTGCACTGATTTCTCTTTCCGTTACAATGAATCGTAACTGCAAAGCTCATCACATACAGAGTATACCTTATAAATAAACTGTTCCGTCGACACTCCACATAATTTCGAGTGATGCTCTCACCCCACCCTAAACAAAACGAAGCTAAAACTGCTCCAAACTGTACATCACTACGCGAATGTCATACTTAGTGAAATCCCGAGGAATACACAAGCAGATAATACGAATGCGACTCCACTTTCTTGCACTGATTTTTCTTACCGTTACAATGAATCGTAACTGCAAAGCTCTCTCACATACAGAGTATACCTTATAAATAAACTGTTCCGTCGACACTCCACATAATTTCGAGTGATGCTCTCACCCCACCCTAAACAAAACGAAGCTAAAACCGCTCCAAACTGTACATCACTACGCTAATGTCATACTTTGTGAAATCCAGAGGAATACACAAGCAGATAATACGAATGCGACTCCACTTTCTTTCACTGATTTCTCTTTCCGTTACAATGAATCGTAACTGCAAAGCTCATCACATACAGAGTATACCTTATAAATAAACTGTTCCGTCGACACTCCACATAATTTCGAGTGATGCTCTCACCCCACCCTAAACAAAACGAAGCTAAAACCGCTCCAAACTGTACATCACTACGCGAATGTCGTACTTAGTGAAATCCCGAGGTATACACAAGCAGATAATACGAATGCGACTCCACTTTCTTGCACTGATTTTTCTTACCGTTACAATGAATCGTAACTGCAAAGCTCTCTCACATACAGAGTATACCTTATAAATAAACTGTTCCGTCGACACTCCACATAATTTCGAGTGATGCTCTCACCCCACCCTAAACAAAACGAAGCTAAAACCGCTCCAAACTGTACATCACTACGCTAATGTCATACTTAGTGAAATCCCGAGGAATACACAAGCAGATAATACGAATGCGACTCCACTCCCTTGCACTGATTTCTCTTTCCGTTACAATGAATCGTAACTGCAAAGCTCAACACATACAGAGTATACCTTATAAATAAACTGTTCCGTCGACACTCCACATAATTTCGAGTGATGCTATCACCCCACCCTAAACAAAACGAAGCTAAAACCGCTCCAAACTGTACATCACTACGCGAATGTCATACTTAGTGAAATCCCGAGGAATACACAAGCAGATAATACGAATGCGACTCCACTTTCGTGCACTGATTTCTCTTTCCGTTACAATGAATCGTAACTGCAAAGCTCATCACATACAGAGTATACCTTATAAATAAACTGTTCCGTCGACCCTCCACATAATTTCGAGTGATGCTCTCACCCCACCCTAAACAAAACGAAGCTAAAACCGCTCCAAACTGTACATCACTACGCGAATGTCATACTTAGTGAAATCCCGAGGAATACACAAGCAGATAATACGAATGCGACTCCACTTTCTTGCACTGATTTCTCTTTCCGTTACAATGAATCGCAACTGCAAAGCTCATCACATACAGAGTATACCTTATAAATAAACTGTTCCGTCGACACTCCACATTATTTCGAGTGATGCTCTCACCCCACCCTAAACAAAACGAAGCTAAAACCGCTCCAAACTGTACATCACTACGCGAATGTCATACTTAGTGAAATCCCGAGAAATACACAAGCAGATAATACGAATGCGACTGCACTTTCTTGCACTGATTTTTCTTTCCGTAACAATGAATCGTAACTGCAAAGCTCTCTCACATACAGAGTATACCTTATATATAAACTGTTCTGTCGACACTCCACATAATTTCGAGTGATGCTCTCACCCCACCCTAAACAAAACGAAGCTAAAACCGCTCCAAACTGTACATCACTACGCGAATGTCATACTTAGTGAAATCCCGAGGAATACACAAGCAGATAATACGAATGCGACTCCACTTTCTTGCACTGATTTTTCTTTCCGTTACAATGAATCGTAACTGCAAAGCTCTCTCACATACAGAGTATACCTTATAAATAAACTGTTCCGTCGACACTCCACATAATTTCGAGTGATGCTCTCACCCCACCCTAAACAAAACGAAGCTAAAACCGCTCCAAACTGTACATCACTACGCGAATGTCATACTTAGTGAAATCCCGAGGAATACACAAGCAGATAATACGAATGCGACTGCACTTTCTTGCACTGATTTTTCTTTCTGTTACAATGAATCGTAACTGCAAAGCTCTCTCACATACAGAGTATACCTTATAAATAAACTGTTCCGTCGACACTCCACATAATTTCGAGTGATGCTCTCACCCCACCCTAAACAAAACGAAGCTAAAACCGCTCCAAACTGTACAACACTACGCGAATGTCATACTTAGTGAAATCCCGAGGAATACACAAGCAGATAATACGAATGCGACTCCACTTTCTTGCACTGATTTCTCTTTCCGTTACAATGAATCGTAACTGCAAAGCTCTCTCACATACAGAGTATACCTTATAAATAAACTGTTCCGTCGACACTCCACATAATTTCGAGTGATGCTCTCACCCCACCCTAAACAAAACGAAGCTAAAACCGCTCCAAACTGTACATCACTACGCGAATGTCATACTTAGTGAAATCCCGAGGAATACACAAGCAGATAATACGAATGCGACTCCACTTTCTTGCACTGATTTCTCTTTCCGTTACAATGAATCGTAACTGCAAAGCTCTCTCACATACAGAGTATACCTTATAAATAAATTGTTCCGTCGACACTCCACATAATTTCGAGTGATGCTCTCACCCCACCCTAAACAAAACGAAGCTAAAACCGCTCCAAACTGTACATCACTACGCGAATGTCATACTTAGTGAAATCCCGAGGAATACACAAGCAGATAATACGAATGCGACTCCACTTTCTTGCACTGATTTCTCTTTCCGTTACAATGAATCGTAACTGCAAAGCTCTCTCACATACAGAGTATACCTTATAAATAAACTGTTCCGTCGACACTCCACATTATTTCGAGTGATGCTCTCATCCCACCCTAAACAAAACGAAGCTAAAACCGCTCCAAACTGTACATCACTACGCGAATGTCATACTTAGTGAAATCCCGAGGAATACACAAGCAGATAATACGAATGCGACTCCACTTTCTTGCACTGATTTCTCTTTCCGTTACAATGAATCGTAACTGCAAAGCTCTCTCACATACAGAGTATACCTTATAAATAAACTGTTCCGTCGACACTCCACATAATTTCGAGTGATGCTCTCACCCCACCCTAAACAAAACGAAGCTAAAACCGCTCCAAACTGTACATCACTACGCGAATGTCATACTTAGTGAAATCCCGAGGAATCTACAAGCAGATAATACGAATGCGACTCCACTTTCTTGCACTGATTTCTCTTTCCGTTACAATGAATCATAACTGCAAAGCTCTCTCACATACAGAGTATACCTTATAAATAAACTGTTCCGTCGACACTCCACATAATTTCGAGTGATGCTCTCATCCCACCCTAAACAAAACGAAGCTAAAACCGCTCCAAACTGTACATCACTACGCGAATGTCATACTTAGTGAAATCCCGAGGAATACACAAGCAGATAATACGAATGCGACTCCACTTTCTTGCACTGATTTCTCTTTCCGTTACAATGAATCGTAACTGCAAAGCTCTCTCACATACAGAGTAAACCTTATAAATAAACTGTTCCGTCGACACTCCACATAATTTCGAGTGATGCTCTCACCCCACCCTAAACAAAACGAAGCTAAAACCGCTCCAAACTGTACATCACTACGCGAATGTCATACTTAGTGAAATCCCGAGGAAAACACAAGCAGATAATACGAATGCGACTCCACTTTCTTGCAATGATTTCTCTTACCGTTACAATGAATCGTAACTGCAAAGCTCTCTCACATACAGAGTATACCTTATAAATAAACTGTTCCGTCGACACTCCACATAATTTCGAGTGATGCTCTCACCCCACCCTAAACAAAACGAAGCTAAAACCGCTTCAAACTGTACATCACTACGCGAATGTCATACTTAGTGAAATCCCGAGGAATGCACAAGCAGATAATACGAATGCGACTCCACTTTCTTGCACTGATTTCTCTTTCCGTTACAATGAATCGTAACTGCAAAGCTCTCTCACATACAGAGTATGCCTTATGAATAAACTGTTCCGTCGACACTCCACATAATTTCGAGTGATGCTCTCACCCCACCCTAAACAAAACGAAGCTAAAACCGCTCCAAACTGTACATCACTACGCGAATGTCATACTCAGTGAAATCCCGAGGAATACACAAGCAGATAATACGAATGCGACTCCACTTTCTTGCACTGATTTCTCTTTCCGTTACAATGAATCGTAACTGCAAAGCTCTCTCACATACAGAGTATACCTTATAAATAAACTGTTCCGTCGACACTCCACATAATTTCGAGTGATGCTCTCATCCCACCCTAAACAAAACGAAGCTAAAACCGCTCCATACTGTACATCACTACGCGAATGTCATACTTAGTGAAATCCCGAGGAATACACAACCAGATAATACGAATGCGACTCCACTTTCTTGCACTGATTTCTCTTTCCGTTACAATGAATCGTAACTGCAAAGCTCTCTCACATACAGAGTATACCTTATAAATAAACTGTTCCGTCGACACTCCACATAATTTCGAGTGATGCTCTCACCCCACCCTAAACAAAACGAAGCTAAAACCGCTCCAAACTGTACATCACTACGCGAATGTCATACTTAGTGAAATCCCGAGGAATACACAAGCAGATAATACGAATGCGACTCCACTTTCTTGCACTGATTTCTCTTTCCGTTACAATGAATCGTAACTGCAAAGCTCTATCACATACAGAATATACCTTATAAATAAACTGTTCCGTCGACACTCCACATAATTTCGAGTGATGCTCTCATCCCACCCTAAACAAAACGAAGCTAAAACCGCTCCAAACTGTACATCACTACGCGAATGTCATACTTAGTGAAATCCCGAGGAATACACAAGCAGATAATACGAATGCGACTCCACTTTCTTGCACTGATTTCTCTTTCCGTTACAATGAATTGTAACTGCAAAGCTCTCTCACATACAGAGTATACCTTATAAATAAACTGTTCCGTCGACACTCCACATAATTTCGAGTGATGCTCTCACCCCACCCTAAACAAAACGAAGCTAAAACCGCTCCAAACTGTACATCACTACGCGAATGTCATACTTAGTGAAATCCCGAGGAATACACAAGCAGATAATACGAATGCGACTCCACTTTCTTGCACTGATTTCTCTTTCCGTTACAATGAATCGTAACTGCAAAGCTCTATCACATACAGAATATACCTTATAAATAAACTGTTCCGTCGACACTCCACATAATTTCGAGTGATGCTCTCATCCCACCCTAAACAAAACGAAGCTAAAACCGCTCCAAACTGTACATCACTACGCGAATGTCATACTTAGTGAAATCCCGAGGAATACACAAGCAGATAATACGAATGCGACTCCACTTTCTTGCACTGATTTCTCTTTCCGTTACAATGAATCGTAACTGCAAAGCTCTCTCACATACAGAGTATACCTTATAAATAAACTGTTCCGTCGACACTCCACATAATTTCGAGTGATGCTCTCACCCCACCCTAAACAAAACGAAGCTAAAACCGCTCCAAACTGTACATCACTACGCGAATGTCATACTTAGTGAAATCCCGAGGAATACACAAGCAGATAATACGAATGCGACTCCACTTTCTTGCACTGATTTCTCTTTCCGTTACAATGAATCGTAACTGCAAAGCTCTCTCACATACAGAGTATACCTTATAAATAAACTGTTCCGTCGACACTCCACATAATTTCGAGTGATGCTCTCACCCCACCCTAAACAAAAAGAAGCTAAAACCGCTCCAAACTGTACATCACTACGCGAATGTCATACTTAGTGAAATCCCGAGGAATACACAAGCAGATAATACGAATGCGACTCCACTTTCTTGCACTGATTTCTCTTTCCGTTACAATGAATCGTAACTGCAAAGCTCTCTCACATACAGAGTATACCTTATAAATAAACTGTTCCGTCGACACTCCACATAATTTCGAGTGATGCTCTCATCCCACCCTAAACAAAACGAAGCTAAAACCGCTCCAAATGGTACATCACTACGCGAATGTCATACTTAGTGAAATCCCGAGGAATACACAAGCAGATAATACGAATGCGACTCCTCTTTCTTGCACTGATTTCTCTTTCCGTTACAATGAATCGTAACTGCAAAGCTCTCTCACATACAGAGTATACCTTATAAATAAACTGTTCCGTCGACACTCCACATAATTTCGAGTGATGCTCTCACCCCATCCTAAACAAAACGAAGCTAAAACCGCTCCAAACTGTACATCACTACGCGAATGTCATACTTAGTGAAATCCCGAGGAATACACAAGCAGATAATACGAATGCGACTCCACTTTCTTGCACTGATTTCTCTTTCCGTTACAATGAATCGTAACTGCAAAGCTCTCTCACATACAGAGTATACCTTATAAATAAACTGTTCCGTCGACACTCCACATAATTTCGAGTGATGCTCTCATCCCACCCTAAACAAAACGAAGCTAAAACCGCTCCAAACTGTACATCACTACGCGAATGTCATACTTAGTGAAATCCCGAGGAAAACACAAGCAGATAATACGAATGCGACTCCACTTTCTTGCACTGATTTCTCTTTCCGTTACAATGAATCGTAACTGCAAAGCTCTCTCACATACAGAGTATGCCTTATGAATAAACTGTTCCGTCGACACTCCACATAATTTCGAGTGATGCTCTCACCCCACCCTAAACAAAACGAAGCTAAAACCGCTCCAAACTGTACATCACTACGCGAATGTCATACTTAGTGGAATCCCGAGGAATACACAAGCAGATAATACGAATGCGACTCCACTTTCTTGCACTGATTTCTCTTTCCGTTACAATGAATCGTAACTGCAAAGCTCTCTCACATACAGAGTATACCTTATAAATAAACTGTTCCGTCGACACTCCACATAATTTCAAGTGATGCTCTCATCCCACCCTAAACAAAACGAAGCTAAAACCGCTCCAAACTGTACATCACTACGCGAATGTCATACTTAGTGAAATCCCGAGGAATACACAAGCAGATAATACGAATGCGACTCCACTTTTTTGCACTGATTTCTCTTTCCGTTACAATGAATCGTAACTGCAAAGCTCTCTCACATACAGAGTATACCTTATAAATAAACTGTTCCGTCGACACTCCACATAATTTCGAGTGATGCTCTCACCCCACCCTAAACAAAACGAAGCTAAAACCGCTCCAAACTGTACATCACTACGCGAATGTCATACTTAGTGAAATCCCGAGGAATACACAAGCAGATAATACGAATGCGACTCCACTTTCTTGCACTGATTTCTCTTTCCGTTACAATGAATCGTAACTGCAAAGCTCTCTCACATACAGAGTATACCTTATAAATAAACTGTTCCGTCGACACTCCACATAATTTCGAGTGATGCTCTCATCCCACCCTAAACAAAACGAAGCTAAAACCGCTCCAAACTGTACATCACTACGCGAATGTCATACTTAGTGAAATCCCGAGGAATACACAAGCAGATAATACGAATGCGACACCACTTTCTTGCACTGATTTCTCTTTCCGTTACAATGAATCGTAACTGCAAAGCTCTCTCACATACAGTGTATACCTTATAAATAAACTGTTCCGTCGACACTCCACATAATTTCGAGTGATGCTCTCACCCCACCCTAAACAAAACGAAGCTAAAACCGCTCCAAACTGTACATCACTACGCGAATGTCATACTTAGTGAAATCCCGAGGAATACACAAGCAGATAATACGAATGCGACTCCACTTTCTTGCACTGATTTCTCTTTCCGTTACAATGAATCGTAACTGCAAAGCTCTCTCACATACAGAGTATACCTTATAAATAAACTGTTCCGTCGACACTCCACATAATTTCGAGTGATGCTCTCACCCCACCCTAAACAAAAAGAAGCTAAAACCGCTCCAAACTGTACATCACTACGCGAATGTCATACTTAGTGAAATCCCGAGGAATACACAAGCAGATAATACGAATGCGACTTCACTTTCTTGCACTGATTTCTCTTTCCGTTACAATGAATCGTAACTGCAAAGCTCTCTCACATACAGAGTATACCTTATAAATAAACTGTTCCGTCGACACTCCACATAATTTCGAGTGATGCTCTCATCCCACCCTAAACAAAACGAAGCTAAAACCGCTCCAAACTGTACATCACTACGCGAATGTCATACTTAGTGAAATCCCGAGGAATACACAAGCAGGTAATACGAATGAGACTCCTCTTT
The DNA here is from genome assembly GCF_021461385.2 of Schistocerca piceifrons. Taxonomy (NCBI): domain Eukaryota; kingdom Metazoa; phylum Arthropoda; class Insecta; order Orthoptera; family Acrididae; genus Schistocerca; species Schistocerca piceifrons. The sequence continues at coordinate 641,287,479 of NC_060138.1, read as the reverse complement.
CTTGCACTGATTTCTCTTTCCGTTACAATGAATCGTAACTGCAAAGCTCTCTCACATACAGAGTATACCTTATAAATAAACTGTTCCGTCGACACTCCACATAATTTCGAGTGATGCTCTCACCCCACCCAAAACAAAACGAAGCTAAAGCCGCTCCAAACTGTACATCACTACGCGAATGTCATACTTAGTGAAATCCCGAGGAATACACAAGCAGATAATACGAATGCGACTCCACTTTCTTGCACTGATTTCTCTTTCCGTTACAATGAATCGTAACTGCAAAGCTCTATCACATACAGAGTATACCTTATAAATAAACTGTTCCGTCGACACTCCACATAATTTCGAGTGATGCTCTCATCCCACCCTAAACAAAACGAAGCTAAAACCGCTCCATACTGTACATCACTACGCGAATGTCATACTTAGTGAAATCCCGAGGAATACACAACCAGATAATACGAATGCGACTCCACTTTCTTGCACTGATTTCTCTTTCCGTTACAATGAATCGTAACTGCAAAGCTCTCTCACATACAGAGTATACCTTATAAATAAACTGTTCCGTCGACACTCCACATAATTTCGAGTGATGCTCTCATCCTACCCTAAACAAAACGAAGCTAAAACCGCTCCATACTGTACATCACTACGCGAATGTCATACTTAGTGAAATCCCGAGGAATACACAAGCAGATAATACGAATGCGACTCCACTTTTTTGCACTGATTTCTCTTTCCGTTACAATGAATCATAACTGCAAAGTTCTCTCACATACAGAGTATACCTTATAAATAAACTGTTCCGTCGACACTCCACATAATTTCGAGTGATGCTCTCATCCCACCCTAAACAAAACGAAGCTAAAACCGCTCCAAACTGTACATCACTACGCGAATGTCATACTTAGTGAAATCCCGAGGAATACACAAGCAGATAATACGAATGCGACTCCTCTTTCTTGCACTGATTTCTCTTTCCGTTACAATGAATCGTAACTGCAAAGCTCTCTCACATACAGAGTATACCTTATAAATAAACTGTTCCGTCGACACTCCACATAATTTCGAGTGATGCTCTCACCCCATCCTAAACAAAACGAAGCTAAAACCGCTCCAAACTGTACATCACTACGCGAATGTCATACTTAGTGAAATCCCGAGGAATACACAAGCAGATAATACGAATGCGACTCCACTTTCTTGCACTGATTTCTCTTTCCGTTACAATGAATCGTAACTGCAAAGCTCTCTCACATACAGAGTATACCTTATAAATAAACTGTTCCGTCGACACTCCACATAATTTCGAGTGATGCTCTCATCCCACCCTAAACAAAACGAAGCTAAAACCGCTCCAAACTGTACATCACTACGCGAATGTCATACTTAGTGAAATCCCGAGGAAAACACAAGCAGATAATACGAATGCGACTCCACTTTCTTGCACTGATTTCTCTTTCCGTTACAATGAATCGTAACTGCAAAGCTCTCTCACATACAGAGTATGCCTTATGAATAAACTGTTCCGTCGACACTCCACATAATTTCGAGTGATGCTCTCACCCCACCCTAAACAAAACGAAGCTAAAACCGCTCCAAACTGTACATCACTACGCGAATGTCATACTTAGTGGAATCCCGAGGAATACACAAGCAGATAATACGAATGCGACTCCACTTTCTTGCGCTGATTTCTCTTTCCGTTACAATGAATCGTAACTGCAAAGCTCTCTCACATACAGAGTATACCTTATAAATAAACTGTTCCGTCGACACTCCACATAATTTCGAGTGATGCTCTCATCCCACCCTAAACAAAACGAAGCTAAAACCGCTCCAAACTGTACATCACTACGCGAATGTCATACTTAGTGAAATCCCGAGGAATACACAAGCAGATAATACGAATGCGACTCCACTTTTTTGCACTGATTTCTCTTTCCGTTACAATGAATCGTAACTGCAAAGCTCTCTCACATACAGAGTATACCTTATAAATAAACTGTTCCGTCGACACTCCACATAATTTCGAGTGATGCTCTCACCCCACCCTAAACAAAACGAAGCTAAAACCGCTCCAAACTGTACATCACTACGCGAATGTCATACTTAGTGAAATCCCGAGGAATACACAAGCAGATAATACGAATGCGACTCCACTTTCTTGCACTGATTTCTCTTTCCGTTACAATGAATCGTAACTGCAAAGCTCTCTCACATACAGAGTATACCTTATAAATAAACTGTTCCGTCGACACTCCACATAATTTCGAGTGATGCTCTCATCCCACCCTAAACAAAACGAAGCTAAAACCGCTCCAAACTGTACATCACTACGCGAATGTCATACTTAGTGAAATACCGAGGAATACACAAGCAGATAATACGAATGCGACTCCACTTTCTTGCACTGATTTCTCTTTCCGTTACAATGAATCGTAACTGCAAAGCTCTCTCACATACAGTGTATACCTTATAAATAAACTGTTCCGTCGACACTCCACATAATTTCGAGTGATGCTCTCACCCCACCCTAAACAAAACGAAGCTAAAACCGCTCCAAACTGTACATCACTACGCGAATGTCATACTTAGTGAAATCCCGAGGAATACACAAGCAGATAATACGAATGCGACTCCACTTTCTTGCACTGATTTCTCTTTCCGTTACAATGAATCGTAACTGCAAAGCTCTCTCACATACAGAGTATACCTTATAAATAAACTGTTCCGTCGACACTCCACATAATTTCGAGTGATGCTCTCACCCCACCCTAAACAAAACGAAGCTAAAACCGCTCCAAACTGTACATCACTACGCGAATGTCATACTTAGTGAAATCCCGAGGAATACACAAGCAGATAATACGAATGCGACTCCACTTTCTTGCACTGATTTCTCTTTCCGTTACAATGAATCGTAACTGCAAAGCTCTATCACATACAGAATATACCTTATAAATAAACTCTTCCGTCGACACTCCACATAATTTCGAGTGATGCTCTCATCCCACCCTAAACAAAACGAAGCTAAAACCGCTCCAAACTGTACATCACTACGCGAATGTCATACTTAGTGAAATCCCGAGGAATACACAAGCAGATAATACGAATGCGACTCCACTTTCTTGCACTGATTTCTCTTTCCGTTACAATGAATCGTAACTGCAAAGCTCTCTCACATACAGAGTATACCTTATAAATAAACTGTTCCGTCGACACTCCACATAATTTCGAGTGATGCTCTCACCCAACCCTAAACAAAACGAAGCTAAAACCGCTCCAAACTGTACATCACTACGCGAATGTCATACTTAGTGAAATCCCGAGGAATACACAAGCAGATAATACGAATGCGACTCCACTTTCTTGCACTGATTTCTCTTTCCGTTACAATGAATCGTAACTGCAAAGCTCTCTCACATACAGAGTATACCTTATAAATAAACTGTTCCGTCGACACTCCACATAATTTCGAGTGATGCTCTCACCCCACCCTAAACAAAAAGAAGCTAAAACCGCTCCAAACTGTACATCACTACGCGAATGTCATACTTAGTGAAATCCCGAGGAATACACAAGCAGATAATACGAATGCGACTCCACTTTCTTGCACTGATTTCTCTTTCCGTTACAATGAATCGTAACTGCAAAGTTCTCTCACATACAGAGTATACCTTATAAATAAACTGTTCCGTCGACACTCCACATAATTTCGAGTGATGCTCTCATCCCACCCTAAACAAAACGAAGCTAAAACCGCTCCAAACTGTACATCACTACGCGAATGTCATACTTAGTGAAATCCCGAGGAATACACAAGCAGATAATACGAATGCGACTCCTCTTTCTTGCACTGATTTGTCTTTCCGTTACAATGAATCGTAACTGCAAAGCTCTCTCACATACAGAGTATACCTTATAAATAAACTGTTCCGTCGACACTCCACATAATTTCGAGTGATGCTCTCACCCCATCCTAAACAAAACGAAGCTAAAACCGCTCCAAACTGTACATCACTACGCGAATGTCATACTTAGTGAAATCCCGAGGAATACACAAGCAGATAATACGAATGCGACTCCACTTTCTTGCACTGATTTCTCTTTCCGTTACAATGAATCGTAACTGCAAAGCTCTCTCACATACAGAGTATACCTTATAAATAAACTGTTCCGTCGACACTCCACATAATTTCGAGTGATGCTCTCATCCCACCCTAAACAAAACGAAGCTAAAACCGCTCCAAACTGTACATCACTACGCGAATGTCATACTTAGTGAAATCCCGAGGAAAACACAAGCAGATAATACGAATGCGACTCCACTTTCTTGCACTGATTTCTCTTTCCGTTACAATGAATCGTAACTGCAAAGCTCTCTCACATACAGAGTATGCCTTATGAATAAACTGTTCCGTCGACACTCCACATAATTTCGAGTGATGCTCTCACCCCACCCTAAACAAAACGAAGCTAAAACCGCTCCAAACTGTACATCACTACGCGAATGTCATACTTAGTGGAATCCCGAGGAATACACAAGCAGATAATACGAATGCGACTCCACTTTCTTGCGCTGATTTCTCTTTCCGTTACAATGAATCGTAACTGCAAAGCTCTCTCACATACAGAGTATACCTTATAAATAAACTGTTCCGTCGACACTCCACATAATTTCGAGTGATGCTCTCATCCCACCCTAAACAAAACGAAGCTAAAACCGCTCCAAACTGTACATCACTACGCGAATGTCATACTTAGTGAAATCCCGAGGAATACACAAGCAGATAATACGAATGCGACTCCACTTTTTTGCACTGATTTCTCTTTCCGTTACAATGAATCGTAACTGCAAAGCTCTCTCACATACAGAGTATACCTTATAAATAAACTGTTCCGTCGACACTCCACATAATTTCGAGTGATGCTCTCACCCCACCCTAAACAAAACGAAGCTAAAACCGCTCCAAACTGTACATCACTACGCGAATGTCATACTTAGTGAAATCCCGAGGAATACACAAGCAGATAATACGAATGCGACTCCACTTTCTTGCACTGATTTCTCTTTCCGTTACAATGAATCGTAACTGCAAAGCTCTCTCACATACAGAGTATACCTTATAAATAAACTGTTCCGTCGACACTCCACATAATTTCGAGTGATGCTCTCATCCCACCCTAAACAAAACGAAGCTAAAACCGCTCCAAACTGTACATCACTACGCGAATGTCATACTTAGTGAAATACCGAGGAATACACAAGCAGATAATACGAATGCGACTCCACTTTCTTGCACTGATTTCTCTTTCCGTTACAATGAATCGTAACTGCAAAGCTCTCTCACATACAGTGTATACCTTATAAATAAACTGTTCCGTCGACACTCCACATAATTTCGAGTGATGCTCTCACCCCACCCTAAACAAAACGAAGCTAAAACCGCTCCAAACTGTACATCACTACGCGAATGTCATACTTAGTGAAATCCCGAGGAATACACAAGCAGATAATACGAATGCGACTCCACTTTCTTGCACTGATTTCTCTTTCCGTTACAATGAATCGTAACTGCAAAGCTCTCTCACATACAGAGTATACCTTATAAATAAACTGTTCCGTCGACACTCCACATAATTTCGAGTGATGCTCTCACCCCACCCTAAACAAAAAGAAGCTAAAACCGCTCCAAACTGTACATCACTACACGAATGTCATACTTAGTGAAATCCCGAGGAATACACAAGCAGATAATACGAATGCGACTTCACTTTCTTGCACTGATTTCTCTTTCCGTTACAATGAATCGTAACTGCAAAGCTCTCTCACATACAGAGTATACCTTATAAATAAACTGTTCCGTCGACACTCCACATAATTTCGAGTGATGCTCTCATCCCACCCTAAACAAAACGAAGCTAAAACCGCTCCAAACTGTACATCACTACGCGAATGTCATACTTAGTGAAATCCCGAGGAATACACAAGCAGGTAATACGAATGCGACTCCTCTTTCTTGCACTGATTTCTCTTTCCGTTACAATGAATCGTAACTGCAAAGCTCTCTCACATACAGAGTATACCTTATAAATAAACTGTTCCGTCGACACTCCACATAATTTCGAGTGATGCTCTCACCCCACCCTAAACAAAACGAAGCTAAAGCCGCTCCAAACTGTACATCACTACGGGAATGTCATACTTAGTGAAATCCCGAGGAATACACAAGCAGATAATACGAATGCGACTCCACTTTCTTGCACTGATTTCTCTTTCCGTTACAATGAATCGTAACTGCAAAGCTCTCTCACATACAGAGTATACCTTATAAATAAACTGTTCCGTCGACACTCCACATAATTTCGAGTGATGCTCTCATCCCACCCTAAACAAAACGAAGCTAAAACCGCTCCAAACTGTACATCACTACGCGAATGTCATACTTAGTGAAATCCCGAGGAATACACAAGCAGATAATACGAATGCGACTCCTCTTTCTTGCACTGATTTCTCTTTCCGTTACAATGAATCGTAACTGCAAAGCTCTCTCACATACAGAGTATACCTTATAAATAAACTGTTCCGTCGACACTCCACATAATTTCGAGTGATGCTCTCACCCCACCCTAAACAAAACGAAGCTAAAACCGCTCCAAACTGTACATCACTACGCGAATGTCATACTTAGTGAAATCCCGAGGAATACACAAGCAGATAATACGAATGCGACTCCTCTTTCTTGCACTGATTTCTCTTTCCGTTACAATGAATCGTAACTGCAAAGCTCTCTCACATACAGAGTATACCTTATAAATAAACTGTTCCGTCGACACTCCACATAATTTCGAGTGATGCTCTCACCCCACCCTAAACAAAACGAAGCTAAAACCGCTCCAAACTGTACATCACTACGCGAATGTCATACTTAGTGAAATCCCGAGGAATACACAAGCAGATAATACGAATGCGACTCCACTTTCTTGCACTGATTTCTCTTTCCGTTACAATGAATCGTAACTGCAAAGCTCTCTCACATACAGAGTATACCTTATAAATAAACTGTTCCGTCGACACTCCACATAATTTCGAGTGATGCTCTCACCCCACCCTAAACAAAACGAAGCTAAAACCGCTCCAAACTGTACATCACTACGCGAATGTCATACTTAGTGAAATCCCGAGGAATACACAAGCAGATAATACGAATGCGACTCCACTTTCTTGCACTGATTTCTCTTTCCGTTACAATGAATCGTAACTGCAAAGCTCTCTCACATACAGAGTATACCTTATAAATAAACTGTTCCGTCGACACTCCACATAATTTCGAGTGATGCTCTCACCCCACCCTAAACAAAACGAAGCTAAAACTGCTCCAAACTGTACATCACTACGCGAATGTCATACTTAGTGAAATCCCGAGGAATACACAAGCAGATAATACGAATGCGACTCCACTTTCTTGCACTGATTTCTCTTTCCGTTACAATGAATCGTAACTGCAAAGCTCTCTCACATACAGAGTGTACCTTATAAATAAACTGTTCCGTCGACACTCCACATAATTTCGAGTGATGCTCTCACCCCACCCTAAACAAAACGAAGCTAAAACCGCTCCAAACTGTACATCACTACGCGAATGTCATACTTAGTGAAATCTCGAGGAATACACAAGCAGATAATACGAATGCGACTCCACTTTCTTGCACTGATTTCTCTTTCCGTTACAATGAATCGTAACTGCAAAGCTCTCTCACATACAGAGTATACCTTATAAATATACTGTTCCGTCGACACTCCACATAATTTCGAGTGATGCTCTCATCCCACCCTAAACAAAACGAAGCTAAAACCGCTCCAAACTGTACATCACTACGCGAATGTCATACTTAGTGAAATCCCGAGGAATACACAAGCAGATAATACGAATGCGACTCCACTTTCTTGCACTGATTTCTCTTTCCGTTACAATGAATCGTAACTGCAAAGCTCTCTCACATACAGCGTATACCTTATAAATAAACTGTTCCGTCGACACTCCACATAATTTCGAGTGATGCTCTCACCCCACCCTAAACAAAACGAAGCTAAAACCGCTCCAAACTGTACATCACTACGCGAATGTCATACTTAGTGAAATCCCGAGGAATACACAAGCAGATAATACGAATGCGACTCCACTTTCTTGCACTGATTTCTCTTTCCGTTACAATGAATCGTAACTGCAAAGCTCTCTCACATACAGAGTATACCTTATAAATAAACTGTTCCGTCGACACTCCACATAATTTCGAGTGATGCTCTCACCCCACCGTAAACAAAAAGAAGCTAAAACCGCTCCAAACTGTACATCACTACGCGAATGTCATACTTAGTGAAATCCCGAGGAATACACAAGCAGATAATACGAATGCGGCTCCACTTTCTTGCACTGATTTCTCTATCCGTTACAATGAATCGTAACTGCAAAACTCTCTCACATACAGAGTATACCTTATAAATAAACTGTTCCGTCGACACTCCACATAATTTCGAGTGATGCTCTCATCCCACCCTAAACAAAACGAAGCTAAAACCGCTCCAAACTGTACATCACTACGCGAATGTCATACTTAGTGAAATCCCGAGGAATACACAAGCAGATAATACGAATGCGACTCCACTTTCTTGCACTGATTTCTCTTTCCGTTACAATGAATCGTAACTGCAAAGCTCTCTCACATACAGAGTATACCTTATAAATAAACTGTTCCGTCGACACTCCACATAATTTCGAGTGATGCTCTCACCCCACCCTAAACAAAACGAAGCTAAAACCGCTCCAAACTGTACATCACTACGCGAATGTCATACTTAGTGAAATCCCGAGGAATACACAAGCAGATAATACGAATGCGACTTCACTTTCTTGCACTGATTTCTCTTTCCGTTACAATGAATCGTAACTGCAAAGCTCTCTCACATACAGAGTATACCTTATAAATAAACTGTTCTGTCGACACTCCACATAATTTCGAGTGATGCTCTCACCCCACCCTAAACAAAACGAAGCTAAAACCGCTCCAAACTGTACATCACTACGCGAATGTCATATTTAGTGAAATCCCGAGGAATACACAAGCAGATAATACGAATGCGACTCCACTTTCTTGCACTGATTTCTCTTTCCGTTACAATGAATCGTAACTGCAAAGCTCTCTCACATACAGAGTATACCTTATAAATAAACTGTTCCGTCGACACTCCACATAATTTCGAGTGATGCTCTCACCCCACCCTAAACAAAACGAAGCTAAAACCGCTCCAAACTGTACATCACTACGCGAATGTCATACTTAGTGGAATCCCGAGGAATACACAAGCAGATAATACGAATGCGACTCCACTTTCTTGCACTTATTTCTCTTTCCGTTACAATGAATCGTAACTGCAAAGCTCTCTCACATACAGAGTATACCTTATAAATAAACTGTTCCGTCGACACTCCACATAATTTCGAGTGATGCTCTCACCCCACCCTAAACAAAACGAAGCTAAAACCGCTCCAAACTGTACTTCACTACGCGAATGTCATACTTAGTGAAATCCCGAGGAATACACAAGCAGATAATACGAATGCGACTCCACCTTCTTGCACTGATTTCTCTTTCCGTTACAATGAATCGTAACTGCAAAGCTCTCTCACATACAGAGTATACCTTATAAATAAACTGTTCCGTCGACACTCCACATAATTTCGAGTGATGCTCTCACCCCACCCTAAACAAAACGAAGCTAAAACCGCTCCAAACTGTACATCACTACGCGAATGTCATACTTAGTGAAATCCCGAGGAATACACAAGCAGATAATACGAATGCGACTCCACTTTCTTGCACTGATTTTTCTTTCCGTTACAATGAATCGTAACTGCAAAGCTCTCTCACATACAGAGTATACCTTATAAATAAACTGTTCCGTCGACACTCCACATAATTTCGAGTGATGCTCTCACCCCACCCTAAACAAAACGAAGCTAAAACCGCTCCAAACTGTACATCACTACGCGAATGTCATACTTAGTGAAATCCCAAGGAATACACAAGCAGATAATACGAATTCGACTGCACTTTCTTGCACTGATTTTTCTTTCCGTTACAATGAATCGTAACTGCAAAGCTCTCTCACATACAGAGTATACCTTATAAATAAACTGTTCCGTCGACACTCCACATAATTTCGAGTGATGCTCTCACCCCACCCTAAAGAAAACGAAGCTAAAACCGCTCCAAACTGTACATCACTACGCGAATGTCATACTTAGTGAAATCCCGAGGAATACACAAGCAGATAATACGAATGCGACTCCACTTTCTTGCACTGATTTCTCTTTCCGTTACAATGAATCGTAACTGCAAAGCTCATCACATACAGAGTATACCTTATAAATAAACTGTTCCATCGACACTCCACATAATTTCGAGTGATGCTCTCACCCCACCCTAAACAAAACGAAGCTAAAACCGCTCCAAACTGTACATCACTACGCGAATGTCATACTTAGTGAAATCCCGAGGAATACACAAGCAGATAATACGAATGCGACTCCACTTTCTTGCACTGATTTCTCTTTCCGTTACAATGAATCGTAACTGCAAAGTTCATCACATACAGAGTATACCTCATAAATAAACTGTTCCGTCGACACTCCACATAATTTCGAGTGATGCTCTCACCCCACCCTAAACAAAACGAAGCTAAAACCGCTCCAAACTGTACATCACTACGCGAATGTCATACTTAGTGAAATCCCGAGGAATACACAAGCAGATAATACGAATGCGACTCCACTTTCTTGCACTGATTTTTCTTTCCGTTACAATGAATCGTAACTGCAAAGCTCTCTCACATACAGAGTATTCCTTATAAATAAACTGTTCCGTCGACACTCCACATAATTTCGAGTGATGCTCTCACCCCACCCTAAACAAAACGAAGCTAAAACCGCTCCAAACTGTACATCACTACGCGAATGTCATACTTAGTGAAATCCCGAGGAATACACAAGCAGATAATACGAATGCGACTCCACTTTCTTGCACTGATTTTTCTTTCCGTTACAATGAATCGTAACTGCAAAGCTCTCTCACATACAGAGTATACCTTATAAATAAACTGTTCCGTCGACACTCCACATAATTTCGAGTGATGCTCTCACCCCACCCTAAACAAAACGAAGCTAAAACCGCTCCAAACTGTACATCACTACGCGAATGTCATACTTAGTGAAATCCCGAGGAATACACAAGCAGATAATACGAATGCGACTGCACTTTCTTGCACTGATTTTTCTTTCCGTTACAATGAATCGTATCTGCAAAGCTCTCTCACATACAGAGTATACCTTATAAATAAACTGTTCCGTCGACACTCCACATAATTTCGAGTGATGCTCTCACCCCACCCTAAACAAAACGAAGCTAAAACCGCTCCAAACTGTACATCACTACGCGAATGTCATACTTAGTGAAATCCCGAGGAATACACAAGCAGATAATACGAATGCGACTCCACTTTCTTGCACTGATTTCTCTTTCCGTTACAATGAATCGTAACTGCAAAGCTCATCACATACAGAGTATACCTTATAAATAAACTGTTCAGTCGACACTCCACATAATTTCGAGTGATGCTCTCACCCCACCCTAAACAAAACGAAGCTAAAACCGCTCCAAATTGTACATCACTACGCGAATGTCATACATAGTGAAATCCCGAGGAATAAACAAGCAGATAATACGAATGCGACTCCACTTTCTTGCACTGATTTCTCTTTCCGTTACAATGAATCGTAACTGCAAAGCTCTCTCACATACAGAGTATACCTTATAAATAAACTGTTCCGTCGACACTCCACATAATTTCGAGTGATGCTCTCATCCCACCTTAAACAAAACGAAGCTAAAACCGCTCCAAACTGTACATCACTACGCGAATGTCATACTTAGTGAAATCCCGAGGAATACACAAGCAGATAATACGAATGCGACTCCACTTTCTTGCACTGATTTCTCTTTCCGTTACAATGAATCGTAACTGCAAAGCTCATCACATACAGGGTATACCTTATAAATAAACTGTTCCGTCGACACTCCACATAATTTCGAGTGATGCTCTCACCCCACCCTAAACAAAACGAAGCTAAAACCGCTCCAAACTGTACATCACTACGCGAATGTCATACTTAGTGAAATCCCGAGGAATACACAAGCAGATAATACGAATGCGACTCCACTTTCTTGCACTGATTTCTCTTTCCGTTACAATGAATCGTAACTGCAAAGCTCATCACACACAGAGTATACCTTATAAATAAACTGTTCCGTCGACACTCCACATAATTTCGAGTGATGCTCTCACCCCACCCTAAACAAAACGAAGCTAAAACCGCTCCAAACTGTACATCACTACGCGAATGTCATACTTAGTGAAATCCCGAGGAATACACAAGCAGATAATACGAATGCGACTCCACTTTCTTGCACTGATTTCTCTTTCCGTTACAATGAATCGTAACTGCAAAGCTCTCTCACATACAGAGTATACCTTATAAATAAACTGTCCGTCGACACTCCACATAATTTCGAGTGATGCTCTCACCCCACCCTAAACAAAACGAAGCTAAAACCGCTCCAAACTGTACATCACTACGCGAATGTCATACTTAGTGAAATCCCGAGGAATATACAAGCAGATAATACGAATGCGACTCCACTTTCTTGCACTGATTTCTCTTTCCGTTACAATGAATCGTAACTGCAAAGCTCTCTCACATACAGAGTATACCTTATAAATAAACTGTTCCGTCGACACTCCACATAATTTCGAGTGATGCTCTCACCCCACCCTAAACAAAACGAAGCTAAAACCGCTCCAAACTGTACATCACTACGCGAATGTCATACTTAGTGAAATCCCGAGGAATACACAAGCAGATAATACGAATGCGACTCCACTTTCTTGCACTGATTTCTCTTTCCGTTACAATGAATCGTAACTGCAAAGCTCTCTCACATACAGAGTATACCTTATAAATAAACTGTTCCGTCGACACTCCACATAATTTCGAGTGATGCTCTCACCCCACCCTAAACAAAACGAAGCTAAAACCGCTCCAAACTGTACATCACTACGCGAATGTCATACTTAGTGAAATCCCGGGGAATACACAAGCAGATAATACGAATGCGACTCCACTTTCTTGCACTGATTTCTCTTTCCGTTACAATGAATCGTAACTGCAAAGCTCTCTCACATACATAGTATACCTTATAAATAAACTGTTCCGTCGACACTCCACATAATTTCGAGTGATGCTCTCACCCCACCCTAAACAAAACGAAGCTAAAACGGCTCCAAACTGTACTTCACTAGGCGAATGACATACTTAGTGAAATCCCGAGGAATACACAAGCAGATAATACGAATGCGACTCCACTTTCTTGCACTGATTTCTCTTTCTGTTACAATGAATCGTAACTGCAAAGCTCTCTCACATACAGAGTATACCTTATAAATAAACTGTTCCGTCGACACTCCACATAATTTCGAGTGATGCTCTCATCCCACCCTAAACAAAACGAAGCTAAAACCGCTCCAAACTGTACATCACTACGCGAATGTCATACTTAGTGAAATCCCGAGGAATACACAAGCAGATAATACGAATGCGACTCCACTTTCTTGCACTGATTTTTCTTTCCGTTACAATGAATCGTAACTGCAAAGCTCTCTCACATACAGAGTATACCTTATAAATAAACTGTTCCGTCGACACTCCACATAATTTCGAGTGATGCTCTCACCCCACCCTAAAGAAAACGAAGCTAAAACCGCTCCAAACTGTACATCACTACGCGAATGTCATACTTAGTGAAATCCCGAGGAATACACAAGCAGATAATACGAATGCGACTCCACTTTCTTGCACTGATTTCTCTTTCCGTTACAATGAATCGTAACTGCAAAGCTCATCACATACAGAGTATACCTTATAAATAAACTGTTCCGTCGACACTCCACATAATTTCGAGTGATGCTCTCACCCCACCCTAAACAAAACGAAGCTAAAACCGCTCCAAACTGTACATCACTACGCGAATGTCATACTTAGTGAAATCCCGAGGAATACACAAGCAGATAATACGAATGCGACTCCACTTTCTTGCACTGATTTCTCTTTCCGTTACAATGAATCGTAACTGCAAAGTTCATCACATACAGAGTATACCTCAAAAATAAACTGTTCCGTCGACACTCCACATAATTTCGAGTGATGCTCTCACCCCACCCTAAACAAAACGAAGCTAAAACCGCTCCAAACTGTACATCACTACGCGAATGTCATACTTAGTGAAATCCCGAGGAATACACAAGCAGATAATACGAATGCGACTCCACTTTCTTGCACTGATTTTTCTTTCCGTTACAATGAATCGTAACTGCAAAGCTCTCTCACATACAGAGTATTCCTTATAAATAAACTGTTCCGTCGACACTCCACATAATTTCGAGTGATGCTCTCACCCCACCCTAAACAAAACGAAGCTAAAACCGCTCCAAACTGTACATCACTACGCGAATGTCATACTTAGTGAAATCCCGAGGAATACACAAGCAGATAATACGAATGCGACTCCACTTTCTTGCACTGATTTTTCTTTCCGTTACAATGAATCGTAACTGCAAAGCTCTCTCACATACAGAGTATACCTTATAAATAAACTGTTCCGTCGACACTCCACATAATTTCGAGTGATGCTCTCACCCCACCCTAAACAAAACGAAGCTAAAACCGCTCCAAACTGTACATCACTACGCGAATGTCATACTTAGTGAAATCCCGAGGAATACACAAGCAGATAATACGAATGCGACTGCACTTTCTTGCACTGATTTTTCTTTCCGTTACAATGAATCGTATCTGCAAAGCTCTCTCACATACAGAGTATACCTTATAAATAAACTGTTCCGTCGACACTCCACATAATTTCGAGTGATGCTCTCACCCCACCCTAAACAAAACGAAGCTAAAACCGCTCCAAACTGTACATCACTACGCGAATGTCATACTTAGTGAAATCCCGAGGAATACACAAGCAGATAATACGAATGCGACTCCACTTTCTTGCACTGATTTCTCTTTCCGTTACAATGAATCGTAACTGCAAAGCTCATCACATACAGAGTATACCTTATAAATAAACTGTTCAGTCGACACTCCACATAATTTCGAGTGATGCTCTCACCCCACCCTAAACAAAACGAAGCTAAAACCGCTCCAAATTGTACATCACTACGCGAATGTCATACATAGTGAAATCCCGAGGAATAAACAAGCAGATAATACGAATGCGACTCCACTTTCTTGCACTGATTTCTCTTTCCGTTACAATGAATCGTAACTGCAAAGCTCTCTCACATACAGAGTATACCTTATAAATAAACTGTTCCGTCGACACTCCACATAATTTCGAGTGATGCTCTCATCCCACCTTAAACAAAACGAAGCTAAAACCGCTCCAAACTGTACATCACTACGCGAATGTCATACTTAGTGAAATCCCGAGGAATACACAAGCAGATAATACGAATGCGACTCCACTTTCTTGCACTGATTTCTCTTTCCGTTACAATGAATCGTAACTGCAAAGCTCATCACATACAGGGTATACCTTATAAATAAACTGTTCCGTCGACACTCCACATAATTTCGAGTGATGCTCTCACCCCACCCTAAACAAAACGAAGCTAAAACCGCTCCAAACTGTACATCACTACGCGAATGTCATACTTAGTGAAATCCCGAGGAATACACAAGCAGATAATACGAATGCGACTCCACTTTCTTGCACTGATTTCTCTTTCCGTTACAATGAATCGTAACTGCAAAGCTCATCACACACAGAGTATACCTTATAAATAAACTGTTCCGTCGACACTCCACATAATTTCGAGTGATGCTCTCACCCCACCCTAAACAAAACGAAGCTAAAACCGCTCCAAACTGTACATCACTACGCGAATGTCATACTTAGTGAAATCCCGAGGAATACACAAGCAGATAATACGAATGCGACTCCACTTTCTTGCACTGATTTCTCTTTCCGTTACAATGAATCGTAACTGCAAAGCTCTCTCACATACAGAGTATACCTTATAAATAAACTGTCCGTCGACACTCCACATAATTTCGAGTGATGCTCTCACCCCACCCTAAACAAAACGAAGCTAAAACCGCTCCAAACTGTACATCACTACGCGAATGTCATACTTAGTGAAATCCCGAGGAATATACAAGCAGATAATACGAATGCGACTCCACTTTCTTGCACTGATTTCTCTTTCCGTTACAATGAATCGTAACTGCAAAGCTCTCTCACATACAGAGTATACCTTATAAATAAACTGTTCCGTCGACACTCCACATAATTTCGAGTGATGCTCTCACCCCACCCTAAACAAAACGAAGCTAAAACCGCTCCAAACTGTACATCACTACGCGAATGTCATACTTAGTGAAATCCCGAGGAATACACAAGCAGATAATACGAATGCGACTCCACTTTCTTGCACTGATTTCTCTTTCCGTTACAATGAATCGTAACTGCAAAGCTCTCTCACATACAGAGTATACCTTATAAATAAACTGTTCCGTCGACACTCCACATAATTTCGAGTGATGCTCTCACCCCACCCTAAACAAAACGAAGCTAAAACCGCTCCAAACTGTACATCACTACGCGAATGTCATACTTAGTGAAATCCCGGGGAATACACAAGCAGATAATACGAATGCGACTCCACTTTCTTGCACTGATTTCTCTTTCCGTTACAATGAATCGTAACTGCAAAGCTCTCTCACATACATAGTATACCTTATAAATAAACTGTTCCGTCGACACTCCACATAATTTCGAGTGATGCTCTCACCCCACCCTAAACAAAACGAAGCTAAAACGGCTCCAAACTGTACTTCACTAGGCGAATGACATACTTAGTGAAATCCCGAGGAATACACAAGCAGATAATACGAATGCGACTCCACTTTCTTGCACTGATTTCTCTTTCTGTTACAATGAATCGTAACTGCAAAGCTCTCTCACATACAGAGTATACCTTATAAATAAACTGTTCCGTCGACACTCCACATAATTTCGAGTGATGCTCTCATCCCACCCTAAACAAAACGAAGCTAAAACCGCTCCAAACTGTACATCACTACGCGAATGTCATACTTAGTGAAATCCCGAGGAATACACAAGCAGATAATACGAATGCGACTCCACTTTCTTGCACTGATTTCGCTTTCCGTTACAATGAATCGTAACTGCAAAGCTCTCTCACATACAGAGTATTCCTTATAAATAAACTGTTCCGTCGACACTCCACATAATTTCGAGTGATGCTCTCACTCCACCCTAAACAAAACGAAGCTAAAACCGCTCCAAACTGTACATCACTACGCGAATGTCATACTTAGTGAAATCCCGAGGAATACACAAGCAGATAATACGAATGCGACTCCACTTTCTTGCACTGATTTCTCTTTCCGTTACAATGAATCGTAACTGCAAAGCTCTCTCACATACTGAGTATACCTTATAAATAAACTGTTCCGTCGACACTCCACATAATTTCGAGTGATGCTCTCATCCCACCCTAAACAAAACGAAGCTAAAACCGCTCCAAACTGTACATCACTACGCGAATGTCATACTTAGTGAAATCCCGAGGAATACACAAGCAGATAATACGAATGCGACTCCACTTTCTTGCACTGATTTCTCTTTCCGTTACAATGAATCGTAACTGCAAAGCTCTCTCACATACAGAGTATACCTTATAAATAAACTGTTCCGTCGACACTCCACATAATTTCGAGTCATGCTCTCACCCCACCCTAAACAAAACGAAGCTAAAACCGATCCAAACTGTACATCACTACACGAATGTCATACTTAGTGAAATCCCGAGGAATACACAAGCAGATAATACGAATGCGACTCCACTTTCTTGCAATGATTTCTCTTTCCGTTACAATGAATCGTAACTGCAAAGCTCTCTCACATACAGAGTATACCTTATAAATAAACTGTTCCGTCGACACTCCACATAATTTCGAGTGATACTCTCACCCCGCCCTAAACAAAACGAAGCTAAAACCGCTCCAAACTGTACATCACTACGCGAATGTCATACTTAGTGAAATCCCGAGGAATACACAAGCAGATAATACGAATGCGACTCCACTTTCTTGCACTGATTTCTCTTTCCGTTACAATGAATCGTAACTGCAAAGCTCTCTCACGTACAGAGTGTACCTTATAAACAAACTGTTCCGTCGACACTCCACATAATTTCGAGTGATGCTCTCACCCCACCCTAAACAAAACGAAGCTAAAACCGCTCCAAACTGTACATCACTACGCGAATGTCATACTTAGTGAAATCCCGAGGAATACACAAGCAGATAATACGAATGCGACTCCACTTTCTTGCACTGATTTCTCTTTCCGTTACAATGAATCGTAACTGCAAAGCTCTCTCACATACAGAGTATACCTTATAAATAAACTGTTCCATCGACACTCCACATAATTTCGAGTGATGCTCTCATCCCACCCTAAACAAAACGAAGCTAAAACCGCTCCAAACTGTACATCACTACGCGAATGTCATACTTAGTGAAATCCCGAGGAATACACAAGCAGATAATACGAATGCGACTCCACTTTCTTGCACTGATTTCTCTTTCCGTTACAATGAATCGTAACTGCAAAGCTCTCTCACATACAGAGTATACCTTATAAATAAACTGTTCCGTCGACACTCCACATAATTTCGAGTGATGCTCTCACCCCACCCTAAACAAAACGAAGCTAAAACCGCTCCAAACTGTACATCACTACGCGAATGTCATACTTAGTGAAATCCCGAGGAATACACAAGCAGATAATACGAATGCGACTCCACTTTCTTGCACTGATTTCTCTTTCCGTTACAATGAATCGTAACTGCAAAGCTCTCTCACATACAGAGTATACCTTATAAATAAACTGTTCCGTCGACACTCCACATAATTTCGAGTGATGCTCTCACCCCACCCTAAACAAAACGAAGCTAAAACCGCTCCAAACTGTACATCACTACGCGAATGTCATACTTAGTGAAATCCCGAGGAATACACAAGCAGATAATACGAATGCGACTCCACTTTCTTGCACTGATTTCTCTTTCCGTTACAATGAATCGTAACTGCAAAGCTCTCTCACATACAGAGTATACCTTATAAATAAACTGTTCCGTCGGCACTCCACATAATTTCGAGTGATGCTCTCATCCCACCCTAAACAAAACGAAGCTAAAACCGCTCCAAACTGTACATCACTACGCGAATGTCATACTTAGTGAAATCCCGAGGAATACACAAGCAGATAATACGAATGCGACTCCACTTTCTTGCACTGATTTCTCTTTCCGTTACAATGAATCGTAACTGCAAAGCTCTCTCACATACAGAGTATACCTTATAAATAAACTGTTCCGTCGACACTCCACATAATTTCGAGTGATGCTCTCACCCCACCCTAAACAAAACGAAGCTAAAACGGCTCCAAACTGTACATCACTACGCGAATGTCATACTTAGTGAAATCCCGAGGAATACACAAGCAGATAATACGAATGCGACTCCACTTTCTTGCACTGATTTCTCTTTCCGTTACAATGAATCGTAACTGCAAAGCTCATCACATACAGAGTATACCTTATAAATAAACTGTTCCGTCGACACTCCACATAATTTCGAGTGATGCTCTCACCCCACCCTAAACAAAACGAAGCTAAAACCGCTCCAAACTGTACATCACTACGCGAATGTCATACTTAGTGAAATCCCGAGGAATACACAAGCAGATAATACGAATGCGACTCCACTTTCTTGCACTGATTTCTCTTTCCGTTACAATGAATCGTAACTGCAAAGCTCTCTCACATACAGAGTATACCTTATAAATAAACTGTTCCGTCGACACTCCACATAATTTCGAGTCATGCTCTCACCCCACCCTAAACAAAACGAAGCTAAAACCGATCCAAACTGTACATCACTACACGAATGTCATACTTAGTGAAATCCCGAGGAATACACAAGCAGATAATACGAATGCGACTCCACTTTCTTGCAATGATTTCTCTTTCCGTTACAATGAATCGTAACTGCAAAGCTCTCTCACATACAGAGTATACCTTATAAATAAACTGTTCCGTCGACACTCCACATAATTTCGAGTGATACTCTCACCCCGCCCTAAACAAAACGAAGCTAAAACCGCTCCAAACTGTACATCACTACGCGAATGTCATACTTAGTGAAATCCCGAGGAATACACAAGCAGATAATACGAATGCGACTCCACTTTCTTGCACTGATTTCTCTTTCCGTTACAATGAATCGTAACTGCAAAGCTCTCTCACGTACAGAGTGTACCTTATAAACAAACTGTTCCGTCGACACTCCACATAATTTCGAGTGATGCTCTCACCCCACCCTAAACAAAACGAAGCTAAAACCGCTCCAAACTGTACATCACTACGCGAATGTCATACTTAGTGAAATCCCGAGGAATACACAAGCAGATAATACGAATGCGACTCCACTTTCTTGCACTGATTTCTCTTTCCGTTACAATGAATCGTAACTGCAAAGCTCTCTCACATACAGAGTATACCTTATAAATAAACTGTTCCATCAACACTCCACATAATTTCGAGTGATGCTCTCATCCCACCCTAAACAAAACGAAGCTAAAACCGCTCCAAACTGTACATCACTACGCGAATGTCATACTTAGTGAAATCCCGAGGAATACACAAGCAGATAATACGAATGCGACTCCACTTTCTTGCACTGATTTCTCTTTCCGTTACAATGAATCGTAACTGCAAAGCTCTCTCACATACAGAGTATACCTTATAAATAAACTGTTCCGTCGACACTCCACATAATTTCGAGTGATGCTCTCACCCCACCCTAAACAAAACGAAGCTAAAACCGCTCCAAACTGTACATCACTACGCGAATGTCATACTTAGTGAAATCCCGAGGAATACACAAGCAGATAATACGAATGCGACTCCACTTTCTTGCACTGATTTCTCTTTCCGTTACAATGAATCGTAACTGCAAAGCTCTCTCACATACAGAGTATACCTTATAAATAAACTGTTCCGTCGACACTCCACATAATTTCGAGTGATGCTCTCACCCCACCCTAAACAAAACGAAGCTAAAACCGCTCCAAACTGTACATCACTACGCGAATGTCATACTTAGTGAAATCCCGAGGAATACACAAGCAGATAATACGAATGCGACTCCACTTTCTTGCACTGATTTCTCTTTCCATTAAAATGAATCGTAACTGCAAAGCTCTCTCACATACAGAGTATACCTTATAAATAAACTGTTCCGTCGGCACTCCACATAATTTCGAGTGATGCTCTCATCCCACCCTAAACAAAACGAAGCTAAAACCGCTCCAAACTGTACATCACTACGCGAATGTCATACTTAGTGAAATCCCGAGGAATACACAAGCAGATAATACGAATGCGACTCCACTTTCTTGCACTGATTTCTCTTTCCGTTACAATGAATCGTAACTGCATAGCTCTCTCACATACAGAGTATACCTTATAAATAAACTGTTCCGTCGACACTCCACATAATTTCGAGTGATGCTCTCACCCCACCCTAAACAAAACGAAGCTAAAACCGCTCCAAACTGTTCATCACTACGCGAATGTCATACTTAGTGAAATCCCGAGGAATACACAAGCAGATAATACGAATGCGACTCCACTTTCTTGCACTTATTTCTCTTTCCGTTACAATGAATCGTAACTGCAAAGCTCTCTCACATACAGAGTATACCTTATAAATAAACTGTTCCGTCGACACTCCACATAATTTCGAGTGATGCTCTCACCCCACCCTAAACAAAACGAAGCTAAAACCGCTCCAAACTGTACTTCACTACGCGAATGTCATACTTAGTGAAATCCCGAGGAATACACAAGCAGATAATACGAATGCGACTCCACTTTCTTGCACTGATTTCTCTTTCCGTTACAATGAATCGTAACTGCAAAGCTCTCTCACATACAGAGTATACCTTATAAATAAACTGTTCCGTCGACACTCCACATAATTTCGAGTGATGCTCTCACCCCACCCTAAACAAAACGAAGCTAAAACGGCTCCAAACTGTACATCACTACGCGAATGTCATACTTAGTGAAATCCCGAGGAATACACAAGCAGATAATACGAATGCGACTCCACTTTCTTGCACTGATTTCTCTTTCCGTTACAATGAATCGTAACTGCAAAGCTCATCACATACAGAGTATACCTTATAAATAAACTGTTCCGTCGACACTCCACATAATTTCGAGTGATGCTCTCACCCCACCCTAAACAAAACGAAGCTAAAACCGCTCCAAACTGTACATCACTACGCGAATGTCATACTTAGTGAAATCCCGAGGAATACACAAGCAGATAATACGAATGCGACTCCACTTTCTTGCACTGATTTCTCTTTCCGTTACAATGAATCGTAACTGCAAAGCTCTCTCACATACAGAGTATACCTTATAAATAAACTCTTCCGTCGACACTCCACATAATTTCGAGTGATGCTCTCACCCCACCCTAAACAAAACGAAGCTAAAACCGCTCCAAACTGTACATCACTACGCGAATGTCATACTTAGTGAAATCCCGAGGAATACACAAGCAGATAATACGAATTCGACTGCACTTTCTTGCACTGATTTTTCTTTCCGTTACAATGAATCGTAACTGCAAAGCTCTCTCAAATACAGAGTATACCTTATAAATAAACTGTTCCGTCGACACTCCACATAATTTCGAGTGATGCTCTCACCCCACCCTAAACAAAACGAAGCTAAAACCGCTCCAAACTGTACATCACTACGCGAATGTCATACTTAGTGAAATCCCGAGGAAAACACAAGCAGATAAAACGAATGCGACTCCACTTTCTTGCAATGATTTCTCTTTCCGTTACAATGAATCGTAACTGCAAAGCTCTCTCACATACAGAGTATACCTTATAAATAAACTGTTCCGTCGACACTCCACATAATTTCGAGTGATGCTCTCACCCCACCCTAAACAAAACGAAGCTAAAACCGCTCCAAACTGTACATCACTACGCGAATGTCATACTTAGTGAAATCCCGAGGAATACACAAGCAGATAATACGAATGCGACTCCACTTTCTTGCACTGATTTCTCTTTCCGTTACAATGAATCGTAACTGCAAAGCTCTCTCACATACAGAGTATACCTTATAAATAAACTGTTCCGTCGACACTCCACATAATTTCGAGTGATGCTCTCATCCCACCCTAAACAAAACGAAGCTAAAACCGCTCCAAACTGTACATCACTACGCGAATGTCATACTTAGTGAAATCCCGAGGAATACACAAGCAGATAATACGAATGCGACTCCACTTTCTTGCACTGGTTTCTCTTTCCGTTACAATGAATCGTAACTGCAAAGCTCTCTCACATACAGAGTATACCTTATAAATAAACTGTTCCGTCGACACTCCACATAATTTCGAGTGATGCTCTCACCCCACCCTAAACAAAACGAAGCTAAAACCGCTCCAAACTGTACATCACTACGCGAATGTCATACTTAGTGGAATCCCGAGGAATACACAAGCAGATAATACGAATGCGACTCCACTTTCTTGCACTTATTTCTCTTTCCGTTACAATGAATCGTAACTGCAAAGCTCTCTCACATACAGAGTATACCTTATAAATAAACTGTTCCGTCGACACTCCACATAATTTCGAGTGATGCTCTTACCCCACCCTAAACAAAACGAAGCTAAAACCGCTCCAAACTGTACTTCACTACGCGAATGTCATACTTAGTGAAATCCCGAGGAATACACAAGCAGATAATACGAATGCGACTCCACTTTCTTGCACTGATTTCTCTTTCCGTTACAATGAATCGTAACTGCAAAGCTCTCTCACATACAGAGTATACCTTATAAATAAACTGTTCCGTCGACACTCCACATAATTTCGAGTGATGCTCTCACCCCACCCTAAACAAAACGAAGCTAAAACCGCTCCAAACTGTACATCACTACGCGAATGTCATACTTAGTGAAATCCCGAGGAATACACAAGCAGATAATACGAATGCGACTCCACTTTCTTGCACTGATTTCTCTTTCCGTTACAATGAATCGTAACTGCAAAGCTCTCTCACATACAGAGTATACCTTATAAATAAACTGTTCCGTCGACACTCCACATAATTTCGAGTGAGGCTCTCACCCCACCCTAAACAAAACGAAGCTAAAACCGCTCCAAACTGTACATCACTACGCGAATGTCATTCTTAGTGAAATCCCAAGGAATACACAAGCAGATAATACGAATGCGACTCCACTTTCTTGCACTGATTTCTCTTTCCGTTACAATGAATCGTAACTGCAAAGCTCTCTCACATACAGAGTATACCTTATAAATAAACTGTTCCGTCGACACTCCACATAATTTCGAGTGATGCTCTCATCCCACCCTAAACAAAACGAAGCTAAAACCGCTCCAAACTGTACATCACTACGCGAATGTCATACTTAGTGAAATCCCGAGGAATACACAAGCAGATAATACGAATGCGACTCCACTTTCTTGCACTGATTTCTCTTTCCGTTACAATGAATCGTAACTGCAAAGCTCTCTCACATACAGAGTATACCTTATAAATAAACTGTTCCGTCGACACTCCACATAATTTCGAGTGATGCTCTCACCCCACCCTAAACAAAACGAAGCTAAAACCGCTCCAAACTGTACATCACTACGCGAATGTCATACTTAGTGAAATCCCGAGGAATACACAAGCAGATAATACGAATGCGACTCCACTTTCTTGCACTGATTTCTCTTTCCGTTACAATGAATCGTAACTGCAAAGCTCTCTCACATACAGAGTATACCTTATAAATAAACTGTTCCGTCGACACTCCACATAATTTCGAGTGATGCTCTCACCCCACCCTAAACAAAACGAAGCTAAAACCGCTCCAAACTGTACATCACTACGCGAATGCCATACTTAGTGAAATCCCGAGGAATACACAAGCAGATAATACGAATGCGACTGCACTTTCTTGCACTGATTTCTCTTTCCGTTACAATGAATCGTAACTGCAAAGCTCTCTCACATACAGAGTATACCTTATAAATAAACTGTTCCGTCGACACTCCACATAATTTCGAGTGATGCTCTCACCCCACCCTAAACAAAACGAAGCTAAAACCGCTCCAAACTGTACATCACTACGCGAATGTCATACTTAGTGAAATCCCGAGGAATACACAAGCAGATAATACGAATGCGACTCCACTTTCTTGCACTGATTTCTCTTTCCGTTACAATGAATCGTAACTGCAAAGCTCATCACATACAGAGTATACCTTATAAATAAACTGTTCCGTCGACACTCCACATAATTTCGAGAGATGCTCTCACCCCACCCTAAACAAAACGAAGCTAAAACCGCTCCAAACTGTACATCACTACGCGAATGTCATACTTAGTGAAATCCCGAGGAATACACAAGCAGATAATACGAATGCGACTGCACTTTCTTGCACTGATTTCTCTTTCCGTTACAATGAATCGTAACTGCAAAGCTCTCTCACATACAGAGTATACCTTATAAATAAACTGTTCCGTCGACACTCCACATAATTTCGAGTCATGCTCTCACCCCACCCTAAACAAAACGAAGCTAAAACCGCTCCAAACTGTACATCACTACGCGAATGTCATACTTAGTGAAATCCCAAGGAATACACAAGCAGATAATACGAATGCGACTCCACTTTCTTGCACTGATTTCTCTTTCCGTTACAATGAATCGTAACTGCAAAGCTCTCTCACATACAGAGTATACCTTATAAATAAACTGTTCCGTCGACACTCCACATAATTTCGAGTGATGCTCTCATCCCACCCTAAACAAAACGAAGCTAAAACCGCTCCAAACTGTACATCACTACGCGAATGTCATACTTAGTGAAATCCCGAGGAATACACAAGCAGATAATACGAATGCGACTCCACTTTCTTGCACTGATTTCTCTTTCCGTTACTATGAATCGTAACTGCAAAGCTCTCTCACATACAGAGTATACCTTATAAATAAACTGTTCCGTCGACACTCCACATAATTTCGAGTGATGCTCTCACCCCACCCTAAACAAAACGAAGCTAAAACCGCTCCAAACTGTACATCACTACGCGAATGTCATACTTAGTGAAATCCCGAGGAATACACAAGCAGATAATACGAATGCGACTCCACTTTCTTGCACTGATTTCTCTTTCCGTTACAATGAATCGTAACTGCAAAGCTCTCTCACATACAGAGTATACCTTATAAATAAACTGTTCCGTCGACACTCCACATAATTTCGAGTCATGCTCTCACCCCACCCTAAACAAAACGAAGCTAAAACCGCTCCAAACTGTACATCACTACGCGAATGTCATACTTAGTGAAATCCCGAGGAATACACAAGCAGATAATACGAATGCGACTGCACTTTCTTGCACTGATTTCTCTTTCCGTTACAATGAATCGTAACTGCAAAGCTCTCTCACATACAGAGTATACCTTATAAATAAACTGTTCCGTCGACACTCCACATAATTTCGAGTGATGCTCTCACCCCACCCTAAACAAAACGAAGCTAAAACCGCTCCAAACTGTACATCACTACGCGAATGTCATACTTAGTGAAATCCCGAGGAATACACAAGCAGATAATACGAATGCGTTTCCACTTTCTTGCACTGATTTCTCTTTCCGTTACAATGAATCGTAACTGCAAAGCTCTCTCACATACAGAGTATACCTTATAAATAAACTGTTCCGTCGACACTCCACATAATTTCGAGTGATGCTCTCACCCCACCCTAAACAAAACGAAGCTAAAACCGCTCCAAACTGTACATCACTACGCGAATGTCATACTTAGTGGAATCCCGAGGAATACACAAGCAGATAATACGAATGCGACTCCACTTTCTTGCACTTATTTCTCATTCCGTTACAATGAATCGTAACTGCAAAGCTCTCTCACATACAGAGTATACCTTATAAATAAACTGTTCCGTCGACACTCCACATAATTTCGAGTGATGCTCTCACCCCACCCTAAACAAAACGAAGCTAAAACCGCTCCAATCTGTACATCACTACGCGAATGTCATACTTAGTGAAATCCCGAGGAATACACAAGCAGATAATACGAATGCGACTCCACTTTCTTGCACTGATTTCTCTTTCCGTTACAATGAATCGTAACTGCAAAGCTCTCTCACATACAGAGTATACCTTATAAATAAGCTGTTCCGTCGACACTCCACATAATTTCGAGTGATGCTCTCACCCCACCCTAAACAAAACGAAGCTAAACCCGCTCCAAACTGTACATCACTACGCGAATGTCATACTTAGTGAAATCCCGAGGAATACACAAGCAGATAATACGAATTCGACTGCACTTTCTTGCACTGATTTTTCTTTCCGTTGCAATGAATCGTAACTGCAAAGCTCTCTCACATACAGAGTATACCTTATAAATAAACTGTTCCGTCGACACTCCACATAATTTCGAGTGATGCTCTCACCCCACCCTAAAGAAAACGAAGCTAAAACCGCTCCAAACTGTACATCACTACGCGAATGTCATACTTAGTGAAATCCCGAGGAATACACAAGCAGATAATACGAATGCGACTCCACTTTCTTGCACTGATTTCTCTTTCCGTTACAATGAATCGTAACTGCAAAGCTCATCACATACAGAGTATACCTTATAAATAAACTGTTCCGTCGACACTCCACATAATTTCGAGTGATGCTCTCGCCCCACCCTAAACAAAACGAAGCTAAAACCGCTCCAAACTGTACATCACTACGCGAATGTCATACTTAGTGAAATCCCGAGGAATACACAAGCAGATAATACGAATGCGACTGCACTTTCTTGCACTGATTTCTCTTTCCGTTACAATGAATCGTAACTGCAAAGCTCTCTCACATACAGAGTATACCTTATAAATAAACTGTTCCGTCGACACTCCACATAATTTCGAGTGATGCTCTCACCCCACCCTAAACAAAACGAAGCTAAAACCGCTCCAAACTGTACATCACTACGCGAATGTCATACTTAGTGAAATCCCGAGGAATACACAAGCAGATAATACGAATGCGACTCCACTTTCTTGCACTGATTTCTCTTTCCGTTACAATGAATCGTAACTGCAAAGCTCTCTCACATACAGAGTATACCTTATAAATAAACTGTTCCGTCGACACTCCACATAATTTCGAGTGATGCTCTCATCCCACCCTAATCAAAACGAAGCTAAAACCGCTCCAAACTGTACATCACTACGCGAATGTCATACTTAGTGAAATCCCAAGGAATACACAAGCAGATAATACGAATGCGACTCCACTTTCTTGCACTGATTTCTCTTTCCGTTACAATGAATCGTAACTGCAAAGCTCTCCCAAATACAGTGTATACCTTATAAATAAACTGTTCCGTCGACACTCCACATAATTTCGAGTCATGCTCTCACCCCACCCTAAACAAAACGAAGCTAAAACCGCTCCAAACTGTACATCACTACGCGAATGTCATACTTAGTGAAATCCCGAGGAAAACACAAGCAGATTATACGAATGCGACTCCACTTTCTTGCAATGATTTCTCTTTCCGTTACAATGAATCGTAACTGCAAAGCTCTCTCACATACAGAGTATACCTTATAATTAAACTGTTCCGTCGACACTCCACATAATTTCGAGTGATGCTCTCACCCCACCCTAAACAAAACGAAGCTAAAACCGCTCCAAACTGTATCCCACTACGCGAATGTCATACTTAGTGAAATCCCGAGGAATACACAAGCAGATAATACGAATGCGACTCCACTTTCTTGCACTGATTTCTCTTTCCGTTACAATGAATCGTAACTGCAAAGCTCATCACATACAGAGTATACCTTATAAATAAACTGTTCCGTCGACACTCCACATAATTTCGAGTGATGCTCTCGCCCCACCCTAAACAAAACGAAGCTAAAACCGCTCCAAACTGTACATCACTACGCGAATGTCATACTTAGTGAAATCCCGAGGAATACACAAGCAGATAATACGAATGCGACTGCACTTTCTTGCACTGATTTCTCTTTCCGTTACAATGAATCGTAACTGCAAAGCTCTCTCACATACAGAGTATACCTTATAAATAAACTGTTCCGTCGACACTCCACATAATTTCGAGTGATGCTCTCACCCCACCCTAAACAAAACGAAGCTAAAACCGCTCCAAACTGTACATCACTACGCGAATGTCATACTTAGTGAAATCCCGAGGAATACACAAGCAGATAATACGAATGCGACTCCACTTTCTTGCACTGATTTCTCTTTCCGTTACAATGAATCGTAACTGCAAAGCTCTCTCACATACAGAGTATACCTTATAAATAAACTGTTCCGTCGACACTCCACATAATTTCGAGTGATGCTCTCATCCCACCCTAATCAAAACGAAGCTAAAACCGCTCCAAACTGTACATCACTACGCGAATGTCATACTTAGTGAAATCCCAAGGAATACACAAGCAGATAATACGAATGCGACTCCACTTTCTTGCACTGATTTCTCTTTCCGTTACAATGAATCGTAACTGCAAAGCTCTCCCAAATACAGTGTATACCTTATAAATAAACTGTTCCGTCGACACTCCACATAATTTCGAGTCATGCTCTCACCCCACCCTAAACAAAACGAAGCTAAAACCGCTCCAAACTGTACATCACTACGCGAATGTCATACTTAGTGAAATCCCGAGGAAAACACAAGCAGATTATACGAATGCGACTCCACTTTCTTGCAATGATTTCTCTTTCCGTTACAATGAATCGTAACTGCAAAGCTCTCTCACATACAGAGTATACCTTATAATTAAACTGTTCCGTCGACACTCCACATAATTTCGAGTGATGCTCTCACCCCACCCTAAACAAAACGAAGCTAAAACCGCTCCAAACTGTATCCCACTACGCGAATGTCATACTTAGTGAAATCCCGAGGAATACACAAGCAGATAATACGAATGCGACTCCACTTTCTTGCACTGATTTCTCTTTCCGTTACAATGAATCGTAACTGCAAAGCTCTCTCACATACAGAGTATACCTTATAAATAAACTGTTCCGTCGACACTCCACATAATTTCGAGTGATGCTCTCATCCCACCCTAAACAAAACGAAGCTAAAACCGCTCCAAACTGTACATCACTACGCGAATGTCATACTTAGTGAAATCCCGAGGAATACACAAGCAGATAATACGAATGCGACTCCACTTTCTTGCACTGATTTCTCTTTCCGTTACAATGAATCGTAACTGCAAAGCTCTCTCACATACAGAGTATACCTTATAAATAAACTGTTCCGTCGACACTCCACATAATTTCGAGTGATGCTCTCACCCCACCCTAAACAAAACGAAGCTAAAACCGCTCCAAACTGTACTTCACTACGCGAATGTCATACTTAGTGAAATCCCGAGGAATACACAAGCAGATAATACGAATGCGACTCCACTTTCTTGCACTGATTTCTCTTTCCGTTACAATGAATCGTAACTGCAAAGCTCTCTCACATACAGAGTATACCTTATAAATAAACTGTTCCGTCGACACTCCACATAATTTCGAGTCATGCTCTCACCCCACCCTAAACAAAACGAAGCTAAAACCGCTCCAAACTGTACATCACTACGCGAATGTCATACTTAGTGAAATCCCGAGGAATACACAAGCAGATAATACGAATGCGACTCCACTTTCTTGCACTGATTTCTCTTTCCGTTACAATGAATCGTAACTGCAAAGCTCTCTCACATACAGAGTATACCTTATAAATAAACTGTTCCGTCGACACTCCACATAATTTCGAGTGATGCTCTCACCCCACCCTAAACAAAACGAAGCTAAAACCGCTCCAAACTGTACTTCACTACGCGAATGTCATACTTAGTGAAATCCCGAGGAATACACAAGCAGATAATACGAATGCGACTCCACTTTCTTGCACTGATTTCTCTTTCCGTTACAATGAATCGTAACTGCAAAGCTCTCTCACATACAGAGTATACCTTATAAATAAACTGTTCCGTCGACACTCCACATAATTTCGAGTCATGCTCTCACCCCACCCTAAACAAAACGAAGCTAAAACCGCTCCAAACTGTACATCACTACGCGAATGTCATACTTAGTGAAATCCCGAGGAATACACAAGCAGATAATACGAATGCGACTCCACTTTCTTGCACTGATTTTTCTTTCCGTTACAATGAATCGTAACTGCAAAGCTCTCTCACATACAGAGTATACCTTATAAATAAACTGTTCCGTCGACACTCCACATAATTTCGAGTGATGCTCTCACCCCACCCTAAACAAAACGAAGCTAAAACCGCTCCAAACTGTACATCACTACGCGAATGTCATACTTAGTGAAATCCCGAGGAATACACAAGCAGATAATACGAATGCGACTCCACTTTCTTGCACTGATTTCTCTTTCCGTTACAATGAATCGTAACTGCAAAGCTCTCTCACATACAGAGTATACCTTATAAACAAACTGTTCCGTCGACACTCCACATAATTTCGAGTGATGCTCTCATCCCACCCTAATCAAAACGAAGCTATAACCGCTCCAAACTGTACATCACTACGCGAATGTCATACTTAGTGAAATCCCAAGGAATACACAAGCAGATAATACGAATGCGACTCCACTTTCTTGCACTGATTTCTCTTTCCGTTACAATGAATCGTAACTGCAAAGCTCTCCCACATACAGTGTATACCTTATAAATAAACTGTTCCGTCGACACTCCACATAATTTCGAGTCATGCTCTCACCCCACCCTAAACAAAACGAAGCTAAAACCGCTCCAAACTGTACATCACTACGCGAATGTCATACTTAGTGAAATCCCGAGGAAAACACAAGCAGATTATACGAATGCGACTCCACTTTCTTGCAATGATTTCTCTTTCCGTTACAATGAATCGTAACTGCAAAGCTCTCTCACATACAGAGTATACCTTATAATTAAACTGTTCCGTCGACACTCCACATAATTTCGAGTGATGCTCTCACCCCACCCTAAACAAAACGAAGCTAAAACCGCTCCAAACTGTATCCCACTACGCGAATGTCATACTTAGTGAAATCCCGAGGAATACACAAGCAGATAATACGAATGCGACTCCACTTTCTTGCACTGATTTCTCTTTCCGTTACAATGAATCGTAACTGCAAAGCTCTCTCACATACAGAGTATACCTTATAAATAAACTGTTCCGTCGACACTCCACATAATTTCGAGTGATGCTCTCACCCCACCCTAAACAAAACGAAGCTAAAACCGCTCCAAACTGTACTTCACTACGCGAATGTCATACTTAGTGAAATCCCGAGGAATACACAAGCAGATAATACGAATGCGACTCCACTTTCTTGCACTGATTTCTCTTTCCGTTACAATGAATCGTAACTGCAAAGCTCTCTCACATACAGAGTATACCTTATAAATAAACTGTTCCGTCGACACTCCACATAATTTCGAGTCATGCTCTCACCCCACCCTAAACAAAACGAAGCTAAAACCGCTCCAAACTGTACATCACTACGCGAATGTCATACTTAGTGAAATCCCGAGGAATACACAAGCAGATAATACGAATGCGACTCCACTTTCTTGCACTGATTTCTCTTTCCGTTACAATGAATCGTAACTGCAAAGCTCTCTCACATACAGAGTATACCTTATAAATAAACTGTTCCGTCGACACTCCACATAATTTCGAGTGATGCTCTCACCCCACCCTAAACAAAACGAAGCTAAAACCGCTCCAAACTGTACTTCACTACGCGAATGTCATACTTAGTGAAATCCCGAGGAATACACAAGCAGATAATACGAATGCGACTCCACTTTCTTGCACTGATTTCTCTTTCCGTTACAATGAATCGTAACTGCAAAGCTCTCTCACATACAGAGTATACCTTATAAATAAACTGTTCCGTCGACACTCCACATAATTTCGAGTCATGCTCTCACCCCACCCTAAACAAAACGAAGCTAAAACCGCTCCAAACTGTACATCACTACGCGAATGTCATACTTAGTGAAATCCCGAGGAATACACAAGCAGATAATACGAATGCGACTCCACTTTCTTGCACTGATTTCTCTTTCCGTTACAATGAATCGTAACTGCAAAGCTCTCTCACATACAGAGTATACCTTATAAATAAACTGTTCCGTCGACACTCCACATAATTTCGAGTGATGCTCTCACCCCACCCTAAACAAAACGAAGCTAAAACCGCTCCAAACTGTACTTCACTACGCGAATGTCATACTTAGTGAAATCCCGAGGAATACACAAGCAGATAATACGAATGCGACTCCACTTTCTTGCACTGATTTCTCTTTCCGTTACAATGAATCGTAACTGCAAAGCTCTCTCACATACAGAGTATACCTTATAAATAAACTGTTCCGTCGACACTCCACATAATTTCGAGTCATGCTCTCACCCCACCCTAAACAAAACGAAGCTAAAACCGCTCCAAACTGTACATCACTACGCGAATGTCATACTTAGTGAAATCCCGAGGAATACACAAGCAGATAATACGAATGCGACTCCACTTTCTTGCACTGATTTTTCTTTCCGTTACAATGAATCGTAACTGCAAAGCTCTCTCACATACAGAGTATACCTTATAAATAAACTGTTCCGTCGACACTCCACATAATTTCGAGTGATGCTCTCACCCCACCCTAAACAAAACGAAGCTAAAACCGCTCCAAACTGTACATCACTACGCGAATGTCATACTTAGTGAAATCCCGAGGAATACACAAGCAGATAATACGAATGCGACTCCACTTTCTTGCACTGATTTCTCTTTCCGTTACAATGAATCGTAACTGCAAAGCTCTCTCACATACAGAGTATACCTTATAAATAAACTATTCCATCGACACTCCACATAATTTCGAGTGATGCTCTCATCCCACCCTAAACAAAACGAAGCTAAAACCGCTCCAAACTG
This sequence comes from Schistocerca piceifrons, assembly GCF_021461385.2. NCBI lineage: Eukaryota > Metazoa > Arthropoda > Insecta > Orthoptera > Acrididae > Schistocerca > Schistocerca piceifrons. The sequence goes on along the minus strand of NC_060138.1, from coordinate 641,253,111 downwards.
TACATCACTACGCGAATGTCATACTTAGTGAAATCCCGAGGAATACACAAGCAGATAATACGAATGCGACTCCACTTTCTTGCACTGATTTCTCTTTCCGTTACAATGAATCGTAACTGCAAAGCTCTCTCACATACAGAGTATACCTTATAAATAAACTGTTCCGTCGACACTCCACATAATTTCGAGTGATGCTCTCACCCCACCCTAAACAAAACGAAGCTAAAACCGCTCCAAACTGTACATCACTACGCGAATGTCATACTTAGTGGAATCCCGAGGAATACACAAGCAGATAATACGAATGCGACTCCACTTTCTTGCACTTATTTCTCTTTCCGTTACAATGAATCGTAACTGCAAAGCTCTCTCACATACAGAGTATACCTTATAAATAAACTGTTCCGTCGACACTCCACATAATTTCGAGTGATGCTCTCACCCCACCCTAAACAAAACGAAGCTAAAACCGCTCCAAACTGTATCCCACTACGCGAATGTCATACTTAGTGAAATCCCGAGGAATACACAAGCAGATAATACGAATGCGACTCCACTTTCTTGCACTGATTTCTCTTTCCGTTACAATGAATCGTAACTGCAAAGCTCTCTCACATACAGAGTATACCTTATAAATAAACTGTTCCGTCGACACTCCACATAATTTCGAGTGATGCTCTCACCCCACCCTAAACAAAACGAAGCTAAAACCGCTCCAAACTGTACTTCACTACGCGAATGTCATACTTAGTGAAATCCCGAGGAATACACAAGCAGATAATACGAATGCGACTCCACTTTCTTGCACTGATTTCTCTTTCCGTTACAATGAATCGTAACTGCAAAGCTCTCTCACATACAGAGTATACCTTATAAATAAACTGTTCCGTCGACACTCCACATAATTTCGAGTCATGCTCTCACCCCACCCTAAACAAAACGAAGCTAAAACCGCTCCAAACTGTACATCACTACGCGAATGTCATACTTAGTGAAATCCCGAGGAATACACAAGCAGATAATACGAATGCGACTCCACTTTCTTGCACTGATTTTTCTTTCCGTTACAATGAATCGTAACTGCAAAGCTCTCTCACATACAGAGTATACCTTATAAATAAACTGTTCCGTCGACACTCCACATAATTTCGAGTGATGCTCTCACCCCACCCTAAACAAAACGAAGCTAAAACCGCTCCAAACTGTACTTCACTACGCGAATGTCATACTTAGTGAAATCCCGAGGAATACACAAGCAGATAATACGAATGCGACTCCACTTTCTTGCACTGATTTCTCTTTCCGTTACAATGAATCGTAACTGCAAAGCTCTCTCACATACAGAGTATACCTTATAAATAAACTGTTCCGTCGACACTCCACATAATTTCGAGTGATGCTCTCATCCCACCCTAATCAAAACGAAGCTAAAACCGCTCCAAACTGTACATCACTACGCGAATGTCATACTTAGTGAAATCCCAAGGAATACACAAGCAGATAATACGAATGCGACTCCACTTTCTTGCACTGATTTCTCTTTCCGTTACAATGAATCGTAACTGCAAAGCTCTCCCAAATACAGTGTATACCTTATAAATAAACTGTTCCGTCGACACTCCACATAATTTCGAGTCATGCTCTCACCCCACCCTAAACAAAACGAAGCTAAAACCGCTCCAAACTGTACATCACTACGCGAATGTCATACTTAGTGAAATCCCGAGGAAAACACAAGCAGATTATACGAATGCGACTCCACTTTCTTGCAATGATTTCTCTTTCCGTTACAATGAATCGTAACTGCAAAGCTCTCTCACATACAGAGTATACCTTATAATTAAACTGTTCCGTCGACACTCCACATAATTTCGAGTGATGCTCTCACCCCACCCTAAACAAAACGAAGCTAAAACCGCTCCAAACTGTATCCCACTACGCGAATGTCATACTTAGTGAAATCCCGAGGAATACACAAGCAGATAATACGAATGCGACTCCACTTTCTTGCACTGATTTCTCTTTCCGTTACAATGAATCGTAACTGCAAAGCTCATCACATACAGAGTATACCTTATAAATAAACTGTTCCGTCGACACTCCACATAATTTCGAGTGATGCTCTCGCCCCACCCTAAACAAAACGAAGCTAAAACCGCTCCAAACTGTACATCACTACGCGAATGTCATACTTAGTGAAATCCCGAGGAATACACAAGCAGATAATACGAATGCGACTGCACTTTCTTGCACTGATTTCTCTTTCCGTTACAATGAATCGTAACTGCAAAGCTCTCTCACATACAGAGTATACCTTATAAATAAACTGTTCCGTCGACACTCCACATAATTTCGAGTGATGCTCTCACCCCACCCTAAACAAAACGAAGCTAAAACCGCTCCAAACTGTACATCACTACGCGAATGTCATACTTAGTGAAATCCCGAGGAATACACAAGCAGATAATACGAATGCGACTCCACTTTCTTGCACTGATTTCTCTTTCCGTTACAATGAATCGTAACTGCAAAGCTCTCTCACATACAGAGTATACCTTATAAATAAACTGTTCCGTCGACACTCCACATAATTTCGAGTGATGCTCTCATCCCACCCTAATCAAAACGAAGCTAAAACCGCTCCAAACTGTACATCACTACGCGAATGTCATACTTAGTGAAATCCCAAGGAATACACAAGCAGATAATACGAATGCGACTCCACTTTCTTGCACTGATTTCTCTTTCCGTTACAATGAATCGTAACTGCAAAGCTCTCCCAAATACAGTGTATACCTTATAAATAAACTGTTCCGTCGACACTCCACATAATTTCGAGTCATGCTCTCACCCCACCCTAAACAAAACGAAGCTAAAACCGCTCCAAACTGTACATCACTACGCGAATGTCATACTTAGTGAAATCCCGAGGAATACACAAGCAGATAATACGAATGCGACTCCACTTTCTTGCACTGATTTCTCTTTCCGTTACAATGAATCGTAACTGCAAAGCTCTCTCACATACAGAGTATACCTTATAAATAAACTGTTCCGTCGACACTCCACATAATTTCGAGTGATGCTCTCACCCCACCCTAAACAAAACGAAGCTAAAACCGCTCCAAACTGTACTTCACTACGCGAATGTCATACTTAGTGAAATCCCGAGGAATACACAAGCAGATAATACGAATGCGACTCCACTTTCTTGCACTGATTTCTCTTTCCGTTACAATGAATCGTAACTGCAAAGCTCTCTCACATACAGAGTATACCTTATAAATAAACTGTTCCGTCGACACTCCACATAATTTCGAGTCATGCTCTCACCCCACCCTAAACAAAACGAAGCTAAAACCGCTCCAAACTGTACATCACTACGCGAATGTCATACTTAGTGAAATCCCGAGGAATACACAAGCAGATAATACGAATGCGACTCCACTTTCTTGCACTGATTTCTCTTTCCGTTACAATGAATCGTAACTGCAAAGCTCTCTCACATACAGAGTATACCTTATAAATAAACTGTTCCGTCGACACTCCACATAATTTCGAGTGATGCTCTCACCCCACCCTAAACAAAACGAAGCTAAAACCGCTCCAAACTGTACTTCACTACGCGAATGTCATACTTAGTGAAATCCCGAGGAATACACAAGCAGATAATACGAATGCGACTCCACTTTCTTGCACTGATTTCTCTTTCCGTTACAATGAATCGTAACTGCAAAGCTCTCTCACATACAGAGTATACCTTATAAATAAACTGTTCCGTCGACACTCCACATAATTTCGAGTCATGCTCTCACCCCACCCTAAACAAAACGAAGCTAAAACCGCTCCAAACTGTACATCACTACGCGAATGTCATACTTAGTGAAATCCCGAGGAATACACAAGCAGATAATACGAATGCGACTCCACTTTCTTGCACTGATTTTTCTTTCCGTTACAATGAATCGTAACTGCAAAGCTCTCTCACATACAGAGTATACCTTATAAATAAACTGTTCCGTCGACACTCCACATAATTTCGAGTGATGCTCTCACCCCACCCTAAACAAAACGAAGCTAAAACCGCTCCAAACTGTACATCACTACGCGAATGTCATACTTAGTGAAATCCCGAGGAATACACAAGCAGATAATACGAATGCGACTCCACTTTCTTGCACTGATTTCTCTTTCCGTTACAATGAATCGTAACTGCAAAGCTCTCTCACATACAGAGTATACCTTATAAACAAACTGTTCCGTCGACACTCCACATAATTTCGAGTGATGCTCTCATCCCACCCTAATCAAAACGAAGCTATAACCGCTCCAAACTGTACATCACTACGCGAATGTCATACTTAGTGAAATCCCAAGGAATACACAAGCAGATAATACGAATGCGACTCCACTTTCTTGCACTGATTTCTCTTTCCGTTACAATGAATCGTAACTGCAAAGCTCTCCCACATACAGTGTATACCTTATAAATAAACTGTTCCGTCGACACTCCACATAATTTCGAGTCATGCTCTCACCCCACCCTAAACAAAACGAAGCTAAAACCGCTCCAAACTGTACATCACTACGCGAATGTCATACTTAGTGAAATCCCGAGGAAAACACAAGCAGATTATACGAATGCGACTCCACTTTCTTGCAATGATTTCTCTTTCCGTTACAATGAATCGTAACTGCAAAGCTCTCTCACATACAGAGTATACCTTATAATTAAACTGTTCCGTCGACACTCCACATAATTTCGAGTGATGCTCTCACCCCACCCTAAACAAAACGAAGCTAAAACCGCTCCAAACTGTACATCACTACGCGAATGTCATACTTAGTGAAATCCCGAGGAATACACAAGCAGATAATACGAATGCGACTCCACTTTCTTGCACTGATTTTTCTTTCCGTTACAATGAATCGTAACTGCAAAGCTCTCTCACATACAGAGTATACCTTATAAATAAACTGTTCCGTCGACACTCCACATAATTTCGAGTGATGCTCTCACCCCACCCTAAACAAAACGAAGCTAAAACCGCTCCAAACTGTACATCACTACGCGAATGTCATACTTAGTGAAATCCCGAGGAATACACAAGCAGATAATACGAATGCGACTCCACTTTCTTGCACTGATTTCTCTTTCCGTTACAATGAATCGTAACTGCAAAGCTCTCTCACATACAGAGTATACCTTATAAATAAACTATTCCATCGACACTCCACATAATTTCGAGTGATGCTCTCATCCCACCCTAAACAAAACGAAGCTAAAACCGCTCCAAACTGTACATCACTACGCGAATGTCATACTTAGTGAAATCCCGAGGAATACACAAGCAGATAATACGAATGCGACTCCACTTTCTTGCACTGATTTCTCTTTCCGTTACAATGAATCGTAACTGCAAAGCTCTCTCACATACAGAGTATACCTTATAAATAAACTGTTCCGTCGACACTCCACATAATTTCGAGTGATGCTCTCACCCCACCCTAAACAAAACGAAGCTAAAACCGCTCCAAACTGTACATCACTACGCGAATGTCATACTTAGTGGAATCCCGAGGAATACACAAGCAGATAATACGAATGCGACTCCACTTTCTTGCACTTATTTCTCTTTCCGTTACAATGAATCGTAACTGCAAAGCTCTCTCACATACAGAGTATACCTTATAAATAAACTGTTCCGTCGACACTCCACATAATTTCGAGTGATGCTCTCACCCCACCCTAAACAAAACGAAGCTAAAACCGCTCCAAACTGTATCCCACTACGCGAATGTCATACTTAGTGAAATCCCGAGGAATACACAAGCAGATAATACGAATGCGACTCCACTTTCTTGCACTGATTTCTCTTTCCGTTACAATGAATCGTAACTGCAAAGCTCTCTCACATACAGAGTATACCTTATAAATAAACTGTTCCGTCGACACTCCACATAATTTCGAGTGATGCTCTCACCCCACCCTAAACAAAACGAAGCTAAAACCGCTCCAAACTGTACTTCACTACGCGAATGTCATACTTAGTGAAATCCCGAGGAATACACAAGCAGATAATACGAATGCGACTCCACTTTCTTGCACTGATTTCTCTTTCCGTTACAATGAATCGTAACTGCAAAGCTCTCTCACATACAGAGTATACCTTATAAATAAACTGTTCCGTCGACACTCCACATAATTTCGAGTCATGCTCTCACCCCACCCTAAACAAAACGAAGCTAAAACCGCTCCAAACTGTACATCACTACGCGAATGTCATACTTAGTGAAATCCCGAGGAATACACAAGCAGATAATACGAATGCGACTCCACTTTCTTGCACTGATTTTTCTTTCCGTTACAATGAATCGTAACTGCAAAGCTCTCTCACATACAGAGTATACCTTATAAATAAACTGTTCCGTCGACACTCCACATAATTTCGAGTGATGCTCTCACCCCACCCTAAACAAAACGAAGCTAAAACCGCTCCAAACTGTACATCACTACGCGAATGTCATACTTAGTGAAATCCCGAGGAATACACAAGCAGATAATACGAATGCGACTCCACTTTCTTGCACTGATTTCTCTTTCCGTTACAATGAATCGTAACTGCAAAGCTCTCTCACATACAGAGTATACCTTATAAACAAACTGTTCCGTCGACACTCCACATAATTTCGAGTGATGCTCTCATCCCACCCTAATCAAAACGAAGCTATAACCGCTCCAAACTGTACATCACTACGCGAATGTCATACTTAGTGAAATCCCAAGGAATACACAAGCAGATAATACGAATGCGACTCCACTTTCTTGCACTGATTTCTCTTTCCGTTACAATGAATCGTAACTGCAAAGCTCTCCCACATACAGTGTATACCTTATAAATAAACTGTTCCGTCGACACTCCACATAATTTCGAGTCATGCTCTCACCCCACCCTAAACAAAACGAAGCTAAAACCGCTCCAAACTGTACATCACTACGCGAATGTCATACTTAGTGAAATCCCGAGGAAAACACAAGCAGATTATACGAATGCGACTCCACTTTCTTGCAATGATTTCTCTTTCCGTTACAATGAATCGTAACTGCAAAGCTCTCTCACATACAGAGTATACCTTATAATTAAACTGTTCCGTCGACACTCCACATAATTTCGAGTGATGCTCTCACCCCACCCTAAACAAAACGAAGCTAAAACCGCTCCAAACTGTATCCCACTACGCGAATGTCATACTTAGTGAAATCCCGAGGAATACACAAGCAGATAATACGAATGCGACTCCACTTTCTTGCACTGATTTCTCTTTCCGTTACAATGAATCGTAACTGCAAAGCTCTCTCACATACAGAGTATACCTTATAAATAAACTGTTCCGTCGACACTCCACATAATTTCGAGTGATGCTCTCACCCCACCCTAAACAAAACGAAGCTAAAACCGCTCCAAACTGTACTTCACTACGCGAATGTCATACTTAGTGAAATCCCGAGGAATACACAAGCAGATAATACGAATGCGACTCCACTTTCTTGCACTGATTTCTCTTTCCGTTACAATGAATCGTAACTGCAAAGCTCTCTCACATACAGAGTATACCTTATAAATAAACTGTTCCGTCGACACTCCACATAATTTCGAGTCATGCTCTCACCCCACCCTAAACAAAACGAAGCTAAAACCGCTCCAAACTGTACATCACTACGCGAATGTCATACTTAGTGAAATCCCGAGGAATACACAAGCAGATAATACGAATGCGACTCCACTTTCTTGCACTGATTTCTCTTTCCGTTACAATGAATCGTAACTGCAAAGCTCTCTCACATACAGAGTATACCTTATAAATAAACTGTTCCGTCGACACTCCACATAATTTCGAGTGATGCTCTCACCCCACCCTAAACAAAACGAAGCTAAAACCGCTCCAAACTGTACTTCACTACGCGAATGTCATACTTAGTGAAATCCCGAGGAATACACAAGCAGATAATACGAATGCGACTCCACTTTCTTGCACTGATTTCTCTTTCCGTTACAATGAATCGTAACTGCAAAGCTCTCTCACATACAGAGTATACCTTATAAATAAACTGTTCCGTCGACACTCCACATAATTTCGAGTCATGCTCTCACCCCACCCTAAACAAAACGAAGCTAAAACCGCTCCAAACTGTACATCACTACGCGAATGTCATACTTAGTGAAATCCCGAGGAATACACAAGCAGATAATACGAATGCGACTCCACTTTCTTGCACTGATTTTTCTTTCCGTTACAATGAATCGTAACTGCAAAGCTCTCTCACATACAGAGTATACCTTATAAATAAACTGTTCCGTCGACACTCCACATAATTTCGAGTGATGCTCTCACCCCACCCTAAACAAAACGAAGCTAAAACCGCTCCAAACTGTACATCACTACGCGAATGTCATACTTAGTGAAATCCCGAGGAATACACAAGCAGATAATACGAATGCGACTCCACTTTCTTGCACTGATTTCTCTTTCCGTTACAATGAATCGTAACTGCAAAGCTCTCTCACATACAGAGTATACCTTATAAACAAACTGTTCCGTCGACACTCCACATAATTTCGAGTGATGCTCTCATCCCACCCTAATCAAAACGAAGCTATAACCGCTCCAAACTGTACATCACTACGCGAATGTCATACTTAGTGAAATCCCAAGGAATACACAAGCAGATAATACGAATGCGACTCCACTTTCTTGCACTGATTTCTCTTTCCGTTACAATGAATCGTAACTGCAAAGCTCTCCCACATACAGTGTATACCTTATAAATAAACTGTTCCGTCGACACTCCACATAATTTCGAGTCATGCTCTCACCCCACCCTAAACAAAACGAAGCTAAAACCGCTCCAAACTGTACATCACTACGCGAATGTCATACTTAGTGAAATCCCGAGGAAAACACAAGCAGATTATACGAATGCGACTCCACTTTCTTGCAATGATTTCTCTTTCCGTTACAATGAATCGTAACTGCAAAGCTCTCTCACATACAGAGTATACCTTATAATTAAACTGTTCCGTCGACACTCCACATAATTTCGAGTGATGCTCTCACCCCACCCTAAACAAAACGAAGCTAAAACCGCTCCAAACTGTATCCCACTACGCGAATGTCATACTTAGTGAAATCCCGAGGAATACACAAGCAGATAATACGAATGCGACTCCACTTTCTTGCACTGATTTCTCTTTCCGTTACAATGAATCGTAACTGCAAAGCTCTCTCACATACAGAGTATACCTTATAAATAAACTGTTCCGTCGACACTCCACATAATTTCGAGTGATGCTCTCACCCCACCCTAAACAAAACGAAGCTAAAACCGCTCCAAACTGTACTTCACTACGCGAATGTCATACTTAGTGAAATCCCGAGGAATACACAAGCAGATAATACGAATGCGACTCCACTTTCTTGCACTGATTTCTCTTTCCGTTACAATGAATCGTAACTGCAAAGCTCTCTCACATACAGAGTATACCTTATAAATAAACTGTTCCGTCGACACTCCACATAATTTCGAGTCATGCTCTCACCCCACCCTAAACAAAACGAAGCTAAAACCGCTCCAAACTGTACATCACTACGCGAATGTCATACTTAGTGAAATCCCGAGGAATACACAAGCAGATAATACGAATGCTACTCCACTTTCTTGCACTGATTTCTCTTTCCGTTACAATGAATCGTAACTGCAAAGCTCTCTCACATACAGAGTATACCTTATAAATAAACTGTTCCGTCGACACTCCACATAATTTCGAGTGATGCTCTCACCCCACCCTAAACAAAACGAAGCTAAAACCGCTCCAAACTGTACTTCACTACGCGAATGTCATACTTAGTGAAATCCCGAGGAATACACAAGCAGATAATACGAATGCGACTCCACTTTCTTGCACTGATTTCTCTTTCCGTTACAATGAATCGTAACTGCAAAGCTCTCTCACATACAGAGTATACCTTATAAATAAACTGTTCCGTCGACACTCCACATAATTTCGAGTCATGCTCTCACCCCACCCTAAACAAAACGAAGCTAAAACCGCTCCAAACTGTACATCACTACGCGAATGTCATACTTAGTGAAATCCCGAGGAATACACAAGCAGATAATACGAATGCGACTCCACTTTCTTGCACTGATTTCTCTTTCCGTTACAATGAATCGTAACTGCAAAGCTCTCTCACATACAGAGTATACCTTATAAATAAACTGTTCCGTCGACACTCCACATAATTTCGAGTGATGCTCTCACCCCACCCTAAACAAAACGAAGCTAAAACCGCTCCAAACTGTACTTCACTACGCGAATGTCATACTTAGTGAAATCCCGAGGAATACACAAGCAGATAATACGAATGCGACTCCACTTTCTTGCACTGATTTCTCTTTCCGTTACAATGAATCGTAACTGCAAAGCTCTCTCACATACAGAGTATACCTTATAAATAAACTGTTCCGTCGACACTCCACATAATTTCGAGTCATGCTCTCACCCCACCCTAAACAAAACGAAGCTAAAACCGCTCCAAACTGTACATCACTACGCGAATGTCATACTTAGTGAAATCCCGAGGAATACACAAGCAGATAATACGAATGCGACTCCACTTTCTTGCACTGATTTTTCTTTCCGTTACAATGAATCGTAACTGCAAAGCTCTCTCACATACAGAGTATACCTTATAAATAAACTGTTCCGTCGACACTCCACATAATTTCGAGTGATGCTCTCACCCCACCCTAAACAAAACGAAGCTAAAACCGCTCCAAACTGTACATCACTACGCGAATGTCATACTTAGTGAAATCCCGAGGAATACACAAGCAGATAATACGAATGCGACTCCACTTTCTTGCACTGATTTCTCTTTCCGTTACAATGAATCGTAACTGCAAAGCTCTCTCACATACAGAGTATACCTTATAAACAAACTGTTCCGTCGACACTCCACATAATTTCGAGTGATGCTCTCATCCCACCCTAATCAAAACGAAGCTATAACCGCTCCAAACTGTACATCACTACGCGAATGTCATACTTAGTGAAATCCCAAGGAATACACAAGCAGATAATACGAATGCGACTCCACTTTCTTGCACTGATTTCTCTTTCCGTTACAATGAATCGTAACTGCAAAGCTCTCCCACATACAGTGTATACCTTATAAATAAACTGTTCCGTCGACACTCCACATAATTTCGAGTCATGCTCTCACCCCACCCTAAACAAAACGAAGCTAAAACCGCTCCAAACTGTACATCACTACGCGAATGTCATACTTAGTGAAATCCCGAGGAAAACACAAGCAGATTATACGAATGCGACTCCACTTTCTTGCAATGATTTCTCTTTCCGTTACAATGAATCGTAACTGCAAAGCTCTCTCACATACAGAGTATACCTTATAATTAAACTGTTCCGTCGACACTCCACATAATTTCGAGTGATGCTCTCACCCCACCCTAAACAAAACGAAGCTAAAACCGCTCCAAACTGTATCCCACTACGCGAATGTCATACTTAGTGAAATCCCGAGGAATACACAAGCAGATAATACGAATGCGACTCCACTTTCTTGCACTGATTTCTCTTTCCGTTACAATGAATCGTAACTGCAAAGCTCTCTCACATACAGAGTATACCTTATAAATAAACTGTTCCGTCGACACTCCACATAATTTCGAGTGATGCTCTCACCCCACCCTAAACAAAACGAAGCTAAAACCGCTCCAAACTGTACTTCACTACGCGAATGTCATACTTAGTGAAATCCCGAGGAATACACAAGCAGATAATACGAATGCGACTCCACTTTCTTGCACTGATTTCTCTTTCCGTTACAATGAATCGTAACTGCAAAGCTCTCTCACATACAGAGTATACCTTATAAATAAACTGTTCCGTCGACACTCCACATAATTTCGAGTCATGCTCTCACCCCACCCTAAACAAAACGAAGCTAAAACCGCTCCAAACTGTACATCACTACGCGAATGTCATACTTAGTGAAATCCCGAGGAATACACAAGCAGATAATACGAATGCGACTCCACTTTCTTGCACTGATTTCTCTTTCCGTTACAATGAATCGTAACTGCAAAGCTCTCTCACATACAGAGTATACCTTATAAATAAACTGTTCCGTCGACACTCCACATAATTTCGAGTGATGCTCTCACCCCACCCTAAACAAAACGAAGCTAAAACCGCTCCAAACTGTACTTCACTACGCGAATGTCATACTTAGTGAAATCCCGAGGAATACACAAGCAGATAATACGAATGCGACTCCACTTTCTTGCACTGATTTCTCTTTCCGTTACAATGAATCGTAACTGCAAAGCTCTCTCACATACAGAGTATACCTTATAAATAAACTGTTCCGTCGACACTCCACATAATTTCGAGTCATGCTCTCACCCCACCCTAAACAAAACGAAGCTAAAACCGCTCCAAACTGTACATCACTACGCGAATGTCATACTTAGTGAAATCCCGAGGAATACACAAGCAGATAATACGAATGCGACTCCACTTTCTTGCACTGATTTTTCTTTCCGTTACAATGAATCGTAACTGCAAAGCTCTCTCACATACAGAGTATACCTTATAAATAAACTGTTCCGTCGACACTCCACATAATTTCGAGTGATGCTCTCACCCCACCCTAAACAAAACGAAGCTAAAACCGCTCCAAACTGTACATCACTACGCGAATGTCATACTTAGTGAAATCCCGAGGAATACACAAGCAGATAATACGAATGCGACTCCACTTTCTTGCACTGATTTCTCTTTCCGTTACAATGAATCGTAACTGCAAAGCTCTCTCACATACAGAGTATACCTTATAAATAAACTATTCCATCGACACTCCACATAATTTCGAGTGATGCTCTCATCCCACCCTAAACAAAACGAAGCTAAAACCGCTCCAAACTGTACATCACTACGCGAATGTCATACTTAGTGAAATCCCGAGGAATACACAAGCAGATAATACGAATGCGACTCCACTTTCTTGCACTGATTTCTCTTTCCGTTACAATGAATCGTAACTGCAAAGCTCTCTCACATACAGAGTATACCTTATAAATAAACTGTTCCGTCGACACTCCACATAATTTCGAGTGATGCTCTCACCCCACCCTAAACAAAACGAAGCTAAAACCGCTCCAAACTGTACATCACTACGCGAATGTCATACTTAGTGGAATCCCGAGGAATACACAAGCAGATAATACGAATGCGACTCCACTTTCTTGCACTTATTTCTCTTTCCGTTACAATGAATCGTAACTGCAAAGCTCTCTCACATACAGAGTATACCTTATAAATAAACTGTTCCGTCGACACTCCACATAATTTCGAGTGATGCTCTCACCCCACCCTAAACAAAACGAAGCTAAAACCGCTCCAAACTGTACATCACTACGCGAATGTCATACTTAGTGAAATCCCAAGGAATACACAAGCAGATAATACGAATGCGACTCCACTTTCTTGCACTGATTTCTCTTTCCGTTACAATGAATCGTAACTGCAAAGCTCTCTCACATACAGAGTATACCTTATAAATAAACTGTTCCGTCGACACTCCACATAATTTCGAGTGATGCTCTCATCCCACCCTAAACAAAACGAAGCTAAAACCGCTCCAAACTGTACATCACTACGCGAATGTCATACTTAGTGAAATCCCGAGGAATACACAAGCAGATAATACGAATGCGACTCCACTTTCTTGCACTGATTTCTCTTTCCGTTACTATGAATCATAACTGCAAAGCTCTCTCACATACAGAGTATACCTTATAAATAAACTGTTCCGTCGACACTCCACATAATTTCGAGTGATGCTCTCACCCCACCCTAAGCAAAACGAAGCTAAAACCGCTCCAAACTGTACATCACTACGCGAATGTCATACTTAGTGAAATCCCGAGGAATACACAAGCAGATAATACGAATGCGACTCCACTTTCTTGCACTGATTTCTCTTTCCGTTACAATGAATCGTAACTGCAAAGCTCTCTCACATACAGAGTATACCTTATAAATAAACTGTTCCGTCGACACTCCACATAATTTCGAGTGATGCTCTCACCCCACCCTAAACAAAACGAAGCTAAAACCGCTCCAAACTGTACATCACTACGCGAATGTCATACTTAGTGAAATCCCGAGGAATACACAAGCAGATAATACGAATGCGACTGCACTTTCTTGCACTGATTTCTCTTTCCGTTACAATGAATCATAACTGCAAAGCTCTCTCACATACAGAGTATACCTTATAAATAAACTGTTCCGTCGACACTCCACATAATTTCGAGTGATGCTCTCACCCCACCCTAAACAAAACGAAGCTAAAACCGCTCCAAACTGTACATCACTACGCGAATGTCATACTTAGTGAAATCCCGAGGAATACACAAGCAGATAATACGAATGCGACTCCACTTTCTTGCACTGATTTCTCTTTCCGTTACAATGAATCGTAACTGCAAAGCTCTCTCACATACAGAGTATACCTTATAAATAAACTGTTCCGTCGACACTCCACATAATTTCGAGTGATGCTCTCACCCCACCCTAAACAAAACGAAGCTAAAACCGCTCCAAACTGTACATCACTACGCGAATGTCATACTTAGTGGAATCCCGAGGAATACACAAGCAGATAATACGAATGCGACTCCACTTTCTTGCACTTATTTCTCTTTCCGTTACAATGAATCGTAACTGCAAAGCTCTCTCACATACAGAGTATACCTTATAAATAAACTGTTCCGTCGACACTCCACATAATTTCGAGTGATGCTCTCACCCCACCCTAAACAAAACGAAGCTAAAACCGCTCCAAACTGTACATCACTACGCGAATGTCATACTTAGTGAAATCCCGAGGAATACACAAGCAGATAATACGAATGCGACTCCACTTTCTTGCACTGATTTCTCTTTCCGTTACAATGAATCGTAACTGCAAAGCTCTCTCACATACAGAGTATACCTTATAAATAAACTGTTCCGTCGACACTCCACATAATTTCGAGTGATGCTCTCACCCCACCCTAAACAAAACGAAGCTAAACCCGCTCCAAACTGTACATCACTACGCGAATGTCATACTTAGTGAAATCCCGAGGAATACACAAGCAGATAATACGAATTCGACTGCACTTTCTTGCACTGATTTTTCTTTCCGTTACAATGAATCGTAACTGCAAAGCTCTCTCACATACAGAGTATACCTTATAAATAAACTGTTCCGTCGACACTCCACATAATTTCGAGTGATGCTCTCACCCCACCCTAAACAAAACGAAGCTAAAACCGCTCCAAACTGTACATCACTACGCGAATGTCATACTTAGTGAAATCCCGAGGAATACACAAGCAGATAATACGAATGCGACTCCACTTTCTTGCACTGATTTCTCTTTCCGTTACAATGAATCGTAACTGCAAAGCTCTCTCACATACAGAGTATACCTTATAAATAAACTGTTCCGTCGACACTCCACATAATTTCGAGTGATGCTCTCATCCCACCCTAATCAAAACGAAGCTAAAACCGCTCCAAACTGTACATCACTACGCGAATGTCATACTTAGTGAAATCCCAAGGAATACACAAGCAGATAATACGAATGCGACTCCACTTTCTTGCACTGATTTCTCTTTCCGTTACAATGAATCGTAACTGCAAAGCTCTCCCACATACAGTGTATACCTTATAAATAAACTGTTCCGTCGACACTCCACATAATTTCGAGTCATGCTCTCACCCCACCCTAAACAAAACGAAGCTAAAACCGCTCCAAACTGTACATCACTACGCGAATGTCATACTTAGTGAAATCCCGAGGAAAACACAAGCAGATTATACGAATGCGACTCCACTTTCTTGCAATGATTTCTCTTTCCGTTACAATGAATCGTAACTGCAAAGCTCTCTCACATACAGAGTATACCTTATAAATAAACTGTTCCGTCGACACTCCACATAATTTCGAGTGATGCTCTCACCCCACCCTAAACAAAACGAAGCTAAAACCGCTCCAAACTGTACATCACTACGCGAATGTCATACTTAGTGAAATCCCGAGGAATACACAAGCAGATAATACGAATGCGACTCCACTTTCTTGCACTGATTTCTCTTTCCGTTACAATGAATCGTAACTGCAAAGCTCTCTCACATACAGAGTATACCTTATAAATAAACTGTTCCGTCGACACTCCACATAATTTCGAGTGATGCTCTCATCCCACCCTAAACAAAACGAAGCTAAAACCGCTCCAAACTGTACATCTCTACGCGAATGTCATACTTAGTGAAATCCCGAGGAATACACAAGCAGATAATACGAATGCGACTCCACTTTCTTGCACTGATTTCTCTTTCCGTTACAATGAATCGTAACTGCAAAGCTCTCTCACATACAGAGTATACCTTATAAATAAACTGTTCCGTCGACACTCCACATAATTTCGAGTGATGCTCTCACCCCACCCTAAACAAAACGAAGCTAAAACCGCTCCAAACTGTACTTCACTACGCGAATGTCATACTTAGTGAAATCCCGAGGAATACACAAGCAGATAATACGAATGCGACTCCACTTTCTTGCACTGATTTCTCTTTCCGTTACAATGAATCGTAACTGCAAAGCTCTCTCACATACAGAGTATACCTTATAAATAAACTGTTCCGTCGACACTCCACATAATTTCGAGTCATGCTCTCACCCCACCCTAAACAAAACGAAGCTAAAACCGCTCCAAACTGTACATCACTACGCGAATGTCATACTTAGTGAAATCCCGAGGAATACACAAGCACATAATACGAATGCGACTCCACTTTCTTGCACTGATTTCTCTTTCCGTTACAATGAATCGTAACTGCAAAGCTCTCTCACATACAGAGTATACCTTATAAATAAACTGTTCCGTCGACACTCCACATAATTTCGAGTGATGCTCTCACCCCACCCTAAACAAAACGAAGCTAAAACCGCTCCAAACTGTACTTCACTACGCGAATGTCATACTTAGTGAAATCCCGAGGAATACACAAGCAGATAATACGAATGCGACTCCACTTTCTTGCACTGATTTCTCTTTCCATTACAATGAATCGTAACTGCAAAGCTCTCTCACATACAGAGTATACCTTATAAATAAACTGTTCCGTCGACACTCCACATAATTTCGAGTCATGCTCTCACCCCACCCTAAACAAAACGAAGCTAAAACCGCTCCAAACTGTACATCACTACGCGAATGTCATACTTAGTGAAATCCCGAGGAATACACAAGCAGATAATACGAATGCGACTCCACTTTCTTGCACTGATTTTTCTTTCCGTTACAATGAATCGTAACTGCAAAGCTCTCTCACATACAGAGTATACCTTATAAATAAACTGTTCCGTCGACACTCCACATAATTTCGAGTGATGCTCTCACCCCACCCTAAACAAAACGAAGCTAAAACGGCTCCAAACTGTACATCACTACGCGAATGTCATACTTAGTGAAATCCCGAGGAATACACAAGCAGATAATACGAATGCGACTCCACTTTCTTGCACTGATTTCTCTTTCCGTTACAATGAATCGTAACTGCAAAGCTCTCTCACATACAGAGTATACCTTATAAATAAACTGTTCCGTCGACACTCCACATAATTTCGAGTGATGCTCTCATCCCACCCTAAACAAAACGAAGCTAAAACCGCTCCAAACTGTACATCACTACGCGAATGTCATACTTAGTTAAATCCCGAGGAATACACAAGCAGATAATACGAATGCGACTCCACTTTCTTGCACTGATTTCTCTTTCCGTTACAATGAATCGTAACTGCAAAGCTCTCTCACATACAGAGTATACCTTATAAATAAACTGTTCCGTCGACACTCCACATAATTTCGAGTGATGCTCTCATCCCACCCTAAACAAAACGAAGCTAAAACCGCTCCAAACTGTACATCACTACGCGAATGTCATACTTAGTGGAATCCCGAGGAATACACAAGCAGATAATACGAATGCGACTCCACTTTCTTGCACTTATTTCTCTTTCCGTTACAATGAATCGTAACTGCAAAGCTCTCTCACATACAGAGTATACCTTATAAATAAACTGTTCCGTCGACACTCCACATAATTTCGAGTGATGCTCTCACCCCACCCTAAACAAAACGAAGCTAAAACCGCTCCAAACTGTACATCACTACGCGAATGTCATACTTAGTGGAATCCCGAGGAATACACAAGCAGATAATACGAATGCGACTCCACTTTCTTGCACTTATTTCTCTTTCCGTTACAATGAATCGTAACTGCAAAGCTCTCTCACATACAGAGTATACCTTATAAATAAACTGTTCCGTCGACACTCCACATAATTTCGAGTGATGCTCTCACCCCACCCTAAACAAAACGAAGCTAAAACCGCTCCAAACTGTACATCACTACGCGAATGTCATACTTAGTGAAATCCCAAGGAATACACAAGCAGATAATACGAATGCGACTCCACTTTCTTGCACTGATTTCTCTTTCCGTTACAATGAATCGTAACTGCAAAGCTCTCTCACATACAGAGTATACCTTATAAATAAACTGTTCCGTCGACACTCCACATAATTTCGAGTCATGCTCTCACCCCACCCTAAACAAAACGAAGCTAAAACCGCTCCAAACTGTACATCACTACGCGAATGTCATACTTAGTGAAATCCCGAGGAAAACACAAGCAGATAATACGAATGCGACTCCACTTTCTTGCAATGATTTCTCTTTCCGTTACAATGAATCGTAACTGCAAAGCTCTCTCACATACAGAGTATACCTTATAAATAAACTGTTCCGTCGACACTCCACATAATTTCGAGTCATGCTCTCACCCCACCCTAAACAAAACGAAGCTAAAACCGCTCCAAACTGTACATCACTACGCGAATGTCATACTTAGTGAAATCCCGAGGAATACACAAGCAGATAATACGAATGCGACTCCACTTTCTTGCACTGATTTCTCTTTCCGTTACAATGAATCGTAACTGCAAAATTCTCTCACATACAGAGTATACCTTATAAATAAACTGTTCCGTCGACACTCCACATTATTTCGAGTGATGCTCTCATCCCACCCTAAACAAAACGAAGCTAAAACCGCTCCAAACTGTACATCACTACGCGAATGTCTTACTTAGTGAAATCCCGAGGAATACACAAGCAGATAATACGAATGCGACTCCACTTTCTTGCACTGATTTCTCTTTCCGTTACAATGAATCGTAACTGCAAAGCTCTCTCACATACAGAGTATACCTTATATATAAACTGTTCCGTCGACACTCCACATAATTTCGAGTGATGCTCTCACCCCACCCTAAACAAAACGAAGCTAAAACCGCTCCAAACTGTACATCACTACGCGAATTTCATACTTAGTGGAATCCCGAGGAATACACAAGCAGATAATACGAATGCGACTCCACTTTCTTGCACTTATTTCTCTTTCCGTTACAATGAATCGTAACTGCAAAGCTCTCTCACATACAGAGTATACCTTATAAATAAACTGTTCCGTCGACACTCCACATAATTTCGAGTGATGCTCTCACCCCACCCTAAACAAAACGAAGCTAAAACCGCTCCAAACTGTACTTCACTACGCGAATGTCATACTTAGTGAAATCCCGAGGAATACACAAGCAGATAATACGAATGCGACTCCACTTTTTTGCACTGATTACTCTTTCCGTTACAATGAATCGTAACTGCAAAGCTCTCTCACATACAGAGTATACCTTATAAATAAACTGTTCCGTCGACACTCCACATAATTTCGAGTCATGCTCTCACCCCACCCTAAACAAAACGAAGCTAAAACCGCTCCAAACTGTACATCACTACGCGAATGTCATACTTAGTGAAATCCCGAGGAATACACAAGCAGATAATACGAATGCGACTCCACTTTCTTGCACTGATTTTTCTTTCCGTTACAATGAATCGTAACTGCAAAGCTCTCTCACATACAGAGTATACCTTATAAATAAACTGTTCCGTCGACACTCCACATAATTTCGAGTGATGCTCTCACCCCACCCTAAACAAAACGAAGCTAAAACCGCTCCAAACTGTACATCACTACGCGAATGTCATACTCAGTGAAATCCCGAGGAATACACAAGCAGATAATACGAATTCGACTGCACTTTCTTGCACTGATTTTTCTTTCCGTTACAATGAATCGTAACTGCAAAGCTCATCACATACAGAGTATACCTTATAAATAAACTGTTCCGTCGACACTCCACATAATTTCGAGTGATGCTCTCACCCCACCCTAAACAAAACGAAGCTAAAACCGCTCCAAACTGTACATCACTACGCGAATGTCATACTTAGTGAAATCCCGAGGAATACACAAGCAGATAATACGAATGCGACTCCACTTTCTTGCACTGATTTCTCTTTCCGTTACAATGAATCGTAACTGCAAAGCTCTCTCACATACAGAGTATACCTTATAAATAAACTGTTCCGTCGACACTCCACATAATTTCGAGTGATGCTCTCATCCCACCCTAAACAAAACGAAGCTAAAACCGCTCCAAACTGTACTTCACTACGCGAATGTCATACTTAGTGAAATCCCGAGGAATACACAAGCAGATAATACGAATGCGACTCCACTTTCTTGCACTGATTTCTCTTTCCGTTACAATGAATCGTAACTGCAAAGCTCTCTCACATACAGAGTATACCTTATAAATAAACTGTTCCGTCGACACTCCACATAATTTCGAGTGATGCTCTCACCCCACCCTAAACAAAACGAAGCTAAAACCGCTCCAAACTGTACATCACTACGCGAATGTCATACTTAGTGGAATCCCGAGGAATACACAAGCAGATAATACGAATGCGACTCCACTTTCTTGCACTTATTTCTCTTTCCGTTACAATGAATCGTAACTGCAAAGCTCTCTCACATACAGAGTATACCTTATAAATAAACTGTTCCGTCGACACTCCACATAATTTCGAGTGATGCTCTCACCCCACCCTAAACAAAACGAAGCTAAAACCGCTCCAAACTGTACATCACTACGCGAATGTCATACTTAGTGAAATCCCGAGGAATACACAAGCAGATAATACGAATGCGACTCCACTTTCTTGCACTGATTTCTCTTTCCGTTACAATGAATCGTAACTGCAAAGCTCTCTCACATACAGAGTATACCTTATAAATAAACTGTTCCGTCGACACTCCACATAATTTCGAGTCATGCTCTCACCCCACCCTAAACAAAACGAAGCTAAAACCGCTCCAAACTGTACATCACTACGCGAATGTCATACTTAGTGAAATCCCGAGGAATACACAAGCAGATAATACGAATGCGACTCCACTTTCTTGCACTGATTTCTCTTTCCGTTACAATGAATCGTAACTGCAAAGCTCTCTCACATACAGAGTATACCTTATAAATAAACTGTTCCGTCGACACTCCACATAATTTCGAGTGATGCTCTCACCCCACCCTAAACAAAACGAAGCTAAAACCGCTCCAAACTGTACTTCACTACGCGAATGTCATACTTAGTGAAATCCCGAGGAATACACAAGCAGATAATACGAATGCGACTCCACTTTCTTGCACTGATTTCTCTTTCCGTTACAATGAATCGTAACTGCAAAGCTCTCTCACATACAGAGTATACCTTATAAATAAACTGTTCCGTCGACACTCCACATAATTTCGAGTCATGCTCTCACCCCACCCTAAACAAAACGAAGCTAAAACCGCTCCAAACTGTACATCACTACGCGAATGTCATACTTAGTGAAATCCCGAGGAATACACAAGCAGATAATACGAATGCGACTCCACTTTCTTGCACTGATTTTTCTTTCCGTTACAATGAATCGTAACTGCAAAGCTCTCTCACATACAGAGTATACCTTATAAATAAACTGTTCCGTCGACACTCCACATAATTTCGAGTGATGCTCTCACCCCACCCTAAACAAAACGAAGCTAAAACGGCTCCAAACTGTACATCACTACGCGAATGTCATACTTAGTGAAATCCCGAGGAATACACAAGCAGATAATACGAATGCGACTCCACTTTCTTGCACTGATTTCTCTTACCGTTACAATGAATCGTAACTGCAAAGCTCTCTCACATACAGAGTATACCTTATAAATAAACTGTTCCGTCGACACTCCACATAATTTCGAGTGATGCTCTCATCCCACCCTAAACAAAACGAAGATAAAACCGCTCCAAACTGTACATCACTACGCGAATGTCATACTTAGTTAAATCCCGAGGAATACACAAGCAGATAATACGAATGCGACTCCACTTTCTTGCACTGATTTCTCTTTCCGTTACAATGAATCGTAACTGCAAAGCTCTCTCACATACAGAGTATACCTTATAAATAAACTGTTCCGTCGACACTCCACATAATTTCGAGTGATGCTCTCACCCCACCCTAAACAAAACGAAGCTAAAACCGCTCCAAACTGTACATCACTACGCGAATGTCATACTTAGTGGAATCCCGAGGAATACACAAGCAGATAATACGAATGCGACTCCACTTTCTTGCACTTATTTCTCTTTCCGTTACAATGAATCGTAACTGCAAAGCTCTCTCACATACAGAGTATACCTTATAAATAAACTGTTCCGTCGACACTCCACATAATTTCGAGTGATGCTCTCACCCCACCCTAAACAAAACGAAGCTAAAACCGCTCCAAACTGTACATCACTACGCGAATGTCATACTTAGTGAAATCCCAAGGAATACACAAGCAGATAATACGAATGCGACTCCACTTTCCTGCACTGATTTCTCTTTCCGTTACAATGAATCGTAACTGCAAAGCTCTCTCACATACAGAGTATACCTTATAAATAAACTGTTCCGTCGACACTCCACATAATTTCGAGTCATGCTCTCACCCCACCCTAAACAAAACGAAGCTAAAACCGCTCCAAACTGTACATCACTACGCGAATGTCATACTTAGTGAAATCCCGAGGAAAACACAAGCAGATAATACGAATGAGACTCCACTTTCTTGCAATGATTTCTCTTTCCGTTACAATGAATCGTAACTGCAAAGCTCTCTCACATACAGAGTATACCTTACAAATAAACTGTTCCGTCGACACTCCACATAATTTCGAGTCATGCTCTCACCCCACCCTAAACAAAACGAAGCTAAAACCGCTCCAAACTGTACATCACTACGCGAATGTCATACTTAGTGAAATCCCGAGGAATACACAAGCAGATAATACGAATGCGACTCCACTTTCTTGCACTGATTTCTCTTTCCGTTACAATGAATCGTAACTGCAAAGCTCTCTCACATACAGAGTATACCTTATAAATAAACTGTTCCGTCGACACTCCACATTATTTCGAGTGATGCTCTCATCCCACCCTAAACAAAACGAAGCTAAAACCGCTCCAAACTGTACATCACTACGCGAATGTCTTACTTAGTGAAATCCCGAGGAATACACAAGCAGATAATACGAATGCGACTCCACTTTCTTGCACTGATTTCTCTTTCCGTTACAATGAATCGTAACTGCAAAGCTCTCTCACATTCAGAGTATACCTTATATATAAACTGTTCCGTCGACACTCCACATAATTTCGAGTGATGCTCTCACCCCACCCTAAACAAAACGAAGCTAAAACCGCTCCAAACTGTACATCACTACGCGAATGTCATACTTAGTGGAATCCCGAGGAATACACAAGCAGATAATACGAATGCGACTCCACTTTCTTGCACTTATTTCTCTTTCCGTTACAATGAATCATAACTGCAAAGCTCTCTCACATACAGAGTATACCTTATAAATA
The DNA here is from genome assembly GCF_021461385.2 of Schistocerca piceifrons. NCBI lineage: Eukaryota > Metazoa > Arthropoda > Insecta > Orthoptera > Acrididae > Schistocerca > Schistocerca piceifrons. The sequence goes on along the minus strand of NC_060138.1, from coordinate 641,229,098 downwards.
AACTGTTCCGTCGACACTCCACATAATTTCGAGTGATGCTCTCACCCCACCCTAAACAAAACGAAGCTAAAACCGCTCCAAACTGTACATCACTACGCGAATGTCATACTTAGTGAAATCCCGAGGAATACACAAGCAGATAATACGAATGCGACTCCACTTTTTTGCACTGATTACTCTTTCCGTTACAATGAATCGTAACTGCAAAGCTCTCTCACATACAGAGTATACCTTATAAATAAACTGTTCCGTTGACACTCCACATAATTTCGAGTGATGCTCTCACCCCACCCTAAACAAAACGAAGCTAAAACCGCTCCAAACTGTACATCACTACGCGAATGTCATACTTAGTGAAATCCCGAGGAATACACAAGCAGATAATACGAATGCGACTCCACTTTCTTGCACTGATTTTTCTTTCCGTTACAATGAATCGTAACTGCAAAGCTCTCTCACATACAGAGTATACCTTATAAATAAACTGTTCCGTCGACACTCCACATAATTTCGAGTGATGCTCTCACCCCACCCTAAACAAAACGAAGCTAAAACCGCTCCAAACTGTACATCACTACGCGAATGTCATACTCAGTGAAATCCCGAGGAATACACAAGCAGATAATACGAATTCGACTGCACTTTCTTGCACTGATTTTTCTTTCCGTTACAATGAATCGTAACTGCAAATCTCATCACATACAGAGTATACCTTATAAATAAACTGTTCCGTCGACACTCCACATAATTTCGAGTGATGCTCTCACCCCACCCTAAACAAAACGAAGCTAAAACCGCTCCAAACTGTACATCACTACGCGAATGTCATACTTAGTGAAATCCCGAGGAATACACAAGCAGATAATACGAATGCGACTCCACTTTCTTGCACTGATTTCTCTTTCCGTTACAATGAATCGTAACTGCAAAGCTCTCTCACATACAGAGTATACCTTATAAATAAACTGTTCCGTCGACACTCCACATAATTTCGAGTGATGCTCTCATCCCACCCTAAACAAAACGAAGCTAAAACCGCTCCAAACTGTACATCACTACGCGAATGTCATACTTAGTGAAATCCCGAGGAATACACAAGCAGATAATACGAATGCGACTCCACTTTCTTGCACTGATTTCTCTTTCCGTTACAATGAATCGTAACTGCAAAGCTCTCTCACATACAGAGTATACCTTATAAATAAACTGTTCCGTCGACACTCCACATAATTTCGAGTGATGCTCTCACCCCACCCTAAACAAAACGAAGCTAAAACCGCTCCAAACTGTACATCACTACGCGAATGTCATACTTAGTGGAATCCCGAGGAATACACAAGCAGATAATACGAATGCGACTCCACTTTCTTGCACTTATTTCTCTTTCCGTTACAATGAATCGTAACTGCAAAGCTCTCTCACATACAGAGTATACCTTATAAATAAACTGTTCCGTCGACACTCCACATAATTTCGAGTGATGCTCTCACCCCACCCTAAACAAAACGAAGCTAAAACCGCTCCAAACTGTACATCACTACGCGAATGTCATACTTAGTGAAATCCCGAGGAATACACAAGCAGATAATACGAATGCGACTCCACTTTCTTGCACTGATTTCTCTTTCCGTTACAATGAATCGTAACTGCAAAGCTCTCTCACATACAGAGTATACCTTATAAATAAACTGTTCCGTCGACACTCCACATAATTTCGAGTGATGCTCTCACCCCACCCTAAACAAAACGAAGCTAAAACCGCTCCAAACTGTACATCACTACGCGAATGTCATACTTAGTGGAATCCCGAGGAATACACAAGCAGATAATACGAATGCGACTCCACTTTCTTGCACTTATTTCTCTTTCCGTTACAATGAATCGTAACTGCAAAGCTCTCTCACATACAGCGTATACCTTATAAATAAACTGTTCCGTCGACACTCCACATAATTTCGAGTGATTCTCTCACCCCACCCTAAACAAAACGAAGCTAAAACCGCTCCAAACTGTACTTCACTACGCGAATGTCATACTTAGTGAAATCCCGAGGAATACACAAGCAGATAATACGAATGCGACTCCACTTTCTTGCACTGATTTCTCTTTCCCTTACAATGAATCATAACTGCAAAGCTCTCTCACATACAGAGTATACCTTATAAATAAACTGTTCCGTCGACACTCCACATAATTTCGAGTGATGCTCTCACCCCACCCTAAACAAAACGAAGCTAAAACCGCTCCAAACTGTACATCACTACGCGAATGTCATACTTAGTGATATGCCGAGGAATACACAAGCAGATAATACGAATGCGACTCCACTTTCTTGCACTGATTTTTCTTTCCGTTACAATGAATCGTAACTGCAAAGCTCTCTCACATACAGAGTATACCTTATAAATAAACTGTTCCGTCGACACTCCACATAATTTCGAGTGATGCTCTCACCCCACCCTAAACAAAACGAAGCTAAAACCGCTCCAAACTGTACTTCACTACGCGAATGTCATACTTAGTGAAATCCCGAGGAATACACAAGCAGATAATACGAATGCGACTCCACTTTCTTGCACTGATTTCTCTTTCCGTTACAATGAATCGTAACTGCAAAGCTCTCTCACATACAGAGTATACCTTATAAATAAACTGTTCCGTCGACACTCCACATAATTTCGAGTGATGCTCTCACCCCACCCTAAACAAAACGAAGCTAAAACCGCTCCAAACTGTACATCACTACGCGAATGTCATACTTAGTGAAATCCCGAGGAATACACAAGCAGATAATACGAATGCGACTCCACTTTCTTGCACTGATTTTTCTTACCGTTACAATGAATCGTAACTGCAAAGCTCTCTCACATACAGAGTATACCTTATAAATAAACTGTTCCGTCGACACTCCACATAATTTCGAGTGATGCTCTCACCCCACCCTAAACAAAACGAAGCTAAAACCGCTCCAAACTGTACATCACTACGCGAATGTCATACTCAGTGAAATCCCGAGGAATACACAAGCAGATAATACGAATTCGACTGCACTTTCTTGCACTGATTTTTCTTTCCGTTACAATGAATCGTAACTGCAAAGCTCAGCACATACAGAGTATACCTTATAAATAAACTGTTCCGTCGACACTCCACACAATTTCGAGTGATGCTCTCACCCCACCCTAAACAAAACGAAGCTAAAACCGCTCCAAACTGTACATCACTACGCGAATGTCATACTTAGTGAAATCCGAGGAATACACAAGCAGATAATACGAATGCGACTGCACTTTCTTGCACTGATTTCCCTTTCCGTTACAATGAATCGTAACTGCAAAGCTCATCACATACAGAGTATACCTTATAAATAAACTGTTCCGTCGACACTCCACATAATTTCGAGTGATGCTCTCACCCCACCCTAAACAAAACGAAGCTAAAACCGCTCCAAACTGTACATCACTACGCGAATGTCATACTTAGTGAAATCCCGAGGAATAAACAAGCAGATAATACGAATGCGACTGCACTTTCTTGCACTGATTTCTCTTTCCGTTACAATGAATCGTAACTGCAAAGCTCTCTCACATACAGAGTATACCTTATAAATAAACTGTTCCGTCGACACTCCACATAATTTCGAGTGATGCTCTCACCCCACCCTAAACAAAACGAAGCTAAAACCGCTCCAAACTGTACATCACTACGCGAATGTCATACTTAGTGAAATCCCGAGGAATACACAAGCAGATAATACGAATGCGACTCCACTTTCTTGCACTGATTTCTCTTTCCGTTACAATGAATCGTAACTGCAAAGCTCTCTCACATACAGAGTATACCTTATAAATAAACTGTTCCGTCGACACTCCACATAATTTCGAGTGATGCTCTCATCCCACCCTAATCCAAACGAAGCTAAAACCGCTCCAAACTGTACATCACTACGCGAATGTCATACTTAGTGAAATCCCGAGGAATACACAAGCAGATAATACGAATGCGACTCCACTTTCTTGCACTGATTTCTCTTTCCGTTACAATGAATCGTAACTGCAAAGCTCTCTCACATACAGTGTATACCTTATAAATAAACTGTTCCGTCGACACTCCACATAATTTCGAGTCATGCTCTCACCCCACCCTAAACAAAACGAAGCTAAAACCGCTCCAAACTGTACATCACTACGCGAATGTCATACTTAGTGAAATCCCGAGGAAAACACAAGCAGATAATACGAATGCGACTCCACTTTCTTGCAATGATTTCTCTTTCCGTTACAATGAATCGTAACTGCAAAGCTCTCTCACATACAGAGTATACCTTATAAATAAACTGTTCCGTCGACACTCCACATAATTTCGAGTGATGCTCTCACCCCACCCTAAACAAAACGAAGCTAAAACCGCTCCAAACTGTACATCACTACGCGAATGTCATACTTAGTGAAATCCCAAGGAATACACAAGCAGATAATACGAATGCGACTCCACTTTCTTGCACTGATTTCTCTTTCCGTTACAATGAATCGTAACTGCAAAGCTCTCTCACATACAGAGTATACCTTATAAATAAACTGTTCCGTCGACACTCCACATAATTTCGAGTGATGCTCTCATCCCACCCTAAACAAAACGAAGCTAAAACCGCTCCAAACTGTACATCACTACGCGAATGTCATACTTAGTGAAATCCCGAGGAATACACAAGCAGATAATACGAATGCGACTCCACTTTCTTGCACTGATTTCTCTTTCCGTTACAATGAATCGTAACTGCAAAGCTCTCTCACATACAGAGTATACCTTATAAATAAACTGTTCCGTCGACACTCCACATAATTTCGAGTGATGCTCTCACCCCACCCTGAACAAAACGAAGCTAAAACCGCTCCAAACTGTACATCACTACGCGAATGTCATACTTAGTGGAATCCCGAGGAATACACAAGCAGATAATACGAATGCGACTCCACTTTCTTGCACTTATTTCTCTTTCCGTTACAATGAATCGTAACTGCAAAGCTCTCTCACATACAGAGTATACCTTATAAATAAACTGTTCCGTCGACACTCCACATAATTTCGAGTGATGCTCTCACCCCACCCTAAACAAAACGAAGCTAAAACCGCTCCAAACTGTACTTCACTACGCGAATGTCATACTTAGTGAAATCCCGAGGAATGCACAAGCAGATAATACGAATGCGACTCCACTTTCTTGCACTGATTTCTCTTTCCGTTACAATGAATCGTAACTGCAAAGCTCTCTCACATACAGAGTATACCTTATAAATAAACTGTTCCGTCGACACTCCACATAATTTCGAGTCGTGCTCTCACCCCACCCTAAACAAAACGAAGCTAAAACCGCTCCAAACTGTACATCACTACGCGAATGTCATACTTAGTGAAATCCCGAGGAAAACACAAGCAGATAATACGAATGCGACTCCACTTTCTTGCAATGATTTCTCTTTCCGTAACAATGAATCGTAACTGCAAAGCTCTCTCACATACAGAGTATACCTTATAAATAAACTGTTTCGTCGACACTCCACATAATTTCGAGTGATGCTCTCACCCCACCCTAAACAAAACGAAGCTAAAACCGCTCCAAACTGTACATCACTACGCGAATGTCATACTTAGTGAAATCCCGAGGAATACACAAGCAGATAATACGAATGCGACTCCACTTTCTTGCACTGATTTCTCTTTCCGTTACAATGAATCGTAACTGCAAAGCTCTCTCACATACAGAGTATACCTTATAAATAAACTGTTCCGTCGACACTTCACATAATTTCGAGTGATGCTCTCATCCCACCCTAAACAAAACGAAGCTAAAACCGCTCCAAACTGTACATCACTACGCGAATGTCATACTTAGTGAAATCCCGAGGAATACACAAGCAGATAATACGAATGCGACTCCACTTTCTTGCACTGATTTCTCTTTCCGTTACAATGAATCGTAACTGCAAAGCTCTCTCACATACAGAGTATACCTTATAAATAAACTGTTCCGTCGACACTCCACATAATTTCGAGTGATGCTCTCACCCCACCCTAAACAAAACGAAGCTAAAACCGCTCCAAACTGTGCATCACTACGCGAATGTCATACTTAGTGGAATCCCGAGGAATACACAAGCAGATAATACGAATGCGACTCCACTTTCTTGCACTTATTTCTCTTTCCGTTACAATGAATCGTAACTGCAAAGCTCTCTCACATGCAGAGTATACCTTATAAATAAACTGTTCCGTCGACACTCCACATAATTTCGAGTGATGCTCTCACCCCACCCTAAACAAAACGAAGCTAAAACCGCTCCAAACTGTACTTCACTACGCGAATGTCATACTTAGTGAAATCCCGAGGAATACACAAGCAGATAATACGAATGCGACTCCACTTTCTTGCACTGATTTCTCTTTCCGTTACAATGAATCGTAACTGCAAAGCTCTCTCACATACAGAGTATACCTTATAAATAAACTGTTCCGTCGACACTCCACATAATTTCGAGTGATGCTCTCACCCCACCCTAAACAAAACGAAGCTAAAACCGCTCCAAACTGTACATCACTACGCGAATGTCATACTTAGTGATATCCCGAGGAATACACAAGCAGATAATACGAATGCGACTCCACTTTCTTGCACTGATTTTTCTTTCCGTTACAATGAATCGCAACTGCAAAGCTCTCTCACATACAGAGTATACCTTATAAATAAACTGTTCCGTCGACACTCCACATAATTTCGAGTTATGCTCTCACCCCACCCTAAACAAAACGAAGCTAAAACCGCTCCAAACTGTACATCACTACGCGAATGTCATACTTAGTGAAATCCCGAGGAATACACAAGCAGATAATACGAATTCGACTGCACTTTCTTGCACTGATTTTTCTTTCCGTTACAATGAATCGTAACTGCAAAGCTCTCTCACATACAGAGTATACCTTATAAATAAACTGTTCCGTCGACACTCCACATAATTTCGAGTGATGCTCTCACCCCACCCTAAAGAAAACGAAGCTAAAACCGCTCCAAACTGTACATCACTACGCGAATGTCATACTTAGTGAAATCCCGAGGAATACACAAGCAGATAATACGAATGCGACTGCACTTTCTTGCACTGATTTCTCTTTCCGTTACAATGAATCGTAACTGCAAAGCTCATCACATACAGAGTATACCTTATAAATAAACTGTTCCGTCGACACTCCACATAATTTCGAGTGATGCTCTCACCCCACCCTAAACAAAACGAAGCTAAAACCGCTCCAAACTGTACATCACTACGCGAATGTCATACTTAGTGAAATCCCGAGGAATACACAAGCAGATAATACGAATGCGACTCCACTTTCTTGCACTGATTTGTCTTTCTGTTACAATGAATCGTAACTGCAAAGCTCTCTCACATACAGAGTATACCTTATAAATAAACTGTTCCGTCGACACTCCACATAATTTCGAGTGATGCTCTCACCCCACCCTAAACAAAACGAAGCTAAAACCGCTCCAAACTGCACATCACTACGCGAATGTCATACTTAGTGAAATCCCAAGGAATACACAAGCAGATAATACGAATGCGACTCCACTTTCTTGCACTGATTTCTCTTTCCGTTACAATGAATCGTAACTGCAAAGCTCTCTCACATACAGAGTATACCTTATAAATAAACTGTTCCGTCGACACTCCACATAATTTCGAGTGATGCTCTCATCCCACCCTAAACAAAACGAAGCTAAAACCGCTCAAAACTGTACCTCACTACGCGAATGTCATACTTAGTGAAATCCCGAGGAATACACAAGCAGATAATACGAATGCGACTCCACTTTCTTGCACTGATTTCTCTTTCCGTTACAATGAATCATAACTGCAAAGCTCTCTCACATACAGAGTATACCTTATAAATAAACTGTTCCGTCGACACTCCTAATAATTTCGAGTGATGCTCTCACCCCACCCTAAACAAAACGAAGCTAAAACCGCTCCAAACTGTACATCACTACGCGAATGTCATACTTAGTGAAATCCCGAGGAATACACAAGCAGATAATACGAATGCGACTCCACTTTCTTGCACTGATTTCTCTTTCCGTTACAATGAATCGTAACTGCAAAGCTCTCTCACATACAGAGTATACCTTATAAATAAACTGTTCCGTCGACACTCCACATAATTTCGAGTGATGCTCTCACCCCACCCTAAACAAAACGAAGCTAAAACCGCTCCAAACTGTACATCACTACGCGAATGTCATACTTAGTGAAATCCCGAGGAATACACAAGCAGATAATACGAATGCGACTCCACTTTCTTGCACTGATTTCTCTTTCCGTTACAATGAATCGTAACTGCAAAGCTCTCTCACATACAGAGTATACCTTATAAATAAACTGTTCCGTCGACACTCCACATAATTTCGAGTGATGCTCTCACCCCACCCTAAACAAAACGAAGCTAAAACCGCTCCAAACTGTACATCACTACGCGAATGTCATACTTAGTGAAATCCCGAGGAATACACAAGCAGATAATACGAATGCGACTGCACTTTCTTGCACTGATTTCTCTTTCCGTTACAATGAATCGTAACTGCAAAGCTCTCTCACATACAGAGTATACCTTATAAATAAACTGTTCCGTCGACACTCCACATAATTTCGAGTGATGCTCTCACCCCACCCTAAACAAAACGAAGCTAAAACCGCTCCAAACTGTACATCACTACGCGAATGTCATACTTAGTGAAATCCCGAGGAATACACAAGCAGATAATACGAATGCGACTCCACTTTCTTGCACTGATTTCTCTTTCCGTTACAATGAATCGTAACTGCAAAGCTCTCTCACATACAGAGTATACCTTATAAATAAACTGTTCCGTCGACACTCCACATAATTTCGAGTGATGCTCTCATCCCACCCTAAACAAAACGAAGCTAAAACCGCTCCAAACTGTACATCACTACGCGAATGTCATACTTAGTGAAATCCCAAGGAATACACAAGCAGATAATACGAATGCGACTCCACTTTCTTGCACTGATTTCTCTTTCCGTTACAATGAATCGTAACTGCAAAGCTCTCTCACATACAGAGTATACCTTATAAATAAACTGTTCCGTCGACACTCCACATAATTTCGAGTCATGCTCTCACCCCACCCTAAACAAAACGAAGCTAAAACCGCTCCAAACTGTACATCACTACGCGAATGTCATACTTAGTGAAATCCCGAGGAAAACACAAGCAGATAATACGAATGCGACTCCACTTTCTTGCAATGATTTCTCTTTCCGTTACAATGAATCGTAACTGCAAAGCTCTCTCACATACAGAGTATACCTTATAAATAAACTGTTCCGTCGACACTCCACATAATTTCAAGTGATGCTCTCATCCCACCCTAAACAAAACGAAGCTCAAACCGCTCCAAACTGTACATCACTACGCGAATGTCATACTTAGTGAAATCCCGAAGAATACACAAGCAGATAATACGAATGCGACTCCACTTTCTTGCACTGATTTCTCTTTCCGTTACAATGAATTGTAACTGCAAAGCTCTCTCACATACAGAGTATACCTTATAAATAAACTGTTCCGTCGACACTCCACATAATTTCGAGTGATGCTCTCACCCCACCCTAAACAAAACGAAGCTAAAACCGCTCAAAACTGTACCTCACTACGCGAATGTCATACTTAGTGGAATCCCGAGGAATACACAAGCAGATAATACGAATGCGCCTCCACTTTCTTGCACTTATTTCTCTTTCCGTTACAATGAATCGTAACTGCAAAGCTCTCTCACATACAGAGTATACCTTATAAATAAACTGTTCCGTCGACACTCCACATAATTTCGAGTGATGCTCTCACCCCACCCTAAACAAAACGAAGCTAAAACCGCTCCAAACTGTACTTCACTACGCGAATGTCATACTTAGTGAAATCCCGAGGAATACACAAGCAGATAATACGAATGCGACTCCACTTTCTTGCACTGATTTCTCTTTCCGTTACAATGAATCGTAACTGCAAAGCTCTCTCACATACAGAGTATACCTTATAAATAAACTGTTCCGTCGACACTCCACATAATTTCGAGTGATGCTCTCACCCCACCCTAAACAAAACGAAGCTAAAACCGCTCCAAACTGTACATCACTACGCGAATGTCATACTTAGTGAAATCCCGAGGAATACACAAGCAGATAATACGAATGCGACTCCACTTTCTTGCACTGATTTTTCTTTCCGTTACAATGAATCGTAACTGCAAAGCTCTCTCACATACAGAGTATACCTTATAAATAAACTGTTCCGTCGACACTCCACATAATTTCGAGTGATGCTCTCACCCCACCCTAAACAAAACGAAGCTAAAACCGCTCCAAACTGTACATCACTACGCGAATGTCATACTTAGTGAAATCCCGAGGAATACACAAGCAGATAATACGAATTCGACTGCACTTTCTTGCACTGATTTTTCTTTCCGTTACAATGAATCGAAACTGCAAAGCTCTCTCACATACAGAGTATACCTTATAAATAAACTGTTCCGTCGACACTCCACATAATTTCGAGTGATGCTCTCACCCCACCCTAAAGAAAACGAAGCTAAAACCGCTCCAAACTGTACATCACTACGCGAATGTCATACTTAGTGAAATCCCGAGGAATACACAAGCAGATAATACGAATGCGACTCCACTTTCTTGCACTGATTTCTCTTTCCGTTACAATGAATCGTAACTGCAAAGCTCATCACATACAGAGTATACCTTATAAATAAACTGTTCCGTCGACACTCCACATAATTTCGAGTGATGCTCTCACCCCACCCTAAACAAAACGAAGCTAAAACCGCTCCAAACTGTACATCACTACGCGAATGTCATACTTAGTGAAATCCCGAGGAATACACAAGCAGATAATACGAATGCGACTGCACTTTCTTGCACTGATTTTTCTTTCCGTTACAATGAATCGTAACTGCAAAGCTCTCTCACATACAGAGTATACCTTATAAATAAACTGTTCCGTCGACACTCCACATAATTTCGAGTGATGCTCTCACCCCACCCTAAACAAAACGAAGCTAAAACCGCTCCAAACTGTACATCACTACGCGAATGTCATACTTAGTGAAATCCCGAGGAATACACAAGCAGATAATACGAATGCGACTCCACTTTCTTGCACTGATTTCTCTTTCCGTTACAATGAATCGTAACTGCAAAGCTCTCTCACATACAGAGTATACCTTATAAATAAACTGTTCCGTCGACACTCCACATAATTTCGAGTGATGCTCTCATCCCACCCTAATCAAAACGAAGCTAAAACCGCTCCAAACTGTACATCACTACGCGAATGTCATACTTAGTGAAATCCCGAGGATAACACAAGCAGATAATACGAATGCGACTCCACTTTCTTGCAATGATTTCTCTTTCCGTTATAATGAATCGTAACTGCAAAGCTCTCTCACATACAGAGTATACCTTATAAATAAACTGTTCCGTCGACACTCCACATAATTTCGAGTGATGCTCTCACCCCACCCTAAACAAAACGAAGCTAAAACCGCTCCAAACTGTACATCACTGCGCGAATGTCATACTTAGTGAAATCCCGAGGAATACACAAGCAGATAATATGAATGCGACTCCACTTTCTTGCACTGATTTCTCTTTCCGTTACAATGAATCGTAACTGCAAAGCTCTCTCACATACAGAGTATACCTTATAAATAAACTGTTCCGTCGACACTCCACATAATTTCGAGTGATGCTCTCATCCCACCCTAAACAAAACGAAGCTAAAACCGCTCCAAACTGTACATCACTACGCGAATGTCATACTTAGTGAAATCCCGAGGAATACACAAGCAGATAATACGAATGCGACTCCACTTTCTTGCACTGATTTCTCTTTCCGTTACAATGAATCGTAACTGCAAAGCTCTCTCACATACAGAGTATACCTTATAAATAAACTGTTCCGTCGACACTCCACATAATTTCGAGTGATGCTCTCACCCCACCCTAAACAAAACGAAGCTAAAACCGCTCCAAACTGTACATCACTACGCGAATGTCATACTTAGTGGAATCCCGAGGAATACACAAGCAGATAATACGAATGCGACTCCACTTTCTTGCACTTATTTCTCTTTCCGTTACAATGAATCGTAACTGCAAAGCTCTCTCACATACAGAGTATACCTTATAAATAAACTGTTCCGTCGACACTCCACATAAGTTCGAGTGATGCTCTCACCCCACCCTAAACAAAACGAAGCTAAAACCGCTCCAAACTGTACTTCACTACGCGAATGTCATACTTAGTGAAATCCCGAGGAATACACAAGCAGATAATACGAATGCGACTCCACTTTCTTGCACTGATTTCTCTTTCCGTTACAATGAATCGTAACTGCAAAGCTCTCTCACATACAGTGTATACCTTATAAATAAACTGTTCCGTCGACACTCCACATAATTTCGAGTGATGCTCTCATCCCACCCTAAACAAAACGAAGCTAAAACCGCTCCAAACTGTACATCACTACGCGAATGTCATACTTAGTGAAATCCCAAGGAATACACAAGCAGATAATACGAATGCGACTCCACTTTCTTGCACTGATTTCTCTTTCCGTTACAATGAATCGTAACTGCAAAGCTCTCTCACATACAGAGTATACCTTATAAATAAACTGTTCCGTCGACACTCCACATAATTTCGAGTCATGCTCTCACCCCACCCTAAACAAAACGAAGCTAAAACCGCTCCAAACTGTACATCACTACGCGAATGTCATACTTAGTGAAATCCCGAGGAAAACACAAGCAGATAATACGAATGCGACTCCACTTTCTTGCAATGATTTCTCTTTCCGTTACAATGAATCGTAACTGCAAAGCTCTCTCACATACAGAGTATACCTTATAAATAAACTGTTCCGTCGACACTCCACATAATTTCGAGTGATGCTCTCACCCCACCCTAAACAAAACGAAGCTAAAACCGCTCCAAACTGTACATCACTACGCGAATGTCATACTTAGTGAAATCCCGAGGAATACACAAGCAGATAATACGAATGCGACTGCACTTTCTTGCACTGATTTCTCTTTCCGTTACAATGAATCGTAACTGCAAAGCTCTCTTACATACAGAGTATACCTTATAAATAAACTGTTCCGTCGACACTCCACATAATTTCGAGTGATGCTCTCACCCCACCCTAAACAAAACGAAGCTAAAACCGCTCCAAACTGTACATCACTACGCGAATGTCATACTTAGTGAAATCCCGAGGAATACACAAGCAGATAATACGAATGCGACTCCACTTTCTTGCACTGATTTCTCTTTCCGTTACAATGAATCGTAACTGCAAAGCTCTCTCACATACAGAGTATACCTTATAAATAAACTGTTCCGTCGACACTCCACATAATTTCGAGTGATGCTCTCATCCCACCCTAATCAAAACTTAGCTAAAACCGCTCCAAACTGTACATCACTACGCGAATGTCATACTTAGTGGAATCCCGAGGAATACACAAGCAGATAATACGAATGCGACTCCACTTTCTTGCACTTATTTCTCTTTCCGTTACAATGAATCGTAACTGCAAAGCTCTCTCACATACAGAGTATACCTTATAAATAAACTGTTCCGTCGACACTCCACATAATTTCGAGTGATGCTCTCACCCCACCCTAAACAAAACGAAGCTAAAACCGCTCCAAACTGTACATCACTACGCGAATGTCATACTTAGTGAAATCCCGAGGAATACACAAGCAGATAATACGAATGCGACTCCACTTTCTTGCACTGATTTCTCTTTCCGTTACAATGAATCGTAACTGCAAAGCTCTCTCACATACAGAGTATACCTTATAAATAAACTGTTCCGTCGACACTCCACATAATTTCGAGTGATGCTCTCATCCCACCCTAATCAAAACTTAGCTAAAACCGCTCCAAACTGTACATCACTACGCGAATGTCATACTTAGTGGAATCCCGAGGAATACACAAGCAGATAATACGAATGCGACTCCACTTTCTTGCACTTATTTCTCTTTCCGTTACAATGAATCGTAACTGCAAAGCTCTCTCACATACAGAGTATACCTTATAAATAAACTGTTCCGTCGACACTCCACATAAGTTCGAGTGATGCTCTCACCCCACCCTAAACAAAACGAAGCTAAAACCGCTCCAAACTGTACTTCACTACGCGAATGTCATACTTAGTGAAATCCCGAGGAATACACAAGCAGATAATACGAATGCGACTCCACTTTCTTGCACTGATTTCTCTTTCCGTTACAATGAATCGTAACTGCAAAGCTCTCTCACATACAGAGTATACCTTATAAATAAACTGTTCCGTCGACACTCCACATAATTTCGAGTCATGCTCTCACCCCACCCTAAACAAAACGAAGCTAAATCCGCTCCAAACTGTACATCACTACGCGAATGTCATACTTAGTGAAATCCCGAGGAATACACAAGCAGATAATACGAATGCGACTCCACTTTCTTGCACTGATTTTTCTTTCCGTTACAATGAATCGTAACTGCAAAGCTCTCTCACATACAGAGTATACCTTATAAATAAACTGTTCCGTCGACACTCCACATAATTTCGAGTGATGCTCTCACCCCACCCTAAACAAAACGAAGCTAAAACCGCTCCAAACTGTACATCACTACGCGAATGTCATACTTAGTGGAATCCCGAGGAATACACAAGCAGATAATACGAATGCGACTCCACTTTCTTGCACTTATTTCTCTTTCCGTTACAATGAATCGTAACTGCAAAGCTCTCTCACATACAGAGTATACCTTATAAATAAACTGTTCCGTCGACACTCCACATAAGTTCGAGTGATGCTCTCACCCCACCCTAAACAAAACGAAGCTAAAACCGCTCCAAACTGTACTTCACTACGCGAATGTCATACTTAGTGAAATCCCGAGGAATACACAAGCAGATAATACGAATGCGACTCCACTTTCTTGCACTGATTTCTCTTTCCGTTACAATGAATCGTAACTGCAAAGCTCTCTCACATACAGAGTATACCTTATAAATAAACTGTTCCGTCGACACTCCACATAATTTCGAGTCATGCTCTCACCCCACCCTAAACAAAACGAAGCTAAATCCGCTCCAAACTGTACATCACTACGCGAATGTCATACTTAGTGAAATCCCGAGGAATACACAAGCAGATAATACGAATGCGACTCCACTTTCTTGCACTGATTTTTCTTTCCGTTACAATGAATCGTAACTGCAAAGCTCTCTCACATACAGAGTATACCTTATAAATAAACTGTTCCGTCGACACTCCACATAATTTCGAGTGATGCTCTCACCCCACCCTAAACAAAACGAAGCTAAAACCGCTCCAAACTGTACATCACTACGCGAATGTCATACTTAGTGAAATCCCGAGGAATACACAAGCAGATAATACGAATTCGACTGCACTTTCTTGCACTGATCTTTCTTTCCGTTTCAATGAATCGTAACTGCAAAGCTCTCTCACATACAGAGTATACCTTATAAATAAACTGTTCCGTCGACACTCCACATAATTTCGAGTGATGCTCTCACCCCACCCTAAAGAAAACGAAGCTAAAACCGCTCCAAACCGTATATCACTACGCGAATGTCATACTTAGTGAAATCCCGAGGAATACACAAGCAGATAATACGAATGCGACTCCACTTTCTTGCAGTGATTTCTCTTTCCGTTACAATGAATCGAAACTGCAAAGCTCATCACATACAGAGTATACCTTATAAATAAACTGTTCCGTCGACACTCCACATAATTTCGAGTGATGCTCTCACCCCACCCTAAACAAAACGAAGCTAAAACCGCTCCAAACTGTACATTACTACGCGAATGTCATACTTAGTGAAATCCCGAGGAATACACAAGCAGATAATACGAATGCGACTCCACTTTCTTGCACTGATTTCTCTTTCCGTTACAATGAATCGTAACTGCAAAGCTCATCACATACAGAGTATACCTTATAAATAAACTGTTCCGTCGACACTCCACATAATTTCGAGTGATGCTCTCACCCCACCCTAAACAAAACGAAGCTAAAACCGCTCCAAACTGTACATCACTACGCGAATGTCATACTTAGTGAAATCCCGAGGAATACACAAGCAGATAATACGAATGCGACTGCACTTTCTTGCACTGATTTTTCTTTCCGTTACAATGAATCGTAACTGCAAAGCTCTCTCACATACAGAGTATACCTTATAAATAAACTGTTCCGTCGACACTCCACATAATTTCGAGTGATGCTCTCACCCCACCCTAAACAAAACGAAGCTAAAACCGCTCCAAACTGTACATCACTACGCGAATGTCATACTTAGTGAAATCCCGAGGAATACACAAGCAGATAATACGAATGCGACTCCACTTTCTTGCACTGATTTCTCTTTCCGTTACAATGAATCGTAACTGCAAAGCTCTCTCACATACAGAGTATACCTTATAAATAAACTGTTCCGTCAACACTCCACATAATTTCGAGTGATGCTCTCATCCCACCCTAAACAAAACGAAGCTAAAACCGCTCCAAACTGTACATCACTACGCGAATGTCATACTTAGTGAAATCCCGAGGAATACACAAGCAGATAATACGAATGCGACTCCACTTTCTTGCACTGATTTCTCTTTCCGTTACAATGAATCGTAACTGCAAAGCTCTCTCACATACAGAGTATACCTTATAAATAAACTGTTCCGTCGACACTCCACATAATTTCGAGTGATGCTCTCACCCCACCCTAAACAAAACGAAGCTAAAACCGCTCCAAACTGTACATCACTACGCGAATGTCATACTTAGTGGAATCCCGAGGAATGCACAAGCAGATAATACGAATGCGACTCCACTTTCTTGCACTTATTTCTCTTTCCGTTACAATGAATCGTAACTGCAAAGCTCTCTCACATACAGAGTATACCTTATAAATAAACTGTTCCGTCGACACTCCACATAAGTTCGAGTGATGCTCTCACCCCACCCTAAACAAAACGAAGCTAAAACCGCTCCAAACTGTACTTCACTACGCGAATGTCATACTTAGTGAAATCCCGAGGAATACACAAGCAGATAATACGAATGCGACTCCACTTTCTTGCACTGATTTCTCTTTCCGTTACAATGAATCGTAACTGCAAAGCTCTCTCACATACAGAGTATACCTTACAAATAAACTGTTCCGTCGACACTCCACATAATTTCGAGTCATGCTCTCACCCCACCCTAAACAAAACGAAGCTAAAACCGCTCCAAACTGTACATCACTACGCGAATGTCATACTTAGTGAAATCCCGAGGAATACACAAGCAGATAATACGAATGCGACTCCACTTTCTTGCACTGATTTTTCTTTCCGTTACAATGAATCGTAACTGCAAAGCTCTCTCACATACAGAGTATACCTTATAAATAAACTGTTCCGTCGACACTCCACATAATTTCGAGTGATGCTCTCACCCCACCCTAAACAAAACGAAGCTAAAACCGCTCCAAACTGTACATCACTACGCGAATGTCATACTTAGTGAAATCCCGAGGAATACACAAGCAGATAATACGAATTCGACTGCACTTTCTTGCACTGATTTTTCTTTCCGTTACAATGAATCGTAACTGCAAAGCTCTCTCACATACAGAGTATACCTTATAAATAAACTGTTCCGTCGACACTCCACATAATTTCGAGTGATGCTCTCACCCCACCCTAAAGAAAACGAAGCTAAAACCGCTCCAAACTGTACATCACTACGCGAATGTCATACTTAGTGAAATCCCGAGGGATACACAAGCAGATAATACGAATGCGACTCCACTTTCTTGCACTGATTTCTCTTTCCGTTACAATGAATCGTAACTGCAAAGCTCATCACATACAGAGTATACCTTATAAATAAACTGTTCCGTCGACACTCCACATAATTTCGAGTGATGCTCTCACCCCACCCTAAACAAAACGAAGCTAAAACCGCTCCAAACTGTACATCACTACGCGAATGTCATACTTAGTGAAATCCTGAGGAATACACAAGCAGATAATACGAATGCGACTGCACTTTCTTGCACTGATTTTTCTTTCCGTTACAATGAATCGTAACTGCAAAGCTCTCTCACATACAGAGTATACCTTATAAATAAACTGTTCCGTCGACACTCCACATAATTTCGAGTGATGCTCTCATAGCACCTTAAACAAAACGAAGCTAAAACCGCTCCAAACTGTACATCACTACGCGAATGTCATACTTAGTGAAATCCCGAGGAATACACAAGCAGATAATACGAATGCGACTCCACTTTCTTGCACTGATTTCTCTTTCCGTTACAATGAATCGTAACTGCAAAGCTCATCACATACAGAGTATACCTTATAAATAAACTGTTCCGTCGACACTCCACATAATTTCGAGTGATGCTCTCACCCCACCCTAAACAAAACGAAGCTAAAACCGCTCCAAACTGTACATCACTACGCGAATGTCATACTTAGTGAAATCCCGAGGAATACACAAGCAGATAATACGAATGCGACTCCACTTTCTTGCACTGATTTCTCTTTCCGTTACAATGAATCGTAACTGCAAAGCTCATCACATACAGAGTATAGCTTATAAATAAACTGTTCCGTCAACACTCCACATAATTTCGAGTGATGCTCTCACCCCACCCTAAACAAATCGAAGCTAAAACCGCTCCAAACTGTACATCACTACGCGAATGTCATACTTAGTGAAATCCCGAGGAATACACAAGCAGATAATACGAATGCGACTCCACTTTCTTGCACTGATTTCTCTTTCCGTTACAATGAATCGTAACTGCAAAGCTCTCTCACATACAGAGTATACCTTATAAATAAACTGTTCCGTCGACACTCCACATAATTTCGAGTGATGCTCTCACCCCACCCTAAACAAAACGAAGCTAAAACCGCTCCAAACTGTACATCACTACGCGAATGTCATACTTAGTGAAATCCCGAGGTATACACAAGCAGATAATACGAATGCGACTCCACTTTCTTGCACTGATTTCTCTTTCCGTTACAATGAATCGTAACTGCAAAGCTCTCTCACATACAGAGTATACCTTATAAATAAACTGTTCCGTCGACACTCCACATAATTTCGAGTGATGCTCTCATCCCACCTTAAACAAAACGAAGCTAAAACCGCTCCAAACTGTACATCACTACGCGAATGTCATACTTAGTGAAATCCCGAGGAATACACAAGCAGATAATACGAATGCGACTCCACTTTCTTGCACTGATTTCTCTTTCCGTTACAATGAATCGTAACTGCAAAGCTCTCTCACATACAGAGTATACCTTATAAATAAACTGTTCCGTCGACACTCCACATAATTTCGAGTGATGCTCTCTCCCCACCCTAAACAAAACGAAGCTAAAACCGCTCCAAACTGTACATCACTACGCGAATGTCATACTTAGTGAAATCCCGAGGAATACACAAGCAGATAATACGAATGCGACTCCACTTTCTTGCACTGATTTCTCTTTCCGTTACAATGAATCGTAACTGCAAATCTCTCTCACATACAGAGTATACCTTATAAATAAACTGTTCCGTCGACACTCCACATAATTTCGAGTGATGCTCTCACCCCACCCTAAACAAAACGAAGCTAAAACCGCTCCAAACTGTACATCACTACGCGAATGTCATACTTAGTGAAATCCCGAGGAATACACAAGCAGATAATACGAATGCGACTCCACTTTCTTGCACTGATTTCTCTTTCCGTTACAATGAATCGTAACTGCAAAGCTCTCTCACATACAGAGTATACCTTATAAATAAACTGTTCCGTCGACGCTCCACATAATTTCGAGTGATGCTCTCACCCCACCCTAAACAAAACGAAGCTAAAACGGCTCCAAACTGTACATCACTACGCGAATGTCATACTTAGTGAAATCCCGAGGAATACACAAGCAGATAATACGAATGCGACTCCACTTTCTTGCACTGATTTCTCTTTCCGTTACAATGAATCGTAACTGCAAAGCTCTCTCACATACAGAGTATACCTTATAAATAAACTGTTCCGTCGACACTCCACATAATTTCGAGTGATGCTCTCATCCCACCCTAAACAAAACGAAGCTAAAACCGCTCCAAACTGTACATCACTACGCGAATGTCATACTTAGTGAAATCCCGAGGAATACACAAGCAGATAATACGAATGCGACTCCACTTTCTTGCACTGATTTCTCTTTCCGTTACAATGAATCGTAACTGCAAAGCTCTCTCACATACAGAGTATACCTTATAAATAAACTGTTCCGTCGACACTCCACATAATTTCGAGTGATGCTCTCACCCCACCCTAAACAAAACGAAGCTAAAACCGCTCCAAACTGTACATCACTACGCGAATGTCATACTTAGTGAAATCCCGAGGAATACACAAGCAGATAATACGAATGCGACTCCACTTTCTTGCACTGATTTCTCTTTCCGTTACAATGAATCGTAACTGCAAAGCTCTCTCACATACAGAGTATACCTTATAAATAAACTGTTCCGTCGACACTCCACATAATTTCGAGTGATGCTCTCACTCCACCCTAAACAAAACGAAGCTAAAACCGCTCCAAACTGTACATCACTACGCGAATGTCATACTTAGTGAAATCCCGAGGAATACACAAGCAGATAATACGAATGCGACTGCACTTTCTTGCACTGATTTCTCTTTCCGTTACAATGAATCGTAACTGCAAAGCTCTCTCACATACAGAGTATACCTTATAAATAAACTGTTCCGTCGACACTCCACATAATTTCGAGTGATGCTCTCACCCCACCCTAAACAAAACGAAGCTAAAACCGCTCCAAACTGTACATCACTACGCGAATGTCATACTTAGTGAAATCCCGAGGAATACACAAGCAGATAATACGAATGCGACTCCACTTTCTTGCACTGATTTCTCTTTCCGTTACAATGAATCGTAACTGCAAAGCTCTCTCACATACAGAGTATACCTTATAAATAAACTGTTCCGTCGACACTCCACATAATTTCGAGTGATGCTCTCACCCCACCCTAAACAAAACGAAGCTAAAACGGCTCCAAACTGTACATCACTACGCGAATGTCATACTTAGTGAAATCCCGAGGAATACACAAGCAGATAATACGAATGCGACTCCACTTTCTTGCACTGATTTCTCTTTCCGTTACAATGAATCGTAACTGCAAAGCTCTCTCACATACAGAGTATACCTTATAAATAAACTGTTCCGTTGACACTCCACATAATTTCGAGTGATGCTCTCATCCCACCCTAAACAAAACGAAGCTAAAACCGCTCCAAACTGTACATCACTACGCGAATGTCATACTTAGTGAAATCCCGAGGAATACACAAGCAGATAATACGAATGCGACTCCACTTTCTTGCACTGATTTCTCTTTCCGTTACAATGAATCGTAACTGCAAAGCTCTCTCACATACAGAGTATACCTTATAAATAAACTGTTCCGTCGACACTCCACATAATTTCGAGTGATGCTCTCACCCCACCCTAAACAAAACGAAGCTAAAACCGCTCCAAACTGTACATCACTACGCGAATGTCATACTTAGTGAAATCCCGAGGAATACACAAGCAGATAATACGAATGCGACTCCACTTTCTTGCACTGATTTCTCTTTCCGTTACAATGAATCGTAACTACAAAGCTCTCTCACATACAGAGTATACCTTATAAATAAACTGTTCCGTCGACACTCCACATAATTTCGAGTGATGCTCTCACTCCACCCTAAACAAAACGAAGCTAAAACCGCTCCAAACTGTACATCACTACGCGAATGTCATACTTAGTGAAATCCCGAGGAATACACAAGCAGATAATACGAATGCGACTGCACTTTCTTGCACTGATTTCTCTTTCCGTTACAATGAATCGTAACTGCAAAGCTCTCTCACATACAGAGTATACCTTATAAATAAACTGTTCCGTCGACACTCCACATAATTTCGAGTGATGCTCTCACCCCACCCTAAACAAAACGAAGCTAAAACCGCTCCAAACTGTACATCACTACGCGAATGTCATACTTAGTGAAATCCCGAGGAATACACAAGCAGATAATACGAATGCGACTCCACTTTCTTGCACTGATTTCTCTTTCCGTTACAATGAATCGTAACTGCAAAGCTCTCTCACATACAGAGTATACCTTATAAATAAACTGTTCCGTCGACACTCCACATAATTTCGAGTGATGCTCTCACCCCACCCTAAACAAAACGAAGCTAAAACCGCTCCAAACTGTACATCACTACGCAAATGTCATACTTAATGAAATCCCGAGGAATACACAAGCAGATAATACGAATGCGACTCCACTTTCTTGCACTGATTTCTCTTTCCGTTACAATGAATCGTAACTGCAAAGCTCTCTCACATACA
This sequence comes from Schistocerca piceifrons, assembly GCF_021461385.2. NCBI lineage: Eukaryota > Metazoa > Arthropoda > Insecta > Orthoptera > Acrididae > Schistocerca > Schistocerca piceifrons. The sequence goes on along the minus strand of NC_060138.1, from coordinate 641,206,473 downwards.
GAGTATACCTTATAAATAAACTGTTCCGTCGACACTCCACATAATTTCGAGTGTTGCTCTCACCCCACCCTAAACAAAACGAAGCTAAAACCGCTCCAAACTGTACATCACTACGCGAATGTCATACTTAGTGAAATCCCGAGGAATACACAAGCAGATAATACGAATGCGACTCCACTTTCTTGCACTGATTTCTCTTTCCGTTACAATGAATCGTAACTGCAAAGCTCTCTCACATACAGAGTATACCTTATAAATAAACTGTTCCGTCGACACTCCACATAATTTCGAGTGATGCTCTCACCCCACCCTAAACAAAACGAAGCTAAAACCGCTCCAAACTGTACATCACTACGCGAATGTCATACTTAGTGAAATTGCGAGGAATACACAAGCAGATAATACGAATGCGACTCCACTTTCTTGCACTGATTTCTCTTTCCGTTACAATGAATCGTAACTGCAAAGCTCTCTCACATACAGAGTATACCTTATAAATAAACTGTTCCGTCGACACTCCACATAATTTCGAGTGATGCTCTCACCCCACCCTAAACAAAACGAAGCTAAAACCGCTCCAAACTGTACATCACTATGCGAATGTCATACTTAGTGAAATCCCGAGGAATACACAAGCAGATAATACGAATGCGACTCCACTTTCTTGCACTGATTTTTCTTGCCGTTACAATGAATCGTAACTGCAAAGCTCTCTCACATACAGAGTATACCTTATAAATAAACTGTTCCGTCGACACTCCACATAATTTCGAGTGATGCTCTCACCCCACCCTAAACAAAACGAAGCTAAAACCGCTCCAAACTGTACATCACTACGCGAATGTCATACTTAGTGAAATCCCGAGGAATGCACAAGCAGATAATACGAATGCGACTGCACTTTCTTGCACTGATTTTTCTTTCCGTTACAATGAATCGTAACTGCAAAGCTCTCTCACATACAGAGTATACCTTATAAATAAACTGTTCCGTCGACACTCCACATAATTTCGAGTGATGCTCTCACCCCACCCTAAAGAAAACGAAGCTAAAACCGCTCCAAACTGTACATCACTACGCGAATGTCATACTTAGTGAAATCCCGAGGAATACACAAGCAGATAATACGAATGCGACTCCACTTTCTTGCACTGATTTCTCTTTCCGTTACAATGAATCGTAACTGCAAAGATCATCACATACAGAGTATACCCTATAAATAAACTGTTCCGTCGACACTCCACATAATTTCGAGTGATTCTCTCACCCCACCCTAAACAAAACGAAGCTAAAACCGCTCCAAACTGTACATCACTACGCGAATGTCATACTTAGTGAAATCCCGAGGAATACACAAGCAGATAATACGAATGCGACTCCACTTTCTTGCACTGATTTCTCTTTCCGTTACAATGGATCGTAACTGCAAAGCTCTCTCACATACAGAGTATACCTTATAAATAAACTGTTCTGTCGACACTCCACATAATTTCGAGTGATGCTCTCATCCCACCCTAAACAAAACGAAGCTAAAACCGCTCCAAACTGTACATCACTACGCGAATGTCATACTTAGTGAAATCCCGAGGAATACACAACCAGATAATACGAATGGGACTGCACTTTCTTGCACTGATTTTTCTTTCCGTTACAATGAATCGTAACTGCAAAGCTCTCTCACATACAGAGTATACCTTATAAATAAACTGTTCCGTCGACACTCCACATAATTTCGAGTGATGCTCTCACCCCACCCTAAACAAAACGAAGCTAAAACCGCTCCAAACTGTACATCACTACGCGAATGTCATACTTAGTGAAATCCCGAGGAATACACAAGCAGATAATACGAATGCGACTCCACTTTCTTGCACTGATTTTTCTTTCCGTTACAATGAATCGTAACTGCAAAGCTCTCTCACATACAGAGTATACCTTATAAATAAACTGTTCCGTCGACACTCCACATAATTTCGAGTGATGCTCTCACCCCACCCTAAACAAAACGAAGCTAAAACCGCTCCAAACTGTACATCACTACGCGAATGTCATACTTAGTGAAATCCCGAGGAATACACAAGCAGATAATACGAATGCGACTGCACTTTCTTGCACTGATTTTTCTTTCCGTTACAATGAATCGTAACTGCAAAGCTCTCTCACATACAGAGTATACCTTATAAATAAACTGTTCCGTCGACACTCCACATAATTTCGAGTGATGCTCTCACCCCACCCTAAAGAAAACGAAGCTAAAACCGCTCCAAACTGTACATCACTACGCGAATGTCATACTTAGTGAAATCCCGAGGAATACACAAGCAGATAATGCGAATGCGACTCCACTTTCTTGCACTGATTTCTCTTTCCGTTACAATGAATCGTAACTGCAAAGCCCATCACATACAGAGTATACCTTATAAATAAACTGTTCCGTCGACACTCCACATAATTTCGAGTGATGCTCTCACCCCACCCTAAACAAAACGAAGCTAAAACCGCTCCAAACTGTACATCACTACGCGAATGTCATACTTAGTGAAATCCCGAGGAATACACAAGCAGATGATACGAATGCGACTCCACTTTCTTGCACTGATTTCTCTTTCCGTTACAATGAATCGTAACTGCAAAGCTCTCTCACATACAGAGTATACCTTATAAATAAACTGTTCCGTCGACACTCCACATAATTTCGAGTGATGCTCTCACCCCACCCTAAACAAAACGAAGCTAAAACCGCTCCAAACTGTACATCACTACGCGAATGTCATACTTAGTGAAATCCCGAGGAATACACAAGCAGATAATACGAATGCGACTCCACTTTCTTGCACTGATTTCTCTTTCCGTTACAATGAATCGTAACTGCAAAGCTCTCTCACATACAGAGTATACCTTATAAATAAACTGTTCTGTCGACACTCCACATAATTTCGAGTGATGCTCTCATCCCACCCTAAACAAAACGAAGCTAAAACCGCTCCAAACTGTACATCACTACGCGAATGTCATACTTAGTGAAATCCCGAGGAATACACAAGCAGATAATACGAATGCGACTCCACTTTCTTGCACTGATTTCTCTTTCCGTTACAATGAATCGTAACTGCAAAGCTCTCTCACATACAGAGTATACCTTATAAATAAACTGTTCCGTCGACACTCCACATAATTTCGAGTGATGCTCTCACCCCACCCTAAACAAAACGAAGCTAAAACCGCTCCAAACTGTACATCACTACGCGAATGTCATACTTAGTGAAATCCCGAGGAATACACAAGCAGATAATACGAATGCGACTCCACTTTCTTGCACTGATTTCTCTTTCCGTTACAATGAATCGTAACTGCAAAGCTCTCTCACATACAGAGTATACCTTGTAAATAAACTGTTCCGTCGACACTCCACATAATTTCGAGTGATGCTTTCACCCCACCCTAAACGAAACGAAGCTAAAACCGCTCCAAACTGTACATCACTACGCGAATGTCATACTTAGTGAAATCCCGAGGAATACACAAGCAGATAATACGAATGCGACTCCACTTTCTTGCACTGATTTTTCTTGCCGTTACAATGAATCGTAACTGCAAAGCTCTCTCACATACAGAGTATACCTTACAAATAAACTGTTCCGTCGACACTCCACATAATTTCGAGTGATGCTCTCACCCCACCCTAAACAAAACGAAGCTAAAACCGCTCCAAACTGTACATCACTACGCGAATGTCATACTTAGTGAAATCCCGAGGAATGCACAAGCAGATAATACGAATGCGACTGCACTTTCTTGCACTGATTTTTCTTTCCGTTACAATGAATCGTAACTGCAAAGCTCTCTCACATACAGAGTATACCTTATAAATAAACTGTTCCGTCGACACTCCACATAATTTCGAGTGATGCTCTCATCCCACCCTAAACAAAACGAAGCTAAAACCGCTCCAAACTGTACATCACTACGCGAATGTCATACTTAGTGAAATCCCGAGGAATACACAAGCAGATAATACGAATGCGACTCCACTTTCTTGCACTGATTTCTCTTTCCGTTACAATGAATCGTAACTGCAAAGCTCTCTCACATACAGAGTATACCTTATAAATAAACTGTTCCGTCGACACTCCACATAATTTCGAGTGATGCTCTCACCCCACCCTAAACAAAACGAAGCTAAAACCGCTCCAAACTGTACATCACTACGCGAATGTCATACTTAGTGAAATCCCGAGGAATACACAAGCAGATAATACGAATGCGACTCCACTTTCTTGCACTGATTTTTCTTTCCGTTACAATGAATCGTAACTGCAAAGCTCTCTCACATACAGAGTACACCTTATAAATAAACTGTTCCGTCGACACTCCACATAATTTCGAGTGATGCTTTCACCCCACCCTAAAAGAAACGAAGCTAAAACCGCTCCAAACTGTACATCACTACGCGAATGTCATACTTAGTGAAATCCCGAGGAATACACAAGCAGATAATACGAATGCGACTCCACTTTCTTGCACTGATTTTTCTTGCCGTTACAATGAATCGTAACTGCAAAGCTCTCTCACATACAGAGTATACCTTATAAATAAACTGTTCCGTCGACACTCCACATAATTTCGAGTGATGCTCTCACCCCACCCTAAACAAAACGAAGCTAAAACCGCTCCAAACTCTACGTCACTACGCGAATGTCATACTTAGTGAAATCCCGAGGAATGCACAAGCAGATAATATGAATGCGACTGCACTTTCTTGCACTGATTTTTCTTTCCGTTACAATGAATCGTAACTGCAAAGCTCTCTCACATACAGAGTATACCTTATAAATAAACTGTTCCGTCGACACTCCACATAATTTCGAGTGATGCTCTCATCCCACCCTAAACAAAACGAAGCTAAAACCGCTCCAAACTGTACATCACTACGCGAATGTCATACTTAGTGAAATCCCGAGGAATACACAAGCAGATAATACGAATGCGACTCCACTTTCTTGCACTGATTTCTCTTTCCGTTACAATGAATCGTAACTGCAAAGCTCTCTCACATACAGAGTATACCTTATAAATAAACTGTTCCGTCGACACTCCACATAATTTCGAGTGATGCTCTCACCCCACCCTAAACAAAACGAAGCTAAAACCGCTCCAAACTGTACATCACTACGCGAATGTCATACTTAGTGAAATCCCGAGGAATACACAAGCAGATAATACGAATGCGACTCCACTTTCTTGCACTGATTTTTCTTTCCGTTACAATGAATCGTAACTGCAAAACTCTCTCACATACAGAGTATACCTTATAAATAAACTGTTCCGTCGACACTCCACATAATTTCGAGTGATGCTCTCACCCCACCCTAAACAAAACGAAGCTAAAACCGCTCCAAACTGTACATCACTACTTGAATGTCATACTTAGTGAAATCCCGAGGAATACACAAGCAGATAATACGAATGCGACTCCACTTTCTTGCACTGATTTTTCTTGCCGTTACAATGAATCGTAACTGCAAAGCTCTCTCACATAAAGAGTATACCTTATAAATAAACTGTTCCGTCGACACTCCACATAATTTCGAGTGATGCTCTCACCCCACCCTAAACAAAACGAAGCTAAAACCGCTCCAAACTGTACATCACTACGCGAATGTCATACTTAGTGAAATCCCGAGGAATGCACAAGCAGATAATACGAATGCGACTGCACTTTCTTGCACTGATTTTTCTTTCCGTTACAATGAATCGTAACTGCAAAGCTCTCTCACATACAGAGTATACCTTATAAATAAACTGTTCCGTCGACACTCCACATAATTTCGAGTGATGCTCTCACCCCACCCTAAACAAAACGAAGCTAAAACCGCTCCAAACTGTACATCACTACGCGAATGTCATACTTAGTGAAATCCCGAGGAATACACAAGCAGATAATACGAATGCGACTCCACTTTCTTGCACTGATTTTTCTTTCCGTTACAATGAATCGTAACTGCAAAGCTCTCTCACATACAGAGTATACCTTATAAATAAACTGTTCCGTCGACACTCCACATAATTTCGAGTGATGCTCTCACCCCACCCTAAACAAAACGAAGCTAAAACCGCTCCAAACTGTACATCACTACGCGAATGTCATACTTAGTGAAATCCCGAGGAATACACAAGCAGATAATACGAATGCGACTGCACTTTCTTGCACTGATTTTTCTTTCCGTTACAATGAATCGTAACTGCAAAGCTCTCTCACATACAGAGTATACCTTATAAATAAACTGTTCCGTCGACACTCCACATAATTTCGAGTGATGCTCTCACCCCACCCTAAAGAAAACGAAGCTAAAACCGCTCCAAACTGTACATCACTACGCGAATGTCATACTTAGTGAAATCCCGAGGAATACACAAGCAGATAATGCGAATGCGACTCCACTTTCTTGCACTGATTTCTCTTTCCGTTACAATGAATCGTAACTGCAAAGCCCATCACATACAGAGTATACCTTATAAATAAACTGTTCCGTCGACACTCCACATAATTTCGAGTGATGCTCTCACCCCACCCTAAACAAAACGAAGCTAAAACCGCTCCAAACTGTACATCACTACGCGAATGTCATACTTAGTGAAATCCCGAGGAATACACAAGCAGATAATACGAATGCGACTCCACTTTCTTGCACTGATTTCTCTTTCCGTTACAATGAATCGTAACTGCAAAGCTCTCTCACATACAGAGTATACCTTATAAATAAACTGTTCCGTCGACACTCCACATAATTTCGAGTGATGCTCTCACCCCACCCTAAACAAAACGAAGCTAAAACCGCTCCAAACTGTACATCACTACGCGAATGTCATACTTAGTGAAATCCCGAGGAATACACAAGCAGATAATACGAATGCGACTCCACTTTCTTGCACTGATTTCTCTTTCCGTTACAATGAATCGTAACTGCAAAGCTCTCTCACATACAGAGTATACCTTATAAATAAACTGTTCCGTCGACACTCCACATAATTTCGAGTGATGCTCTCACCCCACCCTAAACAAAACGAAGCTAAAACCGCTCCAAACTGTACATCACTACGCGAATGTCATACTTAGTGAAATCCCGAGGAATACACAAGCAGATAATACGAATGCGACTCCACTTTCTTGCACTGATTTCTCTTTCCGTTACAATGAATCGTAACTGCAAAGCTCTCTCACATACAGAGTATACCTTATAAATAAACTGTTCCGTCGACACTCCACATAATTTCGAGTCATGCTCTCACCCCACCCTAAACAAAACGAAGCTAAAACCGCTCCAAACTGTACATCACTACGCGAATGTCATACTTAGTGAAATCCCGAGGAATACACAAGCAGATAATACGAATGCGACTCCACTTTCTTGCACTGATTTCTCTTTCCGTTACAATGAATCGTAACTGCAAAGCTCTCTCACATACAGAGCATACCTTGTAAATAAACTGTTCCGTCGACACTCCACATAATTTCGAGTGATGCTTTCACCCCACCCTAAACGAAACGAAGCTAAAACCGCTCCAAACTGTACATCACTACGCGAATGTCATACTTAGTGAAATCCCGAGGAATACACAAGCAGATAATACGAATGCGACTCCACTTTCTTGCACTGATTTTTCTTGCCGTTACAATGAATCGTAACTGCAAAGCTCTCTCACATACAGAGTATACCTTATAAATAAACTGTTCCGTCGACACTCCACATAATTTCGAGTGATGCTCTCACCCCACCCTAAACAAAACGAAGCTAAAACCGCTCCAAACTGTACATCACTACGCGAATGTCATACTTAGTGAAATCCCGAGGAATGCACAAGCAGATAATACGAATGCGACTGCACTTTCTTGCACTGATTTTTCTTTCCGTTACAATGAATCGTAACTGCAAAGCTCTCTCACATACAGAGTATACCTTATAAATAAACTGTTCCGTCGACACTCCACATAATTTCGAGTGATGCTCTCATCCCACCCTAAACAAAACGAAGCTAAAACCGCTCCAAACTGTACATCACTACGCGAATGTCATACTTAGTGAAATCCCGAGGAATACACAAGCAGATAATACGAATGCGACTCCACTTTCTTGCACTGATGTCTCATTCCGTTACAATGAATCGTAACTGCAAAGCTCTCTCACATACAGAGTATACCTTATAAATAAACTGTTCCGTCGACACTCCACATAATTTCGAGTGATGCTCTCACCCCACCCTAAACAAAACGAAGCTAAAACCGCTCCAAACTGTACATCACTACGCGAATGTCATACTTAGTGAAATCCCGAGGATTACACAAGCAGATAATACGAATGCGACTCCACTTTCTTGCACTGATTTTTCTTTCCGTTACAATGAATCGTAACTGCAAAGCTCTCTCACATACAGAGTATACCTTATAAATAAACTGTTCCGTCGACACTCCACATAATTTCGAGTGATGCTTTCACCCCACCCTAAACGAAACGAAGCTAAAACCGCTCCAAACTGTACATCACTACGCGAATGTCATACTTAGTGAAATCCCGAGGAATACACAAGCAGATAATACGAATGCGACTCCACTTTCTTGCACTGATTTTTCTTGCCGTTACAATGAATCGTAACTGCAAAGCTCTCTCACATACAGAGTATACCTTATAAATAAACTGTTCCGTCGACACTCCACATAATTTCGAGTGATGCTCTCACCCCACCCTAAACAAAACGAAGCTAAAACCGCTCCAAACTGTACATCACTACGCGAATGTCATACTTAGTGAAATCCCGAGGAATGCACAAGCAGATAATACGAATGCGACTGCACTTTCTTGCACTGATTTTTCTTTCCGTTACAATGAATCGTAAGTGCAAAGCTCTCTCACATACAGAGTATACCTTATAAATAAACTGTTCCGTCGACACTCCACATAATTTCGAGTGATGCTCTCATCCCACCCTAAACAAAACGAAGCTAAAACCGCTCCAAACTGTACATCACTACGCGAATGTCATACTTAGTGAAATCCCGAGGAATACACAAGCAGATAATACGAATGCGACTCCACTTTCTTGCACTGATTTCTCTTTCCGTTACAATGAATCGTAACTGCAAAGCTCTCTCACATACAGAGTATACCTTATAAATAAACTGTTCCGTCGACACTCCACATAATTTCGAGTGATGCTCTCACCCCACCCTAAACAAAACGAAGCTAAAACCGCTCCAAACTGTACATCACTACGCGAATGTCATACTTAGTGAAATCCCGAGGAATACACAAGCAGATAATACGAATGCGACTCCACTTTCTTGCACTGATTTTTCTTTCCGTTACAATGAATCGTAACTGCAAAGCTCTCTCACATACAGAGTATACCTTATAAATAAACTGTTCCGTCGACACTCCACATAATTTCGAGTGATGCTCTCACCCCACCCTAAAGAAAACGAAGCTAAAACCGCTCCAAACTGTACATCACTACGCGAATGTCATACTTAGTGAAATCCCGAGGAATACACAAGCAGATAATACGAATGCGACTCCACTTTCTTGCACTGATTTTTCTTGCCGTTACAATGAATCGTAACTGCAAAGCTCTCTCACATACAGAGTATACCTTATAAATAAACTGTTCCGTCGACACTCCACATAATTTCGAGTGATGCTCTCACCCCACCCTAAACAAAACGAAGCTAAAACCGCTCCAAACTGTACATCACTACGCGAATGTCATACTTAGTGAAATCCCGAGGAATGCACAAGCAGATAATACGAATGCGACTGCACTTTCTTGCACTGATTTTTCTTTCCGTTACAATGAATCGTAACTGCAAAGCTCTCTCACATACAGAGTATACCTTATAAATAAACTGTTCCGTCGACACTCCACATAATTTCGAGTGATGCTCTCACCCCACCCTAAAGAAAACGAAGCTAAAACCGCTCCAAACTGTACATCTCTACGCGAATGTCATACTTAGTGAAATCCCGAGGAATACACAAGCTTATAATACGAATGCGACTCCACTTTCTTGCACTGATTTCTCTTTCCGTTACAATGAATCGTAACTGCAAAGCTCATCACATACAGAGTATACCTTATAAATAAACTGTTCCGTCGACACTCCACATAATTTCGAGTGATTCTCTCACCCCACCCTAAACAAAACGAAGCTAAAACCGCTCCAAACTGTACATCACTACGCGAATGTCATACTTAGTGAAATCCCGAGGAATACACAAGCAGATAATACGAATGCGACTCCACTTTCTTGCACTGATTTCTCTTTCCGTTACAATGAATCGTAACTGCAAAGCTCTCTCACATACAGAGTATACCTTATAAATAAACTGTTCCGTCGACACTCCACATAATTTCGAGTGATGCTCTCATCCCACCCTAAACAAAACGAAGCTAAAACCGCTCCAAACTGTACATCACTACGCGAATGTCATACTTAGTGAAATCCCGAGGAATACACAACCAGATAATACGAATGGGACTGCACTTTCTTGCACTGATTTTTCTTTCCGTTACAATGAATCGTAACTGCAAAGCTCTCTCACATACAGAGTATACCTTATAAATAAACTGTTCCGTCGACACTCCACATAATTTCGAGTGATGCTCTCACCCCACCCTAAACAAAACGAAGCTAAAACCGCTCCAAACTGTACATCACTACGCGAATGTCATACTTAGTGAAATCCCGAGGAATACACAAGCAGATAATACGAATGCGACTCCACTTTCTTGCACTGATTTTTCTTTCCGTTACAATGAATCGTAACTGCAAAGCTCTCTCACATACAGAGTATACCTTATAAATAAACTGTTCCGTCGACACTCCACATAATTTCGAGTGATGCTCTCACCCCACCCTAAACAAAACGAAGCTAAAACCGCTCCAAACTGTACATCACTACGCGAATGTCATACTTAGTGAAATCCGGAGGAATACACAAGCAGATAATACGAATGCGACTGCACTTTCTTGCACTGATTTTTCTTTCCGTTACAATGAATCGTAACTGCAAAGCTCTCTCACATACAGAGTATACCTTATAAATAAACTGTTCCGTCGACACTCCACATAATTTCGAGTGATGCTCTCACCCCACCCTAAACAAAACGAAGCTAAAACCGCTCCAAACTGTACGTCACTACGCGAATGTCATACTTAGTGAAATCCAGAGGAATACACAAGCAGATAATGCGAATGCGACTCCACTTTCTTGCACTGATTTCTCTTTCCGTTACAATGAATCGTAACTGCAAAGCCCATCACATACAGAGTATACCTTATAAATAAACTGTTCCGTCGACACTCCACATAATTTCGAGTGATGCTCTCACCCCACCCTAAACAAAACGAAGCTAAAACCGCTCCAAACTGTACATCACTACGCGAATGTCATACTTAGTGAAATCCCGAGGAATACACAAGCAGATAATACGAATGCGACTCCACTTTCTTGCACTGATTTCTCTTTCCGTTACAATGAATCGTAACTGCAAAGCTCTCTCACATACAGAGTATACCTTATAAATAAACTGTTCCGTCGACACTCCACGTAATTTCGAGTGATGCTCTCACCCCACCCTAAACAAAACGAAGCTAAAACCGCTCCAAACTGTACATCACTACGCGAATGTCATACTTAGTGAAATCCCGAGGAATACACAAGCAGATAATACGAATGCGACTCCACTTTCTTGCACTGATTTCTCTTTCCGTTACAATGAATCGTAACTGCAAAGCTCTCTCACATACAGAGTATACCTTATAAATAAACTGTTCCGTCGACACTCCACATAATTTCGAGTGATGCTCTCATCCCACCCTAAACAAAACGAAGCTAAAACCGCTCCAAACTGTACATCAATACGCGAATGTCATACTTAGTGAAATCCCGAGGAATACACAAGCAGATAATACGAATGCGACTCCACTTTCTTGCACTGATTTCTCTTTCCGTTACAATGAATCGTAACTGCAAAGCTCTCTCACATACAGAGTATACCTTATAAATAAACTGTTCCGTCGACACTCCACATAATTTCGAGTGATGCTCTCACCCCACCCTAAACAAAACGAAGCTAAAACCGCTCCAAACTGTACATCACTACGCGAATGTCATACTTAGTGAAATCCCGAGGAATACACAAGCAGATAATACGAATGCGACTGCACTTTCTTGCACTGATTTTTCTTTCCGTTACAATGAATCGTAACTGCAAAACTCTCTCACATACAGAGTATACCTTATAAATAAACTGTTCCGTCGACACTCCACATAATTTCGAGTGATGCTCTCACCCCACCCTAAACAAAACGAAGCTAAAACCGCTCCAAACTGTACATCACTACGCGAATGTCATACTTAGTGAAATCCCGAGGAATACACAAGCAGATAATGCGAATGCGACTCCACTTTCTTGCACTGATTTCTCTTTCCGTTACAATGAATCGTAACTGCAAAGCCCATCACATACAGAGTATACCTTATAAATAAACTGTTCCGTCGACACTCCACATAATTTCGAGTGATGCTCTCACCCCACCCTAAACAAAACGAAGCTAAAACCGCTCCAAACTGTACATCACTACGCGAATGTCATACTTAGTGAAATCCCGAGGAATACACAAGCAGATAATACGAATGCGACTCCACTTTCTTGCACTGATTTCTCTTTCCGTTACAATGAATCGTAACTGCAAAGCTCTCTCACATACAGAGTATACCTTATAAATAAACTGTTCCGTCGACACTCCACGTAATTTCGAGTGATGCTCTCACCCCACCCTAAACAAAACGAAGCTAAAACCGCTCCAAACTGTACATCACTACGCGAATGTCATACTTAGTGAAATCCCGAGGAATACACAAGCAGATAATACGAATGCGACTCCACTTTCTTGCACTGATTTCTCTTTCCGTTACAATGAATCGTAACTGCAAAGCTCTCTCACATACAGAGTATACCTTATAAATAAACTGTTCCGTCGACACTCCACATAATTTCGAGTGATGCTCTCATCCCACCCTAAACAAAACGAAGCTAAAACCGCTCCAAACTGTACATCAATACGCGAATGTCATACTTAGTGAAATCCCGAGGAATACACAAGCAGATAATACGAATGCGACTCCACTTTCTTGCACTGATTTCTCTTTCCGTTACAATGAATCGTAACTGCAAAGCTCTCTCACATACAGAGTATACCTTATAAATAAACTGTTCCGTCGACACTCCACATAATTTCGAGTGATGCTCTCACCCCACCCTAAACAAAACGAAGCTAAAACCGCTCCAAACTGTACATCACTACGCGAATGTCATACGTAGTGAAATCCCGAGGAATACACAAGCAGATAATACGAATGCGACTCCACTTTCTTGCACTGATTTCTCTTTCCGTTACAATGAATCGTAACTGCAAAGCTCTCTCACATACAGAGTATACCTTATAAATAAACTGTTCCGTCGACACTCCACATAATTTCGAGTGATGCTCTCACCCCACCCTAAACAAAACGAAGCTAAAACCGCTCCAAACTCTACATCACTACGCGAATGTCATACTTAGTGAAATCCCGAGGAATACACAAGCAGATAATACGAATGCGACTCCACTTTCTTGCACTGATTTCTCTTTCCGTTACAATGAATCGTAACTGCAAAGCTCTCTCACATACAGAGTATACCTTCTAAATAAACTGTTCCGTCGACACTCCACATAATTTCGAGTGATGCTCTCGTCCCACCCTAAACAAAACGAAGCTAAAACCGCTCCAAACTGTACATCACTACGCGAATGTCATACTTAGTGAAATCCCGAGGAATACACAAGCAGATAATACGAATGCGACTCCACTTTCTTGCACTGATTTCTCTTTCCGTTACAATGAATCGTAACTGCAAAGCTCTCTCACATACAGAGTATACCTTATAAATAAACTGTTCCGTCGACACTCCACATAATTTCGAGTGATGCTCTCACCCCACCCTAAACAAAACGAAGCTAAAACCGCTCCAAACTGTACATCACTACGCGAATGTCATACTTAGTGAAATCCCGAGGAATACACAACCAGATAATACGAATGCGACTCCACTTTCTTGCACTGATTTCTCTTTCCGTTACAATGAATCGTAACTGCAAAGCTCTCTCACATACAGAGTATACCTTATAAATAAACTGTTCCGTCGACACTCCACATAATTTCGAGTGATGCTCTCATCCCACCCTAAACAAAACGAAGCTAAAACCGCTCCAAACTGTACATCACTACGCGAATGTCATACTTAGTGAAATCCCGAGGAATACACAAGCAGATAATACGAATGCGACTGCACTTTCTTGCACTGATTTCTCTTTCCGTTACAATGAATCGTAACTGCAAAGCTCTCTCACATACAGAGTATACCTTATAAATAAACTGTTCCGTCGACACTCCACATAATTTCGAGTGATCCCTTCACCCCACCCTAAACAAAACGAAGCTAAAACCGCTCCAAACTGTACATCACTACGCGAATGTCATACTTAGTGAAATCCCGAGGAATACACAAGCAGATAATACGAATGCGACTCCACTTTCTTGCACTGATTTCTCTTTCCGTTACAATGAATCGTAACTGCAAAGCTCTCTCACATACAGAGTATACCTTATAAATAAACTGTTCCGTCGACACTCCACATAATTTCGAGTGATGCTCTCACCCCACCCTAAACGAAACGAAGCTGAAACCGCTCCAAACTGTACATCACTACGCGAATGTCATACTTAGTGAAATCCCGAGGAATACACAAGCAGATAATACGAATGCGACTCCACTTTCTTGCACTGATTTCTCTTTCCGTTACAATGAATCGTAACTGCAAAGCTCTCTCACATACAGAGTATACCTTATAAATAAACTGTTCCGTCGACACTCCACATAATTTCGAGTGATGCTCTCATCCCACCCTAAACAAAACGAAGCTAAAACCGCTCCAAACTGTACATCACTACGCGAATGTCATACTTAGTGAAATCCCGAGGAATACACAAGCAGATAATACGAATGCGACTCCACTTTCTTGCACTGATTTCTCTTTCCGTTACAATGAATCGTAACTGCAAAGCTCTCTCACATACAGAGTATACCTTATAAATAAACTGTTCCGACGACACTCCACATAATTTCGAGTGATGCTCTCACCCCACCCTAAACAAAACGAAGCTAAAACCGCTCCAAACTGTACATCACTACGCGAATGTCATACTTAGTGAAATCCCGAGGAATACACAAGCAGATAATACGAATGCGACTCCACTTTCTTGCACTGATTTCTCTTTCCGTTACAATGAATCGTAACTGCAAAGCTCTCTCACATACAGAGTATACCTTATAGATAAACTGTTCCGTCGACACTCCACATAATTTCGAGTGATGCTCTCACCCCACCCTAAACAAAACGAAGCTAAAACCGCTCCAAACTGTACATCACTACGCGAATGTCATACTTAGTGAAATCCAGAGGAATACACAAGCAGATAATACGAATGCGACTCCACTTTCTTGCACTGATTTCTCTTTCCGTTACAATGAATCGTAACTGCAAAGCTCTCTCACATACAGAGTATACCTTATAAATAAACTGTTCCGTCGACACTCCACATAATTTCGAGTGATGCTCTCACCCCACCCTAAACAAAACGAAGCTAAAACCGCTCCAAACTGTACATCACTACGCGAATGTCATACTTAGTGAAATCCCGAGGAATACACAAGCAGATAATACGAATGCGACTCCACTTTCTTGCACTGATTTCTCTTTCCGTTACAATGAATCGTAACTGCAAAGCTCTCTCACATACAGAGTATACCTTATAAATAAACTGTTCCGTCGACACTCCACATAATTTCGAGTGATGCTCTCATCCCACCCTAAACAAAACGAAGCTAAAACCGCTCCAAACTGTACATCACTACGCGAATGTCATACTTAGTGAAATCCCGAGGAATACACAAGCAGATAATACGAATGCGACTCCACTTTCTTGCACTGATTTTTCTTTCCGTTACAATGAATCGTAACTGCAAAGCTCTCTCACATACAGAGTATACCTTATAAATAAACTGTTCCGTCGACACTCCACATAATTTCGAGTGATGCTCTCACCCCACCCTAAATAAAACGAAGCTAAAACCGCTCCAAACTGTACATCACTACGCGAATGTCATACTTAGTGAAATCCCGAGGAATACACAAGCAGATAATACGAATGCGACTCCACTTTCTTGCACTGATTTCTCTTTCCGTTACAATGAATCGTAACTGCAAAGCTCTCTCACATACAGAGTATACCTTATAAATAAAATGTTCCGTCGCCACTCCACATAATTTCGAGTGATGCTCTTATCCCACCCTAAACAAAACGAAGCTAAAACCGCTCCAAACTGTACATCACTACGCGAATGTCATACTTAGTGAAATCCTGAGGAATACACAAGCAGATAATACGAATGCGACTCCACTTTCTTGCACTGATTTCTCTTTCCGTTACAATGAATCGTAACTGCAAAGCTCTCTCACATACAGAGTATACCTTATAAATAAACTGTTCCGTCGACACTCCACATAATTTCGAGTGATGCTCTCACCCCACCCTAAACGAAACGAAGCTGAAACCGCTCCAAACTGTACATCACTACGCGAATGTCATACTTAGTGAAATCCCGAGGAATACACAAGCAGATAATACGAATGCGACTCCACTTTCTTGCACTGATTTCTCTTTCCGTTACAATGAATCGTAACTGCAAAGCTCTCTCACATACAGAGTATACCTTATAAATAAACTGTTCCGTCGACACTCCACATAATTTCGAGTGATGCTCTCATCCCACCCTAAACAAAACGAAGCTAAAACCGCTCCAAACTGTACATCACTACGCGAATGTCATACTTAGTGAAATCCCGAGGAATACACAAGCAGATAATACGAATGCGACGGCACTTTCTTGCACTGATTTCTCTTTCCGTTACAATGAATCGTAACTGCAAAGCTCTCTCACATACAGAGTATACCTTATAAATAAACTGTTCCGACGACACTCCACATAATTTCGAGTGATGCTCTCACCCCACCCTAAACAAAACGAAGCTAAAACCGCTCCAAACTGTACATCACTACGCGAATGTCATACTTAGTGAAATCCCGAGGAATACACAAGCAGATAATACGAATGCGACTCCACTTTCTTGCACTGATTTCTCTTTCCGTTACAATGAATCGTAACTGCAAAGCTCTCTCACATACAGAGTATACCTTATAAATAAACTGTTCCGTCGACACTCCACATAATTTCGAGTGATGCTCTCACCCCACCCTAAACAAAACGAAGCTAAAACCGCTCCAAACTGTACATCACTACGCGAATGTCATACTTAGTGAAATCCAGAGGAATACACAAGCAGATAATACGAATGCGACTCCACTTTCTTGCACTGATTTCTCTTTCCGTTACAATGAATCGTAACTGCAAAGCTCTCTCACATACAGAGTATACCTTATAAATAAACTGTTCTGTCGACACTCCACATAATTTCGAGTGATGCTCTCACCCCACCCTAAACAAAACGAAGCTAAAACCGCTCCAAACTGTACATCACTACGCGAATGTCATACTTAGTGAAATCCCGAGGAATACACAAGCAGATAATACGAATGCGACTCCACTTTCTTGCACTGATTTCTCTTTCCGTTACAATGAATCGTAACTGCAAAGCTCTCTCACATACAGAGTATACCTTATAAATAAACTGTTCCGTCGACACTCCACATAATTTCGAGTGATGCTCTCATCCCACCCTAAACAAAACGAAGCTAAAACCGCTCCAAACTGTACATCACTACGCGAATGTCATACTTAGTGAAATCCCGAGGAATACACAAGCAGATAATACGAATGCGACTCCACTTTCTTGCACTGATTTTTCTTTCCGTTACAATGAATCGTAACTGCAAAGCTCTCTCACATACAGAGTATACCTTATAAATAAACTGTTCCGTCGACACTCCACATAATTTCGAGTGATGCTCTCACCCCACCCTAAATAAAACGAAGCTAAAACCGCTCCAAACTGTACATCACTACGCGAATGTCATACTTAGTGAAATCCCGAGGAATACACAAGCAGATAATACGAATGCGACTCCACTTTCTTGCACTGATTTCTCTTTCCGTTACAATGAATCGTAACTGCAAAGCTCTCTCACATACAGAGTATACCTTATAAATAAAATGTTCCGTCGCCACTCCACATAATTTCGAGTGATGCTCTGATCCCACCCTAAACAAAACGAAGCTAAAACCGCTCCAAACTGTACATCACTACGCGAATGTCATACTTAGTGAAATCCTGAGGAATACACAAGCAGATAATACGAATGCGACTCCACTTTCTTGCACTGATTTCTCTTTCCGTTACAATGAATCGTAACTGCAAAGCTCTCTCACATACAGAGTATACCTTATAAATAAACTGTTCCGTCGACACTCCACATAATTTCGAGTGATGCTCTCACCCCACCCTAAACGAAACGAAGCTAAAACCGCTCCAAACTGTACATCACTACGCGAATGTCATACTTAGTGAAATCCCGAGGAATACACAAGCAGATAATACGAATGCGACTCCACTTTCTTGCACTGATTTCTCTTTCCGTTACAATGAATCGTAACTGCAAAGCTCATCACATACAGAGTATACCTTATAAATAAACTGTTCCGTCGACACTCCACATAATTTCGAGTGATGCTCTCATCCCACCCTAAACAAAACGAAGCTAAAACCGCTCCAAACTGTACATCACTACGCGAATGTCATACTTAGTGAAATCCCGAGGAATACACAAGCAGATAATACGAATGCGACTCCACTTTCTTGCACTGATTTCTCTTTCCGTTACAATGAATCGTAACTGCAAAGCTCTCTCACATACAGAGTATACCTTATAAATAAACTGTTCCGTCGACACTCCACATAATTTCGAGTGATGCTCTCATCCCACCCTAAACAAAACGAAGCTAAAACCGCTCCAAACTGTACATCACTACGCGATTGTCATACTTAGTGAAATCCCGAGCAATACACAAGCAGATAATACGAATGCGACTCCACTTTCTTGCACTGATTTCTCTTTCCGTTACAATGAATCGTAACTGCAAAGCTCTCTCACATACAGAGTATACCTTATAAATAAACTGTTCCGTCGACACTCCACATAATTTCGAGTGATGCTCTCATCCCACCCTAAACAAAACGAAGCTAAAACCGCTCCAAACTGTACATCACTACGCGAATGTCATACTTAGTGAAATCCCGAGGAATACACAAGCAGATAATACGAATGCGACTCCACTTTCTTGCACTGATTTCTCTTTCCGTTACAATGAATCGTAACTGCAAAGCTCTCTCACATACAGAGTATACCTTATAAATAAACTGTTCTGTCGACACTCCACATAATTTCGAGTGATGCTCTCACCCCACCCTAAACAAAACGAAGCTAAAACCGCTCCAAACTGTACATCACTACGCGAATGTCATACTTAGTGAAATCCCGAGGAATACACAAGCAGATAATACGAATGCGACTCCACTTTCTTGCACTGATTTCTCTTTCCGTTACAATGAATCGTAACTGCAAAGCTCTCTCACATACAGAGTATACCTTATAAATAAACTGTTCCGTCGACACTCCACATAATTTCGAGTGATGCTCTCATCCCACCCTAAACAAAACGAAGCTAAAACCGCTCCAAACTGTACATCACTACGCGAATGTCATACTTAGTGAAATCCCGAGGAATACACAAGCAGATAATACGAATGCGACTCCACTTTCTTGCACTGATTTCTCTTTCCGTTACAATGAATCGTAACTGCAAAGCTCTCTCACATACAGAGTATACCTTATAAATAAACTGTTCCGTCGACACTCCACATAATTTCGAGTGATGCCTTCACCCCACCCTAAACAAAACGAAGCTAAAACCGCTCCAAACTGTACATCACTACGCGAATATCATACTTAGTGAAATCCCGAGGAATACACAAGCAGATAATACGAATGCGACTCCACTTTCTTGCACTGATTTCTCTTTCCGTTACAATGAATTGTAACTGCAAAGCTCTCTCACATACAGAGTATACCTTATAAATAAACTGTTCCGTCGACACTAAACATAATTTCGAGTGATGCTCTCACCCCACCCTAAACAAAACGAAGCTAAAACCGCTCCAAACTGTACATCACTACGCGAATGTCATACTTAGTGAAATCCCGAGGAATACACAAGCAGATAATACGAATGCGACTGCACTTTCTTGCACTGATTTCTCTTTCCGTTACAATGAATCGTAACTGCAAAGCTCTCTCACATACAGAGTATACCTTATAAATAAACTGTTCCGTCGACACTCCACATAATTTCGAGTGATGCTCTCACCCCACCCTAAACGAAACGAAGCTAAAACCGCTCCAAACTGTACATCACTACGCGAATGTCATACTTAGTGAAATCCCGAGCAATACACAAACAAATAATACGAATGTGACTCCACTTTCTTGCACTGATTTCTCTTTCCGTTACAATGAATCGTAACTGCAAAGCTCTCTCACATACAGAGTATACCTTATAAATAAACTGTTCCGTCGACACTCCACATAATTTCGAGTGATGCTCTCACCCCACCCTAAACAAAACGAAGCTAAAACCGCTCCAAACTGTACATCACTACGCGAATGTCATACTTAGTGAAATTCCGAGGAATACACAAGCAGATAATACGAATGCGACTCCACTTTCTTGCACTGATTTCTCTTTCCGTTACAATGAATCGTAACTGCAAAGCTCTCTCACATACAAAGTATACCTTATAAATAAACTGTTCCGTCGACACTCCACATAATTTCGAGTGATGCTCTCATCCCACCCTAAACAAAACGAAGCTAAAACCGCTCCAAACTGTACATCACTACGCGAATGTCATACTTAGTGAAATCCCGAGGAATACACAAGCAGATAATACGAATGCGACTGCACTTTCTTGCACTGATTTCTCTTTCCGTTACAATGAATCGCAACTGCAAAGCTCTCTCACATACAGAGTATACCTTATAAATAAACTGTTCCGACGACACTCCACATAATTTCGAGTGATGCTCTCACCCCACCCTAAACAAAACGAAGCTAAAACCGCTCCAAACTGTACATCACTACGCGAATGTCATACTTAGTGAAATCCCGAGGAATACACAAGCAGATAATACGAATGCGACTCCACTTTCTTGAACTGATTTCTCTTTCCGTTACAATGAATCGTAACTGCAAAGCTCTCTCACATACAGAGTATACCTTATAAATAAACTGTTCCGTCGACACTCCACATAATTTCGAGTGATGCTCTCACCCCACCCTAAACAAAACGAAGCTAAAACCGCTCCAAACTGTACATCACTACGCGAATGTCATACTTAGTGAAATCCCGAGGAATACACAAGCAGATAATACGAATGCGACTCCACTTTCTTGCACTGATTTCTCTTTCCGTTACAATGAATCGTAACTGCAAAGCTCTCTCACATACAGAGTATACCTTATAAATAAACTGTTCCGTCGACACTCCACATAATTTCGAGTGATGCTCTCACCCCACCCTAAACAAAACGAAGCTAAAACCGCTCCAAACTGTACATCACTACGCGAATGTCATACTTAGTGAAATCCCGAGGAATACACAAGCAGATAATACGAATGCGACTCCACTCTCTTGCACTGATTTCTCTTTCCGTTACAATGAATCGTAACTGCAAAGCTCTCTCACATACAGAGTATACCTTATAAATAAACTGTTCCGTCGACACTCCACATAATTTCGAGTGATGCTCTCACCCCACCCTAAACAAAACGAAGCTGAAACCGCTCCAAACTGTACATCACTACGCGAATGTCATACTTAGTGAAATCCCGAGGAATACACAAGCAGATAATACGAATGCGACTCCACTTTCTTGCACTGATTTCTCTTTCCGTTACAATGAATCGTAACTGCAAAGCTCTCTCACATACAGAGTATACCTTATAAATAAACTGTTCCGTCGACACTCCACATAATTTCGAGTGATTCTCTCATCCCACCCTAAACAAAACGAAGCTAAAACCGCTCCAAACTGTACATCACTACGCGAATGTCATACTTAGTGAAATCCCGAGGAATACACAAGCAGATAATACGAATGCGACTGCACTTTCTTGCACTGATTTCTCTTTCCGTTACAATGAATCGTAACTGCAAAGCTCTCTCACGTACAGAGTATACCTTATAAATAAACTGTTCCGACGACACTCCACATAATTTCGAGTGATGCTCTCACCCCACCCTAAACAAAACGAAGCTAAAACCGCTCCAAACTGTACATCACTACGCGAATGTCATACTTAGTGAAATCCCGAGGAATACACAAGCAGATAATACGAATGCGACTCCACTTTCTTGCACTGATTTCTCTTTCCGTTACAATGAATCGTAACTGCAAAGCTCTCTCACATACAGAGTATACCTTATAAATAAACTGTTCCGTCGACACTCCACATAATTTCGAGTGATGCTCTCACCCCACCCTAAACAAAACGAAGCTAAAACCGCTCCAAACTGTACATCACTACGCGAATGTCATACTTAGTGAAATCCCGAGGAATACACAAGCAGATAATACGAATGCGACTCCACTTTCTTGCACTGATTTCTCTTTCCGTTACAATGAATCGTAACTGCAAAGCTCTATCACATACAGAGTATACCTTATAAATAAACTGTTCCGTCGACACTTCACATAATTTCGAGTGATGCTCTCACCCCACCCCAAACGAAATGAAGCTAAAACCGCTCCAAACTGTACATCACTACGCGAATGTCATACTTAGTGAAATCCCGAGCAATACACAAACAAATAATACGAATGTGACTCCACTTTCTTGCACTGATTTCTCTTTCCGTTACAATGAATCGTAACTGCAAAGCTCTCTCACATACAGAGTATACCTTATAAATAAACTGTTCCGTCGACACTCCACATAATTTCGAGTGATGCTCTCACCCCACCCTAAACAAAACGAAGCTAAAACCGCTCCAATCTGTACATCACTACGCGAATGTCATACTTAGTGAAATCCCGAGGAATACACAAGCAGATAATACGAATGCGACTCCACTTTCTTGCACTGATTTCTCTTTCCGTTACAATGAATCGTAACTGCAAAGCTCTCTCACATACAGAGTATACCTTATAAATAAACTGTTCCGTCGACACTCCACATAATTTCGAGTGATGCTCTCATCCCACCCTAAACAAAACGAAGCTAAAACCGCTCCAAACTGTACATCACTACGCGAATGTCATACTTAGTGAAATCCCGAGGAATACACAAGCAGATAATACGAATGCGACTGCACTTTCTTGCACTGATTTCTCTTTCCGTTACAATGAATCGTAACTGCAAAGCTCTCTCACGTACAGAGTATACCTTATAAATAAACTGTTCCGACGACACTCCACATAATTTCGAGTGATGTTCTCACCCCACCCTAAACAAAACGAAGCTAAAACCGCTCCAAACTGTACATCACTACGCGAATGTCATACTTAGTGAAATCCCGAGGAATACACAAGCAGATAATACGAATGCGACTCCACTTTCTTGCACTGATTTCTCTTTCCGTTACAATGAATCGTAACTGCAAAGCTCTCTCACATACAGAGTATACCTTATAAATAAACTGTTCCGTCGACACTCCACATAATTTCGAGTGATGCTCTCACCCCACCCTAAACAAAACGAAGCTAAAACCGCTCCAAACTGTACATCACTACGCGAATGTCATACTTAGTGAAATCCAGAGGAATACACAAGCAGATAATACGAATGCGACTCCACTTTCTTGCACTGATTTCTCTTTCCGTTACAATGAATCGTAACTGCAAAGCTCTCTCACATACAGAGTATACCTTATAAATAAACTGTTCCGTCGACACTCCACATAATTTCGAGTGATGCTCTCACCCCACCCTAAACAAAACGAAGCTAAAACCGCTCCAAACTGTACATCACTACGCGAATGTCATACTTAGTGAAATCCCGAGGAATACACAAGCAGATAATACGAATGCGACTCCACTTTCTTGCACTGATTTCTCTTTCCGTTACAATGAATCGTAACTGCAAAGCTCTCTCACATACAGAGTATACCTTATAAATAAACTGTTCCGTCGACACTCCACATAATTTCGAGTGATGCTCTCACCCCACCCTAAACAAAACGAAGCTAAAACCGCTCCAAACTGTACATCACTACGCGAATGTCATACTTAGTGAAATCCCGAGCAATACACAAACAAATAATACGAATGTGACTCCACTTTCTTGCACTGATTTCTCTTTCCGTTACAATGAATCGTAACTGCAAAGCTCTCTCACATACAGAGTATACCTTATAAATAAACTGTTCCGTCGACACTCCACATAATTTCGAGTGATGCTCTCACCCCACCCTAAACAAAACGAAGCTAAAACTGCTCCAAACTGTACATCACTACGCGAATGTCATACTTAGTGAAATCCCGAGGAATACACAAGCAGATAATACGAATGCGACTCCACTTTCTTGCACTGATTTCTCTTTCCGTTACAATGAATCGTAACTGCAAAGCTCTCTCACATACAGAGTATACCTTATAAATAAACTGTTCCGTCGACACTCCACATAATTTCGAGTGATGCTCTCACCCCACCCTAAACAAAACGAAGCTGAAACCGCTCCAAACTGTACATCACTACGCGAATGTCATACTTAGTGAAATCCCGAGGAATACACAAGCAGATAATACGAATGCGACTCCACTTTCTTGCACTGATTTCTCTTTCCGTTACAATGAATCGTAACTGCAAAGCTCTCTCACATACAGAGTATACCTTATAAATAAACTGTTCCGTCGACACTCCACATAATTTCGAGTGATGCTCTCATCCCACCCTAAACAAAACGAAGCTAAAACCGCTCCAAACTGTACATCACTACGCGAATGTCATACTTAGTGAAATCCCGAGGAATACACAAGCAGATAATACGAATGCGACTGCACTTTCTTGCACTGATTTCTCTTTCCGTTACAATGAATCGTAACTGCAAAGCTCTCTCACGTACAGAGTATACCTTATAAATAAACTGTTCCGACGACACTCCACATAATTTCGAGTGATGTTCTCACCCCACCCTAAACAAAACGAAGCTAAAGCCGCTCCAAACTGTACATCACTACGCGAATGTCATACTTAGTGAAATCCCGAGGAATACACAAGCAGATAATACGAATGCGACTCCACTTTCTTGCACTGATTTCTCTTTCCGTTACAATGAATCGTAACTGCAAAGCTCTCTCACATACAGAGTATACCTTATAAATAAACTGTTCCGTCGACACTCCACATAATTTCGAGTGATGCTCTCACCCCACCCTAAACAAAACGAAGCTAAAACCGCTCCAAACTGTACATCACTACGCGAATGTCATACTTAGTGAAATCCAGAGGAATACACAAGCAGATAATACGAATGCGACTCCACTTTCTTGCACTGATTTCTCTTTCCGTTACAATGAATCGTAACTGCAAAGCTCTCTCACATACAGAGTATACCTTATAAATAAACTGTTCCGTCGACACTCCACATAATTTCGAGTGATGCTCTCACCCCACCCTAAACAAAACGAAGCTAAAACCGCTCCAAACTGTACATCACTACGCGAATGTCATACTTAGTGAAATCCCGAGGAATACACAAGCAGATAATACGAATGCGACTCCACTTTCTTGCACTGATTTCTCTTTCCGTTACAATGAATCGTAACTGCAAAGCTCTCTCACATACAGAGTATACCTTATAAATAAACTGTTCCGTCGACACTCCACATAATTTCGAGTGATGCTCTCACCCCACCCTAAACAAAACGAAGCTAAAACCGCTCCAAACTGTACATCACTACGCGAATGTCATACTTAGTGAAATCCCGAGCAATACACAAACAAATAATACGAATGTGACTCCACTTTCTTGCACTGATTTCTCTTTCCGTTACAATGAATCGTAACTGCAAAGCTCTCTCACATACAGAGTATACCTTATAAATAAACTGTTCCGTCGACACTCCACATAATTTCGAGTGATGCTCTCACCCCACCCTAAACAAAACGAAGCTAAAACCGCTCCAAACTGTACATCACTACGCGAATGTCATACTTAGTGAAATCCCGAGGAATACACAAGCAGATAATACGAATGCGACTCCACTTTCTTGCACTGATTTCTCTTTCCGTTACAATGAATCGTAACTGCAAAGCTCTCTCACATACAGAGTATACCTTATAAATAAACTGTTCCGTCGACACTCCACATAATTTCGAGTGATGCTCTCACCCCACCCTAAACAAAACGAAGCTGAAACCGCTCCAAACTGTACATCACTACGCGAATGTCATACTTAGTGAAATCCCGAGGAATACACAAGCAGATAATACGAATGTGACTCCACTTTCTTGCACTGATTTCTCTTTCCGTTACAATGAATCGTAACTGCAAAGCTCTCTCACATACAGAGTATACCTTATAAATAAACTGTTCCGTCGACACTCCACATAATTTCGAGTGATGCTCTCATCCCACCCTAAACAAAACGAAGCTAAAACCGCTCCAAACTGTACATCACTACGCGAATGTCATACTTAGTGAAATCCCGAGGAATACACAAGCAGATAATACGAATGCGACTGCACTTTCTTGCACTGATTTCTCTTTCCGTTACAATGAATCGTAACTGCAAAGCTCTCTCACGTACAGAGTATACCTTATAAATGAACTGTTCCGACGACACTCCACATAATTTCGAGTGATGCTCTCACCCCACCCTAAACAAAACGAAGCTAAAACCGCTCCAAACTGTACATCACTACGCGAATGTCATACTTAGTGAAATCCCGAGGAATACACAAGCAGATAATACGAATGCGACTCCACTTTCTTGCACTGATTTCTCTTTCCGTTACAATGAATCGTAACTGCAAAGCTCTCTCACATACAGAGTATACCTTATAAATAAACTGTTCCGTCGACACTCCACATAATTTCGAGTGATGCTCTCACCCCACCCTAAACAAAACGAAGCTAAAACCGCTCCAAACTGTACATCACTACGCGAATGTCATACTTAGTGAAATCCAGAGGAATACACAAGCAGATAATACGAATGCGACTCCACTTTCTTGCACTGATTTCTCTTTCCGTTACAATGAATCGTAACTGCAAAGCTCTCTCACATACAGAGTATACCTTATAAATAAACTGTTCCGTCGACACTCCACATAATTTCGAGTGATGCTCTCACCCCACCCTAAACAAAACGAAGCTAAAACCGCTCCAAACTGTACATCACTACGCGAATGTCATACTTAGTGAAATCCCGAGGAATACACAAGCAGATAATACGAATGCGACTCCACTTTCTTGCACTGATTTCTCTTTCCGTTACAATGAATCGTAACTGCAAAGCTCTCTCACATACAGAGTATACCTTATAAATAAACTGTTCCGTCGACACTCCACATAATTTCGAGTGATGCTCTCATCCCACCCTAAACAAAACGAAGCTAAAACCGCTCCAAACTGTACATCACTACGCGAATGTCATACTTAGTGAAATCCCGAGGAATACACAAGCAGATAATACGAATGCGACTCCACTTTCTTGCACTGATTTTTCTTTCCGTTACAATGAATCGTAACTGCAAAGCTCTCTCACATACAGAGTATACCTTATAAATAAACTGTTCCGTCGACACTCCACATAATTTCGAGTGATGCTCTCACCCCACCCTAAACAAAACGAAGCTAAAACCGCTCCAAACTGTACATCACTACGCGAATGTCATACTTAGTGAAATCCCGAGGAATACACAAGCAGATAATACGAATGCGACTCCACTTTCTTGCACTGATTTCTCTTTCCGTTACAATGAATCGTAACTGCAAAGCTCTCTCACATACAGAGTATACCTTATAAATAAAATGTTCCGTCGCCACTCTACATTATTTCGAGTGATGCTCTCATCCCACCCTAAACAAAACGAAGCTAAAACCGCTCCAAACTGTACATCACTACGCGAATGTCATACTTAGTGAAATCCTGAGGAATACACAAGCAGATAATACGAATGCGACTCCACTTTCTTGCACTGATTTCTCTTTCCGTTACAATGAATCGTAACTGCAAAGCTCTCTCACATACAGAGTATACCTTATAAATAAACTGTTCCGTCGACACTCCACATAATTTCGAGTGATGCTCTCACCCCACCCTAAACGAAACGAAGCTAAAACCGCTCCAAACTGTACATCACTACGCGAATGTCATACTTAGTGAAATCCCGAGGAATACACAAGCAGATAATACGAATGCGACTCCACTTTCTTGCACTGATTTCTCTTTCCGTTACAATGAATCGTAACTGCAAAGCTCATCACATACAGAGTATACCTTATAAGTAAACTGTTCCGTCGACACTCCACATAATTTCGAGTGATGCTCTCATCCCACCCTAAACAAAACGAAGCTAAAACCGCTCCAAACTGTACATCACTACGCGAATGTCATACTTAGTGAAATCCCGAGGAATACACAAGCAGATAATACGAATGCGACTCCACTTCCTTGCACTGATTTCTCTTTCCGTTACAATGAATCGTAACTGCAAAGCTCTCTCACATACAGAGTATACCTTATAAATAAACTGTTCCGTCGACACTCCACATAATTTCGAGTGATGCTCTCACCCCACCCTAAACAAAACGAAGCTAAAACCGCTCCAAACTGTACATCACTACGCCAATGTCATACTTAGTGAAATCCCGAGGAATACACAAGCAGATAATACGAATGCGACTCCACTTTCTTGCACTGATTTCTCTTTCCGTTACAATGAATCGTAACTGCAAAGCTCTCTCACATACAGAGTATACCTTATAAATAAACTGTTCCGTCGACACTCCACATAATTTCGAGTGATGCTCTCATCCCACCCTAAACAAAACGAAGCTAAAACCGCTCCAAACTGTACATCACTACGCGATTGTCATACTTAGTGAAATCCCGAGCAATACACAAGCAGATAATACGAATGCGACTCCACTTTCTTGCACTGATTTCTCTTTCCGTTACAATGAATCGTAACTGCAAAGCTCTCTCACATACAGAGTATACCTTATAAATAAACTGTTCCGTCGACACTCCACATAATTTCGAGTGATGCTCTCACCCCACCCTAAACAAATCGAAGCTAAAACCGCTCCAAACTGTACATCACTACGCAAATGCCATACTTAATGAAATCCCGAGGAATACACAAGCAGATAATACGAATGCGACTCCACTTTCTTGCACTGATTTCTCTTTCCGTTACAATGAATCGTAACTGCAAAGCTCTCTCACATACAGAGTATACCCTTTAAATAAACTGTTCCGTCGACACTCCACATAATTTCGAGTGATGCTCTCACCCCACCCTAAACAAAACGAAGCTAAAACCGCTCCAAACTGTACATCACTACGCGAATGTCATACTTAGTGAAATCCCGAGGAATACACAAGCAGATAATACGAATGCGACTCCACTTTCTTGCACTGATTTCTCTTTCCGTTACAATGAATCGTAACTGCAAAGCTCTCTCACATACAGAGTATACCTTATAAATAAACTGTTCCGTCGACACTCCTAATAATTTCGAGTGATGCTCTCACCCCACCCTAAACAAAACGAAGCTAAAACCACTCCAAACTGTACATCACTACGCGAATGTCATACTTAGTGAAATCCCGAGGAATACACAAGCAGATAATACGAATGCGACTCCACTTTCTTGCACTGATTTGTCTTTCCGTTACAATGAATCGTAACTGCAAAGCTCTCTCACATACAGAGTATACCTTATAAATAAACTGTTCCGTCGACACTCCACATATTTTCGAGTGATGCTCTCATCCCACCCTAAACAAAACGAAGCTAAAACCGCTCCAAACTGTACATCACTACGCGAATGTCATACTTAGTGAAATCCCGAGGAATACACAAGCAGATAATACGAATGCGACTGCACTTTCTTGCACTGATTTCTCTTTCCGTTGCAATGAATCGTAACTGCAAAGCTCTCTCACATACAGAGTATACCTTATAAATAAACTGTTCCGTCGACACTCCACATAATTTCGAGTGATGCTCTCACCCCACCCTAAACAAAACGAAGCTAAAACCGCTCCAAACTGTACATCACTACGCGAATGTCATACTTAGTGAAATCCCGAGGAATACACAAGCAGATAATACGAATGCGACTCCACTTTCTTGCACTGATTTCTCTTTCCGTTACAATGAATCGTAACTGCAAAGCTCTCTCACATACAGAGTATACCTTATAAATAAACTGTTCCGTCGACACTCCACATAATTTCGATGCTCTCACCCCACCCTAAACAAAACGAAGCTAAAACCGCTCCAAACTGTAAATCACTACGCGAATGTCATACTTAGTGAAATCCAGAGGAATACACAAGCAGATAATACGAATGCGACTCCACTTTCTTGCACTGATTTCTCTTTCCGTTACAGTGAATCGTAACTGCAAAGCTCTCTCACATACAGAGTATACCTTATAAATAAACTGTTCCGTCGACACTCCACATAATTTCGAGTGATGCTCTCACCCCACCCTAAACAAAACGAAGCTAAAACCGCTCCAAACTGTACATCACTACGAGAATGTCATACTTAGTGAAATCCCGAGGAATACACAAGCAGATAATACGAATGCGACTCCACTTTCTTGCACTGATTTCTCTTTCCGTTACAATGAATCGTAACTGCAAAGCTCTGTCACATACAGAGTATACCTTATAAATAAACTGTTCCGTCGACACTCCACATAATTTCGAGTGATGCTCTCATCCCACCCTAAACAAAACGAAGCTAAAACCGCTCCAAACTGTACATCACTACGCGAATGTCATACTTAGTGAAATCCCGAGGAATACACAAGCAGATAATACGAATGCGACTCCACTTTCTTGCACTGATTTTTCTTCCCGTTACAATGAATCGTAACTGCAAAGCCCTCTCACATACAGAGTATACCTTATAAATAAACTGTTCCGTCGACACTCCATATAATTTCGAGTGATGCTCTCACCCCACCCTAAACAAAACGAAGTTAAACCGCTCCAAACTGTACATCACTACGCGAATGTCATACTTAGTGAAATCCCGAGGAATACACAAGCAGATAATACGAATGCGACTCCACTTTCTTGCACTGATTTCTCTTTCCGTTACAATGAATCGTAACTGCAAAGCTCTCTCACATACAGAGTATACCTTATAAATAAACTGTTCCGTCGACACTCCACATAATTTCGAGTGATGCTCTCATCCCACCCTAAACAAAACGAAGCTAAAACCGCTCCAAACTGTACATCACTACGCGAATGTCATACTTAGTGAAATCCCGAGGAATACACAAGCAGATAATACGAATGCGACTCCACTTTAATGCACTGATTTCTCTTTCCGTTACAATGAATCGTAACTGCAAAGCTCTCTCACATACAGAGTATACCTTATAAATAAACTGTTCCGTCGACACTCCACATAATTTCGAGTGATGCTCTCACCCCACCCTAAACAAAACGAAGCTAAAACCGCTCCAAACTGTACATCACTACGCGAATGTCATACTTAGTGAAATCCCGAGGAATACACAAGCAGATAATACGAATGCGATTCCACTTTCTTGCACTGATTTCTCTTTCCGTTACAATGAATCGTAACTGCAAAGCTCTCTCACATACAGAGTATACCTTATAAATAAACTGTTCCGTCGACACTCCACATAATTTCGAGTGATGCTCTCATCCCACCCTAAACAAAACGAAGCTAAAACCGCTCCAAACTGTACATCACTACGCGATTGTCATACTTAGTGAAATTCCGAGGAATACACAAGCAGATAATACGAATGCGACTCCACTTTCTTGCACTGATTTCTCTTTCCGTTATAATTAATCGTAACTGCAAAGCTCTCTCACATACAGAGTATACCTTATAAATAAACTGTTCCGTCGACACTCCACATAATTTCGAGTGATGCTCTCACCCCACCCTAACAAAACGAAGCTAAAACCGCTCCAAACTGTACATCACTACGCGAATGTCATACTTAGTGAAATCCCGAGGAATACACAAGCAGATAATACGAATGCGACTCCACTTTCTTGCACTGATTTCTCTTTCCGTTACAATGAATCGTAACTGCAAAGCTCTCTCACATACAGAGTATACCTTATAAATAAACTGTTCCGTCGACACTCCACATAATTTCGAGTGATGCTCTCACCCCACCCTAAACAAAACGAAGCTAAAACCGCTCCAAACCGTACATCACTACGCGAATGTCATACTTAGTGAAATCCCGAGGAATACACAAGCAGATAATACGAATGCGACTCCACTTTCTTGCACTGATTTCTCTTTCCGTTACAATGAATCGTAACTGCAAAGCTCTCTCACATACAGAGTATACCTTATAAATAAACTGTTCCGTCGCCACTCAACATAATTTCGAGTGATGCTCTCATCCCACCCTAAACAAAACGAAGCTAAAACCGCTCCAAACTGTACATCACTACGCGAATGTCATACTTAGTGAAATCCCGAGGAATACACAAGCAGATAATACGAATGCGACTCCACTTTCTTGCACTGATTTCTCTTTCCGTTACAATGAATCGTAACTGCAAAGCTCTCTCACATACAGAGTATACCTTATAAATAAACTGTTCCGTCGACACTCCACATAATTTCGAGTGATGCTCTCACCCCACCCTAAACGAAACGAAGCTAAAACCGCTCCAAACTGTACATCACTACGCGAATGTCATACTTAGTGAAATCCCGAGGAATACACAAGCAGATAATACGAATGCGACTCCACTTTCTTGCACTGATTTCTCTTTCCGTTACAATGAATCGTAACTGCAAAGATCTCTCACATACAGAGTATACCTTATAAATAAACTGTTCCGTCGACACTCCTAATAATTTCGAGTGATGCTCTCACCCCACCCTAAACAAAACGAAGCTAAAACCGCTCCAAACTGTACATCACTACGCGAATGTCATACTTAGTGAAATCCCGAGGAATACACAAGCAGATAATACGAATGCGACTCCACTTTCTTGCACTGATTTCTCTTTCCGTTACAATGAATCGTAACTGCAAAGCTCTCTCACATACAGAGTATACCTTATAAATAAACTGTTCCGTCGACACTCCACATAATTTCGAGTGATGCTCTCACCCCACCCTAAACAAAACGAAGCTAAAACCGCTCCAAACTGTACATCACTACGCGAATGTCATACTTAGTGAAATCCCGAGGAATACACAAGCAGATAATACGAATGCGACTCCACTTTCTTGCACTGATTTCTCTTTCCGTTATAATTAATCGTAACTGCAAAGCTCTCTCACATACAGAGTATACCTTATAAATAAACTGTTCCGTCGACACTCCACATAATTTCGAGTGATGCTCTCACCCCACCCTAAACAAAACGAAGCTAAAACCGCTCCAAACTGTACATCACTACGCGAATGTCATACTTAGTGAAATCCCGAGGAATACACAAGCAGATAATACGAATGCGACTCCACTTTCTTGCACTGATTTCTCTTTCCGTTACAATGAATCGTAACTGCAAAGCTCTCTCACATACAGAGTATACCTTATAAATAAACTGTTCCGTCGACACTTCACATAATTTCGAGTGATGCTCTCACCCCACCCTAAACAAAACGAAGCTAAAACCGCTCCAAACTGTACATCACTACGCGAATGTCATACTTAGTGAAATCCCGAGGAATACACAAGCAGATAATACGAATGCGACTCCACTTTCTTGCACTGATTTCTCTTTCCGTTACAATGAATCGTAACTGCAAAGCTCTCTCACATACAGAGTATACCTTATAAATAAACTGTTCCGTCGACACTCCACATAATTTCGAGTGATGCTCTCACCCCACCCTAAACAAAACGAAGCTAAAACCGCTCCAAACCGTACATCACTACGCGAATGTCATACTTAGTGAAATCCCGAGGAATACACAAGCAGATAATACGAATGCGACTCCACTTTCTTGC
This sequence comes from Schistocerca piceifrons, assembly GCF_021461385.2. Classification (NCBI taxonomy): domain Eukaryota; kingdom Metazoa; phylum Arthropoda; class Insecta; order Orthoptera; family Acrididae; genus Schistocerca; species Schistocerca piceifrons. The sequence goes on along the minus strand of NC_060138.1, from coordinate 641,172,079 downwards.
ACTGATTTCTCTTTCCGTTACAATGAATCGTAACTGCAAAGCTCTCTCACATACAGAGTATACCTTATAAATAAACTGTTCCGTCGACACTCCACATAATTTCGAGTGATGCTCTCACCCCACCCTAAACAAAACGAAGCTAAAACCGCTCCAAACTGTACATCACTACGCGAATGTCATACTTAGTGAAATCCCGAGGAATACACAAGCAGATAATACGAATGCGACTCCACTTTCTTGCACTGATTTCTCTTTCCGTTACAATGAATCGTAACTGCAAAGCTCTCTCACATACAGAGTATACCTTATAAATAAACTGTTCCGTCGACACTCCACATAATTTCGAGTGATGCTCTCACCCCACCCTAAACAAAACGAAGCTAAAACCGCTCCAAACCGTACATCACTACGCGAATGTCATACTTAGTGAAATCCCGAGGAATACACAAGCAGATAATACGAATGCGACTCCACTTTCTTGCACTGATTTCTCTTTCCGTTACAATGAATCGTAACTGCAAAGCTCTCTCACATACAGAGTATACCTTATAAATAAACTGTTCCGTCGCCACTCCACATAATTTCGAGTGATGCTCTCATCCCACCCTAAACAAAACGAAGCTAAAACCGCTCCAAACTGTACATCACTACGCGAATGTCATACTTAGTGAAATCCCGAGGAATACACAAGCAGATAATACGAATGCGACTCCACTTTCTTGCACTGATTTCTCTTTCCGTTACAATGAATCGTAACTGCAAAGCTCTCTCACATACAGAGTATACCTTATAAATAAACTGTTCCGTCGACACTCCACATAATTTCGAGTGATGCTCTCACCCCACCCTAAACAAAACGAAGCTAAAACCGCTCCAAACTGTACATCACTACGCGAATGTCATACTTAGTGAAATCCCGAGGAATACACAAGCAGATAATACGAATGCGACTCCACTTTCTTGCACTGATTTCTCTTTCCGTTACAATGAATCGTAACTGCAAAGCTCTCTCACATACAGAGTATACCTTATAAATAAACTGTTCCGTCGACACTCCACATAATTTCGAGTGATGCTCTCACCCCACCCTAAACGAAACGAAGCTAAAACCGCTCCAAACTGTACATCACTACGCGAATGTCATACTTAGTGAAATCCCGAGGAATACACAAGCAGATAATACGAATGCGACTCCACTTTCTTGCACTGATTTCTCTTTCCGTTACAATGAATCGTAACTGCAAAGCTCATCACATACAGAGTATACCTTATAAATAAACTGTTCCGTCGACACTCCACATAATTTCGAGTGATGCTCTCATCCCACCCTAAACAAAACGAAGCTAAAACCGCTCCAAACTGTACATCACTACGCGAATGTCATACTTAGTGAAATCCCGAGGAATACACAAGCAGATAATACGAATGCGACTCCACTTTCTTGCACTGATTTCTCTTTCCGTTACAATGAATCGTAACTGCAAAGCTCTCTCACATACAGAGTATACCTTATAAATAAACTGTTCCGTCGACACTCCACATAATTTCGAGTGATGCTCTCACCCCACCCTAAACAAAACGAAGCTAAAACCGCTCCAAACTGTACATCACTACGCGAATGTCATACTTAGTGAAATCCCGAGGAATACACAAGCAGATAATACGAATGCGACTCCACTTTCTTGCACTGATTTCTCTTTCCGTTACAATGAATCGTAACTGCAAAGCTCTCTCACATACAGAGTATACCTTATAAATAAACTGTTCCGTCGACACTCCACATAATTTCGAGTGATGCTCTCATCCCACCCTAAACAAAACGAAGCTAAAACCGCTCCAAACTGTACATCACTACGCGATTGTCATACTTAGTGAAATCCCGAGGAATACACAAGCAGATAATACGAATGCGACTCCACTTTCTTGCACTGATTTCTCTTTCCGTTACAATGAATCGTAACTGCAAAGCTCTCTCACATACAGAGTATACCTTATAAATAAACTGTTCCGTCGACACTCCACATAATTTCGAGTGATGCTCTCACCCCACCCTAAACAAAACGAAGCTAAAACCGCTCCAAACTGTACATCACTACGCAAATGCCATACTTAATGAAATCCCGAGGAATACACAAGCAGATAATACGAATGCGACTCCACTTTCTTGCACTGATTTCTCTTTCCGTTACAATGAATCGTAACTGCAAAGCTCTCTCACATACAGAGTATACCTTATAAATAAACTGTTCCGTCGACACTCCACATAATTTCGAGTGATGCTCTCACCCCACCCTAAACAAAACGAAGCTAAAACCGCTCCAAACTGTACATCACTACGCGAATGTCATACTTAGTGAAATCCCGAGGAATACACAAGCAGATAATACGAATGCGACTCCACTTTCTTGCACTGATTTCTCTTTCCGTTACAATGAATCGTAACTGCAAAGCTCTCTCACATACAGAGTATACCTTATAAATAAACTGTTCCGTCGACACTCCTAATAATTTCGAGTGATGCTCTCACCCCACCCTAAACAAAACGAAGCTAAAACCGCTCCAAACTGTACATCACTACGCGAATGTCATACTTAGTGAAATCCCGAGGAATACACAAGCAGATAATACGAATGCGACTCCACTTTCTTGCACTGATTTCTCTTTCCGTTACAATGAATCGTAACTGCAAAGCTCTCTCACATACAGAGTATACCTTATAAATAAACTGTTCCGTCGACACTCCACATAATTTCGAGTGATGCTCTCATCCCACCCTAAACAAAACGAAGCTAAAACCGCTCCAAACTGTACATCACTACGCGAATGTCATACTTAGTGAAATCCCGAGGAATACACAAGCAGATAATACGAATGCGACTCCACTTTCTTGCACTGATTTCTCTTTCCGTTATAATTAATCGTAACTGCAAAGCTCTCTCACATACAGAGTATACCTTATAAATAAACTGTTCCGTCGACACTCCACATAATTTCGAGTGATGCTCTCACCCCACCCTAAACAAAACGAAGCTAAAACCGCTCCAAACTGTACATCACTACGCGAATGTCATACTTAGTGAAATCCCGAGGAATACACAAGCAGATAATACGAATGCGACTCCACTTTCTTGCACTGATTTCTCTTTCCGTTACAATGAATCGTAACTGCAAAGCTCTCTCACATACAGAGTATACCTTATAAATAAACTGTTCCGCCGACACTCCACATAATTTCGAGTGATGCTCTCACCCCACCCTAAACAAAACGAAGCTAAAACCGCTCCAAACTGTACATCACTACGCGAATGTCATACTTAGTGAAATCCCGAGGAATACACAAGCAGATAATACGAATGCGACTCCACTTTCTTGCACTGATTTCTCTTTCCGTTACAATGAATCGTAACTGCAAAGCTCTTTCACATACAGAGTATACCTTATAAATAAACTGTTCCGTCGACACTCCACATAATTTCGAGTGATGCTCTCACCCCACCCTAAACAAAACGAAGCTAAAACCGCTCCAAACCGTACATCACTACGCGAATGTCATACTTAGTAAAATCCCGAGGAATACACAAGCAGATAATACGAATGCGACTCCACTTTCTTGCACTGATTTCTCTTTCCGTTACAATGAACCGTAACTGCAAAGCTCTCACATACAGAGTATACCTTATAAATAAACTGTTCCGTCGCCACTCCACATAATTTCGAGTGATGCTCTCATCCCACCCTAAACAAAACGAAGCTAAAACCGCTCCAAACTGTACATCACTACGCGAATGTCATACTTAGTGAAATCCCGAGGAATACACAAGCAGATAATACGAATGCGACTCCACTTTCTTGCACTGATTTCTCTTTCCGTTACAATGAATCGTAACTGCAAAGCTCTCTCACATACAGAGTATACCTTATAAATAAACTGTTCCGTCGACACTCCACATAATTTCGAGTGATGCTCTCACCCCACCCTAAACAAAACGAAGCTAAACCCGCTCCAAACTGTACATCACTACGCGAATGTCATACTTAGTGAAATCCCGAGGAATACACAAGCAGATAATACGAATGCGACTCCACTTTCTTGCACTGATTTCTCTTTCCGTTACAATGAATCGTAACAGCAAAGCTCTCTCACATACAGAGTATACCTTATAAATAAACTGTTCCGTCGACACTCCACATAATTTCGAGTGATGCTCTCACCCCACCCTAAACAAAACGAAGCTAAAACCGCTCCAAACTGTACATCACTACGCGAATGTCATATTTAGTGAAATCCCGAGGAATACACAAGCAGATAATACGAATGCGACTCCACTTTCTTGCACTGATTTCTCTTTCCGTTACAATGAATCGTAACTGCAAAGCTCTCTCACATACAGAGTATACCTTATAAATAAACTGTTCCGTCGACACTCCACATAATTTCGAGTGATGCTCTCACCCCACCCTAAACAAAACGAAGCTAAAACCGCTCCAAACTGTACATCACTACGCGAATGTCATACTTAGTGAAATCCCGAGGAATACACAAGCAGATAATACGAATGCGACTCCACTTTCTTGCACTGATTTCTCTTTCCGTGACAATGAATCGTAACTGCAAAGCTCTCTCACATACAGAGTATACCTTATAAATAAACTGTTCCGTCGACACTCCACATAATTTCGAGTGATGCTCTCACCCCACCCTAAACAAAACGAAGCTAAAACCGCTCCATACCGTACATCACTACGCGAATGTCATACTTAGTGAAATCCCGAGGAATACACAAGCAGATAATACGAATGCGACTCCACTTTCTTGCACTGATTTCTCTTTCCGTTACAATGAATCGTAACTGCAAAGCTCTCTCACATACAGAGTATACCTTATAAATAAACTGTTCTGTCGCCACTCCACATAATTTCGAGTGATGCTCTCATCCCACCCTAAACAAAACGAAGCTAAAACCGCTCCAAACTGTACATCACTACGCGAATGTCATACTTAGTGAAATCCCGAGGAATACACAAGCAGATAATACGAATGCGACTCCACTTTCATGCACTGATTTCTCTTTCCGTTACAATGAATCGTAACTGCAAAGCTCTCTCACATACAGAGTATACCTTATAAATAAACTGTTCCGTCGACACTCCACATAATTTCGAGTGATGCTCTCACCCCACCCTAAACAAAACGAAGCTAAAACCGCTCCAAACTGTACATCACTACGCGAATGTCATACTTAGTGAAATCCCGAGGAATACACAAGCAGATAATACGAATGCGACTCCACTTTCTTGCACTGATTTCTCTTTCCGTTACAATGAATCGTAACTGCAAAGCTCTCTCACATACAGAGTATACCTTATAAATAAACTGTTCCGTCGACACTCCACATAATTTCGAGTGATGCTCTCACCCCACCCTAAACAAAACGAAGCTAAAACCGCTCCAAACTGTACATCACTACGCGAATGTCATACTTAGTGAAATCCCGAGGAATACACAAGCAGATAATACGAATGCGACTCCACTTTCTTGCACTGATTTCTCTTTCCGTTACAATGAATCGTAACTGCAAAGCTCTCTCATATACAGAGTATACCTTATAAATAAACTGTTCCGTCGACACTCCACATAATTTCGAGTGATGCTCTCACCCCACCCTAATCAAAACGAAGCTAAAACCGCTCCAAACTGTACATCACTACGCGAATATCATACTTAGTGAAATCCCGAGGAATACACAAGCAGATAATACGAATGTGACTCCACTTTCTTGCACTGATTTCTCTTTCCGTTACAATGAATCGTAACTGCAAAGCTCTCTCACATACAGAGTATACCTTATAAATAAACTGTTCCGTCGACACTCCACATATTTTCGAGTGATGCTCTCACCCCACCCTAAACAAAACGAAGCTAAAACCGCTCCAAACTGTACATCACTACGCGAATGTCATACTTAGTGAAATCCCGAGGAATACACAAGCAGATAATACGAATGCGACTCCACTTTCTTGCACTGATTTCTCTTTCCGTTACAATGAATCGTAACTGCAAAGCTCTCTCACATACAGAGTATACCTTATAAATAAACTGTTCCGTCGACACTCCACATAATTTCGAGTGATGCTCTCACCCCACCCTAAACTAAACGAAGCTAAAACCGCTCCAAACTGTACATCACTACGCGAATGTCAAACTTAGTGAAATCCCGAGGAATACACAAGCAGATAATACGAATGCGACTGCACTTTCTTGCACTGATTTTTCTTTCCGTTACAATGAATCGTAACTGCAAAGCTCTCTCACATACAGAGTATACCTTATAAATAAACTGTTCCGTCGACACTCCACATAATTTCGAGTGATGCTCTCACCCCACCCTAAACAAAACGAAGCTAAAACCGCTCCAAACTGTACATCACTACGCGAATGTCATACTTAGTGAAATCCCGAGGAATACACAAGCAGATAATACGAATGCGACTCCACTTTCTTGCACTGATTTCTCTTTCCGTTACAATGAATCGTAACTGCAAAGCTCTCTGACATACAGAGTATACCTTATAAATAAACTGTTCCGTCGACACTCCACATAATTTCGAGTGATGCTCTCACCCCACCCTAAACAAAACGAAGCTAAAACCGCTCCAAACTGTACATCACTACGCGAATGTCATACTTAGTGAAGTCCCGAGGAATACACAAGCAGATAATACGAATGCGACTCCACTTTCTTGCACTGATTTCTCTTTCCGTTACAATGAATCGTAACTGCAAAGCTCCTCACATACAGAGTATACCTTATAAATAAACTGTTCCGTCGACACTCCACATAATTTCGAGTGATGCTCTCACCCCACCCTAAACAAAACGAAGCTAAAACCGCTCCAAACTGTACATCACTACGCGAATGTCATACTTAGTGAAATCCAAAGGAATACACAAGCAGATAATACGAATGCGACTGCACTTTCTTGCACTGATTTTTCTTTCCGTTACAATGAATCGTAACTGCAAAGCTCTCTCACATACAGAGTATACCTTATAAATAAACTGTTCCGTCGACACTCCACATAATTTCGAGTGATGCTCTCACCCCACCCTAAACAAAACGAAGCTAAAACCGCTCCAAACTGTACATCACTACGCGAATGTCATACTTAGTGAAATCCCGAGGAATACACAAGCAGATAATACGAATGCGACTCCACTTTCTTGCACTGATTTCTCTTTCCGTTACAATGAATCGTAACTGCAAAGCTCTCTGACATACAGAGTATACCTTATAAATAAACTGTTCCGTCGACACTCCACATAATTTCGAGTGATGCTCTCACCCCACCCTAAACAAAACGAAGCTAAAACCGCTCCAAACTGTACATCACTACGCGAATGTCATACTTAGTGAAGTCCCGAGGAATACACAAGCAGATAATACGAATGCGACTCCACTTTCTTGCACTGATTTCTCTTTCCGTTACAATGAATCGTAACTGCAAAGCTCTCTCACATACAGAGTATACCTTATAAATAAACTGTTCCGTCGACACTCCACATAATTTCGAGTGATGCTCTCACCCCACCCTAAACAAAACGAAGCTAAAACCGCTCCAAACTGTACATCACTACGCGAATGTCATACTTAGTGAAATCCAGAGGAATACACAAGCAGATAATACGAATGCGACTCCACTTTCTTGCACTGATTTCTCTTTCCGTTACAATGAATCGTAACTGCAAAGCTCTCTCACATACAGAGTATACCTTATAAATAAACTGTTCCGTCGACACTCCACATAATTTCGAGTGATGCTCTCACCCCACCCTAAACAAAACGAAGCTAAAACCGCTCCAAACTGTACATCACTACGCGAATGTCATACTTAGTGAAATCCCGAGGAATACACAAGCAGATAATACGAATGTGACTCCACTTTCTTGCACTGATTTCTCTTTCCGTTACAATGAATCGTAACTGCAAAGCTCTCTCACATACAGAGTATACCTTATAAAAAAAACTGTTCCGTCGACACTCCACATATTTTCGAGTGATGCTCTCACCCCACCCTAAACAAAACGAAGCTAAAACCGCTCCAAACTGTACATCACTACGCGAATGTCATACTTAGTGAAATCCCGAGGAATACACAAGCAGATAATACGAATGCGACTCCACTTTCTTGCACTGATTTCTCTTTCCGTTACAATGAATCGTAACTGCAAAGCTCTCTCACATACAGAGTATACCTTATAAATAAACTGTTCCGTCGACACTCCACATAATTTCGAGTGATGCTCTCACCCCACCCTAAACAAAACGAAGCTAAAACCGCTCCAAACTGTACATCACTACGCGAATGTCATACTTAGTGAAATCCCGAGGAATACACAAGCAGATAATACGAATGCGACTGCACTTTCTTGCACTGATTTTTCTTTCCGTTACAATGAATCGTAACTGCAAAGCTCTCTCACATACAGAGTATACCTTATAAATAAACTGTTCCGTCGACACTTCACATAATTTCGAGTGATGCTCTCACCCCACCCTAAACAAAACGAAGCTAAAACCGCTCCAAACTGTACATCACTACGCGAATGTCATACTTAGTGAAATCCCGAGGAATACACAAGCAGATAATACGAATGCGACTGCACTTTCTTGCACTGATTTTTCTTTCCGTTACAATGAATCGTAACTGCAAAGCTCTCTCACATACAGAGTATACCTTATAAATAAACTGTTCCGTCGACACTCAACATAATTTCGAGTGATGCTCTCACCCCACCCTAAACAAAACGAAGCTAAAACCGCTCCAAACTGTACATCACTACGCGAATGTCATACTTAGTGAAATCCCGAGGAATACACAAGCAGATAATACGAATGCGACTGCACTTTCTTGCACTGATTTTTCTTTCCGTTACAATGAATCGTAACTGCAAAGCTCTCTCACATACAGAGTATACCTTATAAATAAACTGTTCCGTCGACACTCCACATAATTTCGAGTGATGCTCTCACCCCACCCTAAACAAAACGAAGCTAAAACCGCTCCAAACTGTACATCACTACGCGAATGTCATACTTAGTGAAATCCCGAGGAATACACAAGCAGATAATACGAATGCGACTCCTCTTTCTTGCACTGATTTCTCTTTCCGTTACAATGAATCGTAACTGCAAAGCTCTCTCACATACAGAGTATACCTTATAAATAAACTGTTCCGTCGACACTCCACATAATTTCGAGTGATGCTCTCACCCCACCCTAAACAAAACGAAGCTAAAACCGCTCCAAACTGTACATCACAAAGCGAATGTCATACTTAGTGAAATCCCGAGGAATACACAAGCAGATAATACGAATGCGACTCCACTTTCTTGCACTGATTTCTCTTTCCGTTACAATGAATCGTAACTGCAAAGCTCTCTCACATACAGAGTATACCTTATAAATAAACTGTTCCGTCGACACTCCACATAATTTCGAGTGATGCTCTCACCCCACCCTAAACAAAACGAAGCTAAAACCGCTCCAAACTGTACATCACTACGCGAATGTCATACTTAGTGAAATCCCGAGGAATACACAAGCAGATAATACGAATGTGACTCCACTTTCTTGCACTGATTTCTCTTTCCGTTACAATGAATCGTAACTGCAAAGCTCTCTCACATACAGAGTATACCTTATAAATAAACTGTTCCGTCGACACTCCACATATTTTCGAGTGATGCTCTCACCCCACCCTAAACAAAACGAAGCTAAAACCGCTCCAAACTGTACATCACTACGCGAATGTCATACTTAGTGAAATCCCGAGGAATACACAAGCAGATAATACGAATGCGACTCCACTTTCTTGCACTGATTTCTCTTTCCATTACAATGAATCGTAACTGCAAAGCTCTCTCACATACAGAGTATACCTTATAAATAAACTGTTCCGTCGACACTCCACATAATTTCGAGTGATGCTCTCACCCCACCCTAAACAAAACGAAGCTAAAACCGCTCTAAACTGTACATCACTACGCGAATGTCATACTTAGTGAAATCCCGAGGAATACACAAGCAGATAATACGAATGCGACTGCACTTTCTTGCACTGATTTTTCTTTCCGTTACAATGAATCGTAACTGCAAAGCTCTCTCACATACAGTGTATACCTTATAAATAAACTGTTCTGTCGACACTCCTCATAATTTCGAGTGATGCTCTCACCCCACCCTAAACAAAACGAAGCTAAAACCGCGTCAAACTGTACATCACTACGCGAATGTCATACTTAGTGAAATCCCGAGGAATACACAAGCAGATAATACGAATGCGACTCCTCTTTCTTGCACTGATTTCTCTTTCCGTTACAATGAATCGTAACTGCAAAGCTCTCTCACATACAGAGTATACCTTATAAATAAACTGTTCCGTCGACACTCCACATAATTTCGAGTGATGCTCTCACCCCACCCTAAACAAAACGAAGCTAAAACCGCTCCAAACTGTACATCACTACGCGAATGTCATACTTAGTGAAATCCCGAGGAATACACAAGCAGATAATACGAATGCGACTCCACTTTCTTGCACTGATTTCTCTTTCCGTTACAAAGAATCGCAACTGCAAAGCTCTCTCACATACAGAGTATACCTTATAAATAAACTGTTCCGTCGACACTCCACATAATTTCGAGTGATGCTCTCACCCCACCCTAAACAAAACGAAGCTAAAACCGCTCCAAACTGTACATCACTACGCGAATGTCATACTTAGTGAAATCCCGAGGAATACACAAGCAGATAATACGAATGCGACTCCACTTTCTTGCACTGATTTCTCTTTCCGTTACAATGAATCGTAACTGCAAAGCTCTCTCACATACAGAGTATACCTTATAAATAAACTGTTCCGTCGACACTCCACATAATTTCGAGTGATGCTCTCACCCCACCCTAAACAAAACGAAGCTAAAACCGCTCCAAACTGTACATCACTACGCGAATGTCATACTTAGTGAAATCCCGAGGAATACACAAGCAGATAATACGAATGCGACTCCACTTTCTTGCACTGATTTCTCTTTCCGTTACAAAGAATCGCAACTGCAAAGCTCTCTCACATACAGAGTATACCTTATAAATAAACTGTTCCGTCGACACTCCACATAATTTCGAGTGATGCTCTCACCCCACCCTAAACAAAACGAAGCTAAAACCGCTCCAAACTGTACATCACTACGCGAATGTCATACTTAGTGAAATCCCGAGGAATACACAAGCAGATAATACGAATGCGACTCCACTTTCTTGCACTGATTTCTCTTTCCGTTACAATGAATCGTAACTGCAAAGCTCTCTCACATACAGAGTATACCTTATAAATAAACTGTTCCGTCGACACTCCACATAATTTCGAGTGATGCTCTCACCCCACCCTAAACAAAACGAAGCTAAAACCGCTCCAAACTGTACATCACTACGCGAATGTCATACTTAGTGAAATCCCGAGGAATACACAAGCAGATAATACGAATGTGACTCCACTTTCTTGCACTGATTTCTCTTTCCGTTACAATGAATCGTAACTGCAAAGCTCTCTCACATACAGAGTATACCTTATAAATAAACTGTTCCGTCGACACTCCACATAATTTCGAGTGATGCTCTCACCCCACCCTAAACAAAACGAAGCTAAAACCGCTCCAAACTGTACATCACTACGCGAATGTCATACTTAGTGAAATCCCGAGGAATACACAAGCAGATAATACGAATGCGACTGCACTTTCTTGCACTGATTTTTCTTTCCGTTACAATGAATCGTAACTGGAAAGCTCTCTCACATACAGAGTATACCTTATAAATAAACTGTTCCGTCGACACTCCACATGATTTCGAGTGATGCTCTCACCCCACCCTAAACAAAACGAAGCTAAAACCGCTCCAAACTGTACATCACTACACGAATGTCATACTTAGTGAAATCCCGAGGAATACACAAGCAGATAATACGAATGCGACTCCACTTTCTTTCACTGATTTTTCTTTCCGTTACAATGAATCGTAACTGCAAAGCTCTCTCACATACAGAGTATACCTTATAAATAAACTGTTCCGTCGACACTCCACATAATTTAGAGTGATGCTCTCACCCCACCCTAAACAAAACGAAGCTAAAACCGCTCCAAACTGTACATCACTACGCGAATGTCATACTTAGTGAAATCCCGAGGAATACACAAGCAGATAATACGAATGCGACTGCACTTTCTTGCACTGATTTTTCTTTCCGTTACAATGAATCGTAACTGCAAAGCTCTCTCACATACAGAGTATACCTTATAAATAAACTGTTCTGTCGATACTCCACATAATTTCGAGTGATGCTCTCTCCCCACCCTAAACAAAACGAAGCTAAAACCGCTCCAAACTGTACATCACTACGCGAATGTCATACTTAGTGAAATCCCGAGGAATACACAAGCAGATAATACGAATGCGACTCCACTTTCTTGCACTGATTTCTCTTTCCGTTACAATGAATCGTAACTGCAAAGCTCTCTCACATACAGAGTATACCTTATAAATAAACTGTTCCGTCGACACTCCACATAATTTCGAGTGATGCTCTCACCCCACCCTAAACAAAACGAAGCTAAAACCGCTCCAAACTGTACATCACTACGCGAATGTCATACTTAGTGAAATCCCGAGGAATACACAAGCAGATAATACGAATGCGACTCCACTTTCTTGCACTGATTTCTCTTTCCGTTACAATGAATCGTAACTGCAAAGCTCTCTGACATACAGAGTATACCTTATAAATAAACTGTTCCGTCGACACTCCACATAATTTCGAGTGATGCTCTCACCCCACCCTAAACAAAACGAAGCTAAAACCGCTCCAAACTGTACATCACTACGCGAATGTCATACTTAGTGAAGTCCCGAGGAATACACAAGCAGATAATACGAATGCGACTCCACTTTCTTGCACTGATTTCTCTTTCCGTTACAATGAATCGTAACTGCAAAGCTCTCTCACATACAGAGTATACCTTATAAATAAACTGTTCCGTCGACACTCCACATAATTTCGAGTGATGCTCTCACCCCACCCTAAACAAAACGAAGCTAAAACCGCTCCAAACTGTACATCACTACGCGAATGTCATACTTAGTGAAATCCCGAGGAATACACAAGCAGATAATACGAATGCGACTCCACTTTCTTGCACTGATTTCTCTTTCCGTTACAATGAATCGTAACTGCAAAGCTCTCTCACATACAGAGTATACCTTATAAATAAACTGTTCCGTCGACACTCCACATAATTTCGAGTGATGCTCTCACCCCACCCTAAACAAAACGAAGCTAAAACCGCTCCAAACTGTACATCACTACGCGAATGTCATACTTAGTGAAATCCCGAGGAATACACAAGCAGATAATACGAATGCGACTCCACTTTCTTGCACTGATTTCTCTTTCCATTACAATGAATCGTAACTGCAAAGCTCTCTCACATACAGAGTATACCTTATAAATAAACTGTTCCGTCGACACTCCACATATTTTCGAGTGATGCTCTCACCCCACCCTAAACAAAACGAAGCTAAAACCGCTCCAAACTGTACATCACTACGCGAATGTCATACTTAGTGAAATCCCGAGGAATACACAAGCAGATAATACGAATGCGACTCCACTTTCTTGCACTGATTTCTCTTTCCGTTACAATGAATCGTAACTGCAAAGCTCTCTCACATACAGAGTATACCTTATAAATAAACTGTTCCGTCGACACTCCACATAATTTCGAGTGATGCTCTCACCCCACCCTAAACAAAACGAAGCTAAAACCGCTCCAAACTGTACATCACTACGCGAATGTCATACTTAGTGAAATCCCGAGGAATACACAACCAGATAATACGAATGCGACTGCACTTTCTTGCACTGATTTTTCTTTCCGTTACAATGAATCGTAACTGCAAAGCTCTCTCACATACAGAGTATACCTTATAAATAAACTGTTCCGTCGACACTCCATATAATTTCGAGTGATGCTCTCACCCCACCCTAAACAAAACGAAGCTAAAACCGCTCCAAACTGTACATCACTACGCGAATGTCATACTTAGTGAAATCCCGAGGAATACACAAGCAGATAATACGAATGCGACTGCACTTTCTTGCACTGATTTTTCTTTCCGTTACAATGAATCGTAACTGCAAAGCTCTCTCACATACAGAGTATACCTTATAAATAAACTGTTCCGTCGACACTCCACATAATTTCGAGTGATGCTCTCACCCCACCCTAAACAAAACGAAGCTAAAACCGCTCCAAACTGTACATCACTACGCGGATGTCATACTTAGTGAAATCCCGAGGAAAACACAAGCAGATAATACGAATGCGACTGCACTTTCTTGCACTGATTTTTCTTTCCGTTACAATGAATCGTAACTGCAAAGCTCTCTCACATACAGAGTATACCTTATAAATAAACTGTTCCGTCGACACTCCATATAATTTCGAGTGATGCTCTCACCCCACCCTAAACAAAACGAAGCTAAAACCGCTCCAAACTGTACATCACTACGCGAATGTCATACTTAGTGAAATCCCGAGGAATACACAAGCAGATAATACGAATGCGACTGCACTTTCTTGCACTGATTTTTCTTTCCGTTACAATGAATCGTAACTGCAAAGCTCTCTCACATACAGAGTATACCTTATAAATAAACTGTTCCGTCGACACTCCACATAATTTCGAGTGATGCTCTCACCCCACCCTAAACAAAACGAAGCTAAAACCGCTCCAAACTGTACATCACTACGTGAATGTCATACTTAGTGAAATCCCGAGGAATACACAAGCAGATAATACGAATGCGACTCCTCTTTCTTGCACTGATTTCTCTTTCCGTTACAATGAATCGTAACTGCAAAGCTCTCTCACATACAGAGTATACCTTATAAATAAACTGTTCCGTCGACACTCCACATAATTTCGAGTGATGCTCTCACCCCACCCTAAACAAAACGAAGCTAAAACCGCTCCAAACTGTACATCACTACGCGAATGTCATACTTAGTGAAATCCCGAGGAATACACAAGCAGATAATACGAATGCGACTGCACTTTCTTGCACTGATTTTTCTTTCCGTTGCAATGAATCGTAACTGCAAAGCTCTCTCACATACAGAGTATACCTTATAAATAAACTGTTCCGTCGACACTCCACATAATTTTGAGTGATGCTCTCACCCCACCCTAAACAAAACGAAGCTAAAACCGCTCCAAACTGTACATCACTACGCGAATGTCATACTTAGTGAAATCCCGAGGAATACACAAGCAGATAATACGAATGCGACTGCACTTTCTTGCACTGATTTTTCTTTCCGTTACAATGAATCGTAACTGCAAAGCTCTCTCACATACAGAGTATACCTTATAAATAAACTGTTCCGTCGACACTCCACATAATTTCGAGTGATGCTCTCACCCCACCCTAAACAAAACGAAGCTAAAACCGCTCCAAACTGTACATCACTACGCGAATGTCATACTTAGTGAAATCCCGAGGAATACACAAGCAGATAATACGAATGCGACTGCACTTTCTTGCACTGATTTTTCTTTCCGTTACAATGAATCGTAACTGCAAAGCTCTCTCACATACAGAGTATACCTTATAAATAAACTGTTCCGTCGACACTCCACATAATTTCGAGTGATGCTCTCACACCACCCTAAACAAAACGAAGCTAAAACCGCTCCAAACTGTACATCACTACGCGAATGTCATACTTAGTGAAATCCCGAGGAATACACAAGCAGATAATACGAATGCGACTCCACTTTCTTGCACTGATTTCTCTTTCCGTTACAATGAATCGTAACTGCAAAGCTCTCTCACATACAGAGTATACCTTATAAATAAAATGTTCCGTCGACACTCCACATAATTTCGAGTGATGCTCTCACCCCACCCTAAACAAAACGAAGCTAAAACCGCTCCAAACTGTACATCACTACGCGAATGTCATACTTAGTGAAATCCCGAGGAATACACAAGCAGATAATACGAATGCGACTCCACTTTCTTGCACTGATTTCTCTTTCCGTTACAATGAATCGTAACTGCAAAGCTCTCTCACATACAGAGTATACCTTATAAATAAACTGTTCCGTCGACACTCCACATAATTTCGAGTGATGCTCTCACCCCACCCTAAACAAAACGAAGCTAAAACCGCTCCAAACTGTACATCACTACGCGAATGTCATACTTAGTGAAATCCCGAGGAATACACAAGCTGATAATACGAATGTGACTCCACTTTCTTGCACTGATTTCTCTTTCCGTTACAATGAATCGTAACTGCAAAGCTCTCTCACATACAGAGTATACCTTATAAATAAACTGTTCCGTCGACACTCCACATATTTTCGAGTGATGCTCTCACCCCACCCTAAACAAAACGAAGCTAAAACCGCTCTAAACTGTACATCACTACGCGAATGTCATACTTAGTGAAATCGCGAGGAATACACAAGCAGATAATACGAATGCGACTGCACTTTCTTGCACTGATTTTTCTTTCCGTTACAATGAATCGTAACTGCAAAGCTCTCTCACATACAGAGTATACCTTATAAATAAACTGTTCCGTCGACACTCCACATAATTTCGAGTGATGCTCTCACCCCACCCTAAACAAAACGAAGCTAAAACCGCTCCAAACTGTACATCACTACGCGAATGTCATACTTAGTGAAATCCCGAGGAATACACAAGCAGATAATTCGAATGCGACTGCACTTTCTTGCACTGATTTTTCTTTCCGTTACAATGAATCGTAACTGCAAAGCTCTCTCACATACAGAGTATACCTTATAAATAAACTGTTCCGTCGACACTCCACATAATTTCGAGTGATGCTCTCACCCCACCCTAAACAAAACGAAGCTAAAACCGCTCCAAACTGTACATCACTACGCGAATGTCATACTTAGTGAAATCCCGAGGAATACACAAGCAGATAATACGAATGTGACTCCACTTTCTTGCACTGATTTCTCTTTCCGTTACAATGAATCGTAACTGCAAAGCTCTCTCACATACAGAGTATACCTTATAAATAAACTGTTCCGTCGACACTCCACATAATTTCGAGTGATGCTCTCACCCCACCCTAAACAAAACGAAGCTAAAACCGCTCCAAACTGTACATCACTACGCGAATGTCATACTTAGTGAAATCCCGAGGAATACACAAGCAGATAATACGAATGCGACTGCACTTTCTTGCACTGATTTTTCTTTCCGTTACAATGAATCGTAACTGGAAAGCTCTCTCACATACAGAGTATACCTTATAAATAAACTGTTCCGTCGACACTCCACATGATTTCGAGTGATGCTCTCACCCCACCCTAAACAAAACGAAGCTAAAACCGCTCCAAACTGTACATCACTACACGAATGTCATACTTAGTGAAATCCCGAGGAATACACAAGCAGATAATACGAATGCGACTCCACTTTCTTTCACTGATTTTTCTTTCCGTTACAATGAATCGTAACTGCAAAGCTCTCTCACATACAGAGTATACCTTATAAATAAACTGTTCCGTCGACACTCCACATAATTTAGAGTGATGCTCTCACCCCACCCTAAACAAAACGAAGCTAAAACCGCTCCAAACTGTACATCACTACGCGAATGTCATACTTAGTGAAATCCCGAGGAATACACAAGCAGATAATACGAATGCGACTGCACTTTCTTGCACTGATTTTTCTTTCCGTTACAATGAATCGTAACTGCAAAGCTCTCTCACATACAGAGTATACCTTATAAATAAACTGTTCTGTCGATACTCCACATAATTTCGAGTGATGCTCTCACCCCACCCTAAACAAAACGAAGCTAAAACCGCTCCAAACTGTACATCACTACGCGAATGTCATACTTAGTGAAATCCCGAGGAATACACAAGCAGATAATACGAATGCGACTCCACTTTCTTGCACTGATTTCTCTTTCCGTTACAATGAATCGTAACTGCAAAGCTCTCTCACATACAGAGTATACCTTATAAATAAACTGTTCCGTCGACACTCCACATAATTTCGAGTGATGCTCTCACCCCACCCTAAACAAAACGAAGCTAAAACCGCTCCAAACTGTACATCACTACGCGAATGTCATACTTAGTGAAATCCCGAGGAATACACAAGCAGATAATACGAATGCGACTGCACTTTCTTGCACTGATTTTTCTTTCCGTTACAATGAATCGTAACTGCAAAGCTCTCTCACATACAGAGTATACCTTATAAATAAACTGTTCCGTCGACACTCCATATAATTTCGAGTGATGCTCTCACCCCACCCTAAACAAAACGAAGCTAAAACCGCTCCAAACTGTACATCACTACGCGAATGTCATACTTAGTGAAATCCCGAGGAATACACAAGCAGATAATACGAATGCGACTGCACTTTCTTGCACTGATTTTTCTTTCCGTTACAATGAATCGTAACTGCAAAGCTCTCTCACATACAGAGTATACCTTATAAATAAACTGTTCCGTCGACACTCCACATAATTTCGAGTGATGCTCTCACCCCACCCTAAACAAAACGAAGCTAAAACCGCTCCAAACTGTACATCACTACGTGAATGTCATACTTAGTGAAATCCCGAGGAATACACAAGCAGATAATACGAATGCGACTCCTCTTTCTTGCACTGATTTCTCTTTCCGTTACAATGAATCGTAACTGCAAAGCTCTCTCACATACAGAGTATACCTTATAAATAAACTGTTCCGTCGACACTCCACATAATTTCGAGTGATGCTCTCACCCCACCCTAAGCAAAACGAAGCTAAAACCGCTCCAAACTGTACATCACTACGCGAATGTCATACTTAGTGAAATCCCGAGGAATACACAAGCAGATAATACGAATGCGACTGCACTTTCTTGCACTGATTTTTCTTTCCGTTGCAATGAATCGTAACTGCAAAGCTCTCTCACATACAGAGTATACCTTATAAATAAACTGTTCCGTCGACACTCCACATAATTTTGAGTGATGCTCTCACCCCACCCTAAACAAAACGAAGCTAAAACCGCTCCAAACTGTACATCACTACGCGAATGTCATACTTAGTGAAATCCCGAGGAATACACAAGCAGATAATACGAATGCGACTGCACTTTCTTGCACTGATTTTTCTTTCCGTTACAATGAATCGTAACTGCAAAGCTCTCTCACATACAGAGTATACCTTATAAATAAACTGTTCCGTCGACACTCCACATAATTTCGAGTGATGCTCTCACCCCACCCTAAACAAAACGAAGCTAAAACCGCTCCAAACTGTACATCACTACGCGAATGTCATACTTAGTGAAATCCCGAGGAATACACAAGCAGATAATACGAATGCGACTGCACTTTCTTGCACTGATTTTTCTTTCCGTTACAATGAATCGTAACTGCAAAGCTCTCTCACATACAGAGTATACCTTATAAATAAACTGTTCCGTCGACACTCCACATAATTTCGAGTGATGCTCTCACACCACCCTAAACAAAACGAAGCTAAAACCGCTCCAAACTGTACATCACTACGCGAATGTCATACTTAGTGAAATCCCGAGGAATACACAAGCAGATAATACGAATGCGACTCCACTTTCTTGCACTGATTTCTCTTTCCGTTACAATGAATCGTAACTGCAAAGCTCTCTCACATACAGAGTATACCTTATAAATAAAATGTTCCGTCGACACTCCACATAATTTCGAGTGATGCTCTCACCCCACCCTAAACAAAACGAAGCTAAAACCGCTCCAAACTGTACATCACTACGCGAATGTCATACTTAGTGAAATCCCGAGGAATACACAAGCAGATAATACGAATGCGACTCCACTTTCTTGCACTGATTTCTCTTTCCGTTACAATGAATCGTAACTGCAAAGCTCTCTCACATACAGAGTATACCTTATAAATAAACTGTTCCGTCGACACTCCACATAATTTCGAGTGATGCTCTCACCCCACCCTAAACAAAACGAAGCTAAAACCGCTCCAAACTGTACATCACTACGCGAATGTCATACTTAGTGAAATCCCGAGGAATACACAAGCTGATAATACGAATGTGACTCCACTTTCTTGCACTGATTTCTCTTTCCGTTACAATGAATCGTAACTGCAAAGCTCTCTCACATACAGAGTATACCTTATAAATAAACTGTTCCGTCGACACTCCACATATTTTCGAGTGATGCTCTCACCCCACCCTAAACAAAACGAAGCTAAAACCGCTCTAAACTGTACATCACTACGCGAATGTCATACTTAGTGAAATCGCGAGGAATACACAAGCAGATAATACGAATGCGACTGCACTTTCTTGCACTGATTTTTCTTTCCGTTACAATGAATCGTAACTGCAAAGCTCTCTCACATACAGAGTATACCTTATAAATAAACTGTTCCGTCGACACTCCACATAATTTCGAGTGATGCTCTCACCCCACCCTAAACAAAACGAAGCTAAAACCGCTCCAAACTGTACATCACTACGCGAATGTCATACTTAGTGAAATCCCGAGGAATACACAAGCAGATAATTCGAATGCGACTGCACTTTCTTGCACTGATTTTTCTTTCCGTTACAATGAATCGTAACTGCAAAGCTCTCTCACATACAGAGTATACCTTATAAATAAACTGTTCCGTCGACACTCCACATAATTTCGAGTGATGCTCTCACCCCACCCTAAACAAAACGAAGCTAAAACCGCTCCAAACTGTACATCACTACGCGAATGTCATACTTAGTGAAATCCCGAGGAATACACAAGCAGATAATACGAATGTGACTCCACTTTCTTGCACTGATTTCTCTTTCCGTTACAATGAATCGTAACTGCAAAGCTCTCTCACATACAGAGTATACCTTATAAATAAACTGTTCCGTCGACACTCCACATAATTTCGAGTGATGCTCTCACCCCACCCTAAACAAAACGAAGCTAAAACCGCTCCAAACTGTACATCACTACGCGAATGTCATACTTAGTGAAATCCCGAGGAATACACAAGCAGATAATACGAATGCGACTGCACTTTCTTGCACTGATTTTTCTTTCCGTTACAATGAATCGTAACTGGAAAGCTCTCTCACATACAGAGTATACCTTATAAATAAACTGTTCCGTCGACACTCCACATGATTTCGAGTGATGCTCTCACCCCACCCTAAACAAAACGAAGCTAAAACCGCTCCAAACTGTACATCACTACACGAATGTCATACTTAGTGAAATCCCGAGGAATACACAAGCAGATAATACGAATGCGACTCCACTTTCTTTCACTGATTTTTCTTTCCGTTACAATGAATCGTAACTGCAAAGCTCTCTCACATACAGAGTATACCTTATAAATAAACTGTTCCGTCGACACTCCACATAATTTAGAGTGATGCTCTCACCCCACCCTAAACAAAACGAAGCTAAAACCGCTCCAAACTGTACATCACTACGCGAATGTCATACTTAGTGAAATCCCGAGGAATACACAAGCAGATAATACGAATGCGACTGCACTTTCTTGCACTGATTTTTCTTTCCGTTACAATGAATCGTAACTGCAAAGCTCTCTCACATACAGAGTATACCTTATAAATAAACTGTTCTGTCGATACTCCACATAATTTCGAGTGATGCTCTCACCCCACCCTAAACAAAACGAAGCTAAAACCGCTCCAAACTGTACATCACTACGCGAATGTCATACTTAGTGAAATCCCGAGGAATACACAAGCAGATAATACGAATGCGACTCCACTTTCTTGCACTGATTTCTCTTTCCGTTACAATGAATCGTAACTGCAAAGCTCTCTCACATACAGAGTATACCTTATAAATAAACTGTTCCGTCGACACTCCACATAATTTCGAGTGATGCTCTCACCCCACCCTAAACAAAACGAAGCTAAAACCGCTCCAAACTGTACATCACTACGCGAATGTCATACTTAGTGAAATCCCGAGGAATACACAAGCAGATAATACGAATGCGACTCCACTTTCTTGCACTGATTTCTCTTTCCGTTACAATGAATCGTAACTGCAAAGCTCTCTGACATACAGAGTATACCTTATAAATAAACTGTTCCGTCGACACTCCACATAATTTCGAGTGATGCTCTCACCCCACCCTAAACAAAACGAAGCTAAAACCGCTCCAAACTGTACATCACTACGCGAATGTCATACTTAGTGAAGTCCCGAGGAATACACAAGCAGATAATACGAATGCGACTCCACTTTCTTGCACTGATTTCTCTTTCCGTTACAATGAATCGTAACTGCAAAGCTCTCTCACATACAGAGTATACCTTATAAATAAACTGTTCCGTCGACACTCCACATAATTTCGAGTGATGCTCTCACCCCACCCTAAACAAAACGAAGCTAAAACCGCTCCAAACTGTACATCACTACGCGAATGTCATACTTAGTGAAATCCCGAGGAATACACAAGCAGATAATACGAATGCGACTCCACTTTCTTGCACTGATTTCTCTTTCCGTTACAATGAATCGTAACTGCAAAGCTCTCTCACATACAGAGTATACCTTATAAATAAACTGTTCCGTCGACACTCCACATAATTTCGAGTGATGCTCTCACCCCACCCTAAACAAAACGAAGCTAAAACCGCTCCAAACTGTACATCACTACGCGAATGTCATACTTAGTGAAATCCCGAGGAATACACAAGCAGATAATACGAATGCGACTCCACTTTCTTGCACTGATTTCTCTTTCCGTTACAATGAATCGTAACTGCAAAGCTCTTTCACATACAGAGTATACCTTATAAATAAACTGTTCCGTCGACACTCCACATATTTTCGTGTGATGCTCTCACCCCACCCTAAACAAAACGAAGCTAAAACCGCTCCAAACTGTACATCACTACGCGAATGTCATACTTAGTGAAATCCCGAGGAATACACAAGCAGATAATACGAATGCGACTCCACTTTCTTGCACTGATTTCTCTTTCCGTTACAATGAATCGTAACTGCAAAGCTCTCTCACATACAGAGTATACCTTATAAATAAACTGTTCCGTCGACACTCCACATAATTTCGAGTGATGCTCTCACCCCACCCTAAACAAAACGAAGCTAAAACCGCTCCAAACTGTACATCACTACGCGAATGTCATACTTAGTGAAATCCCGAGGAATACACAAGCAGATAATACGAATGCGACTGCACTTTCTTGCACTGATTTTTCTTTCCGTTACAATGAATCGTAACTGCAAAGCTCTCTCACATACAGAGTATACCTTATAAATAAACTGTTCCGTCGACACTCCATATAATTTCGAGTGATGCTCTCACCCCACCCTAAACAAAACGAAGCTAAAACCGCTCCAAACTGTACATCACTACGCGAATGTCATACTTAGTGAAATCCCGAGGAATACACAAGCAGATAATACGAATGCGACTGCACTTTCTTGCACTGATTTTTCTTTCCGTTACAATGAATCGTAACTGCAAAGCTCTCTCACATACAGAGTATACCTTATAAATAAACTGTTCCGTCGACACTCCACATAATTTCGAGTGATGCTCTCACCCCACCCTAAACAAAACGAAGCTAAAACCGCTCCAAACTGTACATCACTACGCGGATGTCATACTTAGTGAAATCCCGAGGAAAACACAAGCAGATAATACGAATGCGACTGCACTTTCTTGCACTGATATTTCTTTCCGTTACAATGAATCGTAACTGCAAAGCTCTCTCACATACAGAGTATACCTTATAAATAAACTGTTCCGACGACACTCCACATAATTTCGAGTGATGCTCTCACCCCACCCTAAACAAAACGAAGCTAAAACCGCTCCAAACTGTACATCACTACGCGAATGTCATACTTAGTGAAATCCCGAGGAATACACAAGCAGATAATACGAATGCGACTCCTCTTTCTTGCACTGATTTCTCTTTCCGTTACAATGAATCGTAACTGCAAAGCTCTCTCACATACAGAGTATACCTTATAAATAAACTGTTCCGTCGACACTCCACATAATTTCGAGTGATGCTCTCACCCCACCCTAAACAAAACGAAGCTAAAACCGCTCTAAACTGTACATCACTACGCGAATGTCATACTTAGTGAAATCCCGAGGAATACACAAGCAGATAATACGAATGCGACTCCACTTTCTTGCACTGATTTTTCTTTCCGTTACAATGAATCGTAACTGCAAAGCTCTCTCACATACAGAGTATACCTTATAAATAAACTGTTCCGTCGACACTCCACATAATTTCGAGTGATGCTCTCACACCACCCTAAACAAAACGAAGCTAAAACCGCTCCAAACTGTACATCACTACGCGAATGTCATACTTAGTGAAATCCCGAGGAATACACAAGCAGATAATACGAATGCGACTGCACTTTCTTGCACTGATTTTTCTTTCCGTTACAATGAATCGTAACTGCAAAGCTCTCTCACATACAGAGTATACCTTATAAATAAACTGTTCCGTCGACACTCCACATAATTTCGAGTGATGCTCTCACACCACCCTAAACAAAACGAAGCTAAAACCGCTCCAAACTGTACATCACTACGCGAATGTCATACTTAGTGAAATCCCGAGGAATACACAAGCAGATAATACGAATGCGACTCCACTTTCTTGCACTGATTTCTCTTTCCGTTACAATGAATCGTAACTGCAAAGCTCTCTCACATACAGAGTATACCTTATAAATAAAATGTTCCGTCGACACTCCACATAATTTCGAGTGATGCTCTCACCCCACCCTAAACAAAACGAAGCTAAAACCGCTCCAAACTGTACATCACTACGCGAATGTCATACTTTGTGAAATCCCGAGGAATACACAAGCAGATAATACGAATGCGACTCCACTTTCTTGCACTGATTTCTCTTTCCGTTACAATGAATCGTAACTGCAAAGCTCTCTCACATACAGAGTATACCTTATAAATAAACTGTTCCGTCGACACTCCACATAATTTCGAGTGATGCTCTCACCCCACCCTAAACAAAACGAAGCTAAAACCGCTCCAAACTGTACATCACTACGCGAATGTCATACTTAGTGAAATCCCGAGGAATACACAAGCTGATAATACGAATGTGACTCCACTTTCTTGCACTGATTTCTCTTTCCGTTACAATGAATCGTAACTGCAAAGCTCTCTCACATACAGAGTATACCTTATAAATAAACTGTTCCGTCGACACTCCACATAATTTCGAGTGATGCTCTCACCCCACCCTAAACAAAACGAAGCTAAAACCGCTCCAAACTGTACATCACTACGCGAATGACATACTTAGTGAAATCCCGAGGAATACACAAGCAGATAATACGAATGCGACTCCACTTTCTTGCACTGATTTCTCTTTCCGTTACAATGAATCGTAACTGCAAAGCTCTCTCACATACAGAGTATACCTTATAAATAAACTGTTCCGTCGACACTCCACATAATTTCGAGTGATGCTCTCACCCCACCCTAAACAAAACGAAGCTAAAACCGCTCCAAACTGTACATCACTACGCGAATGTCATACTTAGTGAAATCCCGAGGAATACACAAGCAGATAATTCGAATGCGACTGCACTTTCTTGCACTGATTTTTCTTTCCGTTACAATGAATCGTAACTGCAAAGCTCTCTCACATACAGAGTATACCTTATAAATAAACTGTTCCGTCGACACTCCACATAATTTCGAGTGATGCTCTCACCCCACCCTAAACAAAACGAAACTAAAACCGCTCCAAACTGTACATCACTACGCGAATGTCATACTTAGTGAAATCCCGAGGAATACACAAGCAGATAATACGAATGCGACTGCACTTTCTTGCACTGATTTCTCTTTCCGTTACAATGAATCGTAACTGCAAAGCTCTCTCACATACAGAGTATACCTTATAAATAAACTGTTCCGTCGACACTCCACATAATTTCGAGTGATGCTCTCACCCCACCCTAAACAAAACGAAGCTAAAACCGCTCCAAACTGTACATCACTACGCGAATGTCATACTTAGTGATATCCCGAGGAATACACAAGCAGATAATACGAATGCGACTCCACTTTCTTGCACTGATTTCTCTTTCCGTTACAATGAATCGTAACTGCAAAGCTCTCTCACATACAGAGTATACCTTATAAATAAACTGTTCCGTCGACACTCCACATAATTTCGAGTGATGCTCTCACCCCACCCTAAACAAAACGAAGCTAAAACCGCTCCAAACTGTACATCACTACGCGAATGTCATACTTAGTGAAATCCCGAGGAATACACAAGCAGATAATACGAATGCGACTCCACTTTCTTGCACTGATTTCTCTTTCCGTTACAATGAATTTTAACTGCAAAGCTCTCTCACATACAGAGTATACCTTATAAATAAACAGTTCTGCCGACACTCCACATAATTTCGAGTGATGCTGTCACCCCACCCTAAACAAAACGATGCTAAAACCGCTCCAAACTGTACATCACTACGCGAATGTCATACTTAGTGAAATCCCGAGGAATACACAAGCAGATAATACGAATGCGACTCCACTTTCTTGCACTGATTTCTCTTTCCGTTACAATGAATCGTAACTGCAAAGCTCTCTCACATACAGAGTATACCTTATAAATAAAATGTTCCGTCGACACTCCACATAATTTCGAGTGATGCTCTCACCCCACCCTAAACAAAACGAAGCTAAAACCGCTCCAAACTGTACATCACTACGCGAATGTCATACTTAGTGAAATCCCGAGGAATACACAAGCAGATAATACGAATGCGACTCCACTTTCTTGCACTGATTTCTCTTTCCGTTACAATGAATCGTAACTGCAAAGCTCTCTCACATACAGAGTATACCTTATAAATAAACTGTTCCGTCGACACTCCACATAATTTCGAGTGATGCTCTCACACCACCCTAAACAAAACGAAGCTAAAACCGCTCCAAACTGTACATCACTACGCGAATGTCATACTTAGTGAAATCCCGAGGAATACACAAGCAGATAATACGAATGCGACTCCACTTTCTTGCACTGATTTCTCTTTCCGTTACAATGAATCGTAACTGCAAAGCTCTCTCACATACAGAGTATACCTTATAAATAAACTGTTCCGTCGACACTCCACATAATTTCGAGTGATGCTCTCACCCCACCCTAAACAAAACGAAGCTAAAACCGCTCTAAACTGTACATCACTACGCGAATGTCATACTTAGTGAAATCGCGAGGAATACACAAGCAGATAATACGAATGCGACTGCACTTTCTTGCACTGATTTTTCTTTCCGTTACAATGAATCGTAACTGCAAAGCTCTCTCACATACAGAGTATACCTTATAAATAAACTGTTCCGTCGACACTCCACATAATTTCGAGTGATGCTCTCACCCCACCCTAAACAAAACGAAGCTAGAACCGCTCCAAACTGTACATCACTACGCGAATGTCATACTTAGTGAA
The DNA here is from genome assembly GCF_021461385.2 of Schistocerca piceifrons. Taxonomy (NCBI): domain Eukaryota; kingdom Metazoa; phylum Arthropoda; class Insecta; order Orthoptera; family Acrididae; genus Schistocerca; species Schistocerca piceifrons. Next base: position 641,144,418 of record NC_060138.1, on the reverse strand, counting down.
ATCCCGAGGAATACACAAGCAGATAATACGAATGCGACTGCACTTTCTTGCACTGATTTTTCTTTCCGTTACAATGAATCGTAACTGCAAAGCTCTCTCACATACAGAGTATACCTTATAAATAAACTGTTCCGTCGACACTCCACATAATTTCGAGTGATGCTCTCACCCCACCCTAAACAAAACGAAGCTAAAACCGCTCCAAACTGTACATCACTACGCGAATGTCATACTTAGTGAAATCCCGAGGAATACACAAGCAGATAATACGAATGCGACTGCACTTTCTTGCACTGATTTTTCTTTCCGTTACAATGAATCGTAACTGCAAAGCTCTCTCACATACAGAGTATACTTTATAAATAAACTGTTCCGTCGACACTCCACATAATTTCGAGTGGTGCTCTCACCCCACCCTAAACAAAACGAAGCTAAAACCGCTCCAAACTGTACATCACTACGCGAATGACATACTTAGTGAAATCCCGAGGAATACACAAGCAGATAATACGAATGCGACTCCACTTTCTTGCACTGATTTCTCTTTCCGTTACAATGAATCGTAACTGCAAAGCTCTCTCACATACAGAGTATACCTTATAAATAAACTGTTCCGTCGACACTCCACATAATTTCGAGTGATGCTCTCACCCCACCCTAAACAAAACGAAGCTAAAACCGCTCCAAACTGTACATCACTACGCGAATGTCATACTTAGTGAAATCCCGAGGAATACACAAGCAGATAATTCGAATGCGACTGCACTTTCTTGCACTGATTTTTCTTTCCGTTACAATGAATCGTGACTGCAAAGCTCTCTCACATACAGAGTATACCTTATAAATAAACTGTTCCGTCGACACTCCACATAATTTCGAGTGATGCTCTCACCCCACCCTAAACAAAACGAAGCTAAAACCGCTCCAAACTGTACATCACTACGCGAATGTCATACTTAGTGAAATCCCGAGGAATACACAAGCAGATAATACGAATGCGACTGCACTTTCTTGCACTGATTTCTCTTTCCGTTACAATGAATCGTAACTGCAAAGCTCTCTCACATACAGAGTATACCTTATAAATAAACTGTTCCGTCGACACTCCACATAATTTCGAGTGATGCTCTCACCCCACCCTAAACAAAACGAAGCTAAAACCGCTCCAAACTGTACATCACTACGCGAATGTCATACTTAGTGATATCCCGAGGAATACACAAGCAGATAATACGAATGCGACTCCACTTTCTTGCACTGATTTCTCTTTCCGTTACAATGAATCGTAACTGCAAAGCTCTCTCACATACAGAGTATACCTTATAAATAAACTGTTCCGTCGACACTCCACATAATTTCGAGTGATGCTCTCACCCCACCCTAAACAAAACGAAGCTAAAACCGCTCCAAACTGTACATCACTACGCGAATGTCATACTTAGTGAAATCCCGAGGAATACACAAGCAGATAATACGAATGCGACTCCACTTTCTTGCACTGATTTCTCTTTCCGTTACAATGAATCGTAACTGCAAAGCTCTCTCACATACAGAGTATACCTTATAAATAAACTGTTCTGCCGACACTCCACATAATTTCGAGTGATGCTGTCACCCCACCCTAAACAAGACGATGCTAAAACCGCTCCAAACTGTACATCACTACGCGAATGTCATACTTAGTGAAATCCCGAGGAATACACAAGCAGATAATACGAATGCGACTCCACTTTCTTGCACTGATTTCTCTTTCCGTTACAATGAATCGTAACTGCAAAGCTCTCTCACATACAGAGTATACCTTATAAATAAACTGTTCCGTCGACACTCCACATAATTTCGAGTGATGCTCTCACCCCACCCTAAACAAAACGAAGCTAAAACCGCTCCAAACTGTACATCACTACGCGAATGTCATACTTAGTGAAATCCCGAGGAATACACAAGCAGATAATACGAATGTGACTCCACTTTCTTGCAGTGATTTCTCTTTCCGTTACAATGAATCGTAACTGCAATGCTCTCTCACATACAGAGTATACCTTATAAATAAACTGTTCCGTCGACACTCCACATATTTTCGAGTGATGCTCTCACCCCACCCTAAACAAAACGAAGCTAAAACCGCTCCAAACTGTACATCACTACGCGAATGTCATACTTAGTGAAATCCCGAGGAATACACAAGCAGATAATACGAATGCGACTCCACTTTCTTGCACTGATTTCTCTTTCCGTTACAATGAATCGTAACTGCAAAGCTCTCTCACATACAGAGTATACCTTATAAATAAACTGTTCCGTCGACACTCCACATAATTTCGAGTGATGCTCTCACCCCACCCTAAACAAAACGAAGCTAAAACCGCTCCAAACTGTACATCACTACGCGAATGTCATACTTAGTGAAATCCCGAGGAATACACAAGCAGATAATACGAATGCGACTGCACTTTCTTGCACTGATTTTTCTTTCCGTTACAATGAATCGTAACTGCAAAGCTCTCTCACATACAGAGTATACCTTATAAATAAACTGTTCCGTCGACACTCCACATAATTTCGAGTGATGCTCTCACCCCACCCTAAACAAAACGAAGCTAAAACCGCTCCAAACTGTACATCACTACGCGAATGTCATACTTAGTGAAATCCTGAGGAATACACAAGCAGATAATACGAATGCGACTGCACTTTCTTGCACTGATTTTTCTTTCCGTTACAATGAATCGTAACTGCAAAGCTCTCTCACATACAGAGTATACCTTATAAATAAACTGTTCCGTCGACACTCCACATAATTTCGAGTGATGCTCTCACCCCACCCTAAACAAAACGAAGCTAAAACCGCTCCAAACTGTACATCACTACGCGAATGTCATACTTAGTGAAATCCCGAGGAATACACAAGCAGATAATACGAATGCGACTGCACTGTCTTGCACTGATTTTTCTTTCCGTTACAATGAATCGTAACTGCAAAGCTCTCTCACATACAGAGTATACCTTATAAATAAACTGTTCCGTCGACACTCCACATAATTTCGAGTGATGCTCTCACCCCACCCTAAACAAAACGAAGCCAAAACCGCTCCTAACTGTACATCACTACGCGAATGTCATACTTAGTGAAATCCCGAGGAATACACAAGCAGATAATACGAATGCGACTGCACTTTCTTGCACTGATTTCTCTTTCCGTTACAATGAATCGTAACTGCAAAGCTCTCTCACATACAGAGTATACCTTATAAATAAACTGTTCCGTCGACACTCCACATAATTTCGAGTGATGCTCTCACCCCACCCTAAACAAAACGAAGCTAAAACCGCTCCAAACTGTACATCACTACGCGAATGTCATACTTAGTGATATCCCGAGGAATACACAAGCAGATAATACGAATGCGACTCCACTTTCTTGCAGTGATTTCTCTTTCCGTTACAATGAATCGTAACTGCAAAGCTCTCTCACATACAGAGTATACCTTATAAATAAACTGTTCCGTCGACACTCCACATAATTTCGAGTGATGCTCTCACCCCACCCTAAACAAAACGAAGCTAAAACCGCTCCAAACTGTACATCACTACGCGAATGTCATACTTAGTGAAATCCCGAGGAATACACAAGCAGATAATACGAATGCGACTCCACTTTCTTGCACTGATTTCTCTTTCCGTTACAATGAATCGTAACTGCAAAGCTCTCTCACATACAGAGTATACCTTATAAATAAACTGTTCTGTCGACACTCCACATAATTTCGAGTGATGCTGTCACCCCACCCTAAACAAAACGATGCTAAAACCGCTCCAAACTGTACATCACTACGCGAATGTCATACTTAGTGAAATCCCGAGGAATACACAAGCAGATAATACGAATGCGACTCCGAAGTAAAATTCCAAGTTGCCTGGCAAGAAAAGTAGTGCAGTTTTTCGATATGCAAGTCCATTATACTGTAGAATTAGAAAGTACGAGGGGCGTCCAATAAGTAATGCAATAGATTTTTTTCTGAAAGCAAGTTGGTTTCAATCAGTATTCCAATACATCACAATATTCCCCACTCGTCTGGCAACAAAACCATATTTTCAACGTAATCTCCGTTCAGTGTGACAGCCTTACGCCACCTTATTGGGAGAGTCTGTATGTCCGCAAGCTACCACTCTACTGGTCGACGTCGGAGCCAACGTCTTGCTGCCCCAATCGTCCACTTACTGCTTTCCTCGAAGTGCAGAATTCATTGGGCCAGACAGATGAAAGTCGTAAGGTGTGAGATCCGGGCTGTGTGGTGGATAGGAGTTCCAGAAGACCCTCACCATGGATTTACCGGATGAGCGTGCGACTTTGAACTTTTTCTTTGGAGGAGAGGTGGTGTTTCGCCTCTCCATGCCATTTTGTTATAGTTTCTAAGTGATGAACCCATACTTCATCGCCTATTACGATGTTCGATAAAACACTGTCAGATCGGCTTCGTAACGCGCGAGCAATTCGGCACAGATGATCCTCCGTTGCTTTTTATGGTCTTCTGTTAGGCGGCGAGGAACCCAGTCGTAACACACCTTTGAATACACCAACTGGTGCACAAGTGTGTCGGCACTACCAGCAGAGATGTCCGGTTGTTTGATTGTGATCCGTGGGAAACCTAGAATGAGTGTGTCCGCACGTTCCAACATTGCAACAGTGACAGCTGTGTGCGGCTGGTCGGCAGGCGGGCGATCGGACAGGTGTGCGCGTCCTTGTTGCTATGATGACAGACTCCTCGCGCAGTGGCTCACTGTGCTTTTGTTCACTGCCAGATCTTCGTAGACTCTGCAAGCGCCTATGAATAACTGCGACGCTCTGGTTTTCCGCAGAACGCATCTCCGTTACAGACGCCAATTTGAAGGCTACGTGTAGTGCTGCCAGCTCTCGGAATTTCATGAAACTACAGCAGCTGATGTGTGAATATTTGACAATTTCCCAAAACAAATCCTGAAATTTTTTAGTCGAAACTGGCCTATGAAAATAATATGTAGCATTACTTATTGAACCCGCATCGTAAATACAATCTCTTAGTTACACATCCCGTGGTGAACCAGATTATCTACACTCCTGGAAATTGAAATAAGAACACCGTGAATTCATTGTCCCAGGAAGGGGAAACTTTATTGACACATTCCTGGGGTCAGGTACATCACATTATCACACTGACAGAACCACAGGCACATAGACACAGGCAACAGAGCATGCACAATGTCGTCACTAGTACAGTGTATATCCACCTTTCGCAGCAATGCAGGCTGCTACTCTCCCATGGAGACGATCGTAGAGATGCTGGATGTAGTCCTGTGGAACGGCTTGCCATGCCATTTCCACCTGGCGCCTCAGTTGGACCAGCGTTCGTGCTGGACGTTCAGACCGCGTGAGACGACGCTTCATCCAGTCCCAAACATGCTCAATGGGGGACAGATCCGGAGATCTTGCTGGCCAGGGTAGTTGACTTACACCTTCTAGAGCACGTTGGGTGGCACGGGATACATGCGGACGTGCATTGTCCTGTTGGAACAGCAAGTTCCCTTGACGGTCTAGGAATGGTAGAACGATGGGTTCGATGACGGTTTGGATGTACCGTGCACTATTCAGTGTCCCCTCGACGATCACCAGTGGTGTACGGCCAGTGTAGGAGATCGCTCCCCACACCATGATGCCGGGTGTTGGCCCTGTGTGCCTCGGTCGTATGCAGTCCTGATGGTGGCGCTCACCTGCACGGCGCCAAACACGCATACGACCATCATTGGCACCAAGGCAGAAGCGACTCTCATCGCTGAAGACGACACGTCTCCATTCGTCCCTCCATTCACGCCTGTCGCGACACCACTGGAGGCGGGCTGCACGATGTTGGGGCGTGAGCGGAAGACGGCCTAACGGTGTGCGGGACCGTAGCCCAGCTTCATGGAGATGGTTGCGAATGGTCCTCGCCGATACCCCAGGAGCAACAGTGTCCCTAATTTGCTGGGAAGTGGCGGTGCGGTCCCCTACGGCACTGAGTAGGATCCTACGGTCTTGGCGTGCACCCGTGCGTCGGTCCGGTCCCAGGTCGACGGGCACGTGCACCTTCCGCCGACCACTGGCGACAACATCGATGTACTGTGGAGACCTCACGCCCCACGTGTTGAGCAATTCGGCGGTACGTCCACCCGGCCTCCCGCATGCCCACTATACGCCCTCGCTCAAAGTCCGTCAACTGCACATACGGTTCACGTCCACGCTGTCGCGGCATGCTACCAGTGTTAAAGACTGCGATGGAGCTCCGTATGCCAAGGCAAACTGGCTGACACTGACGGCGGCGGTGCACAAATGCTGCGCAGCTAGCGCCATTCGACGGCCAACACCGCGGTTCCTGGTGTGTCCGCTGTGCCGTGCGTGTGATCATTGCTTGTACAGCCCTCTCGCAGTGTCCGGAGCAAGTATGGTGGGTCTGACACACCGGTGTCAATGTGTTCTTTTTTCCATTTCCAGGAGTGTATTAATAAGATTGCCATTTAATATCGTCTTGAATATCTACATAAGCTATTACTACTACAATGTGCTTTGTAGTATATTGTTAAGCAAGGGAAGTACTGGGTCATGAAAGAATGTTTTTTATTATCGTGTTAAATGGCACACTGTCATAAACATTATCTGACGTGAAAGACGTAAACAAGCTTACAGAAAGTAATATATTTCCTGCCTGACGATACGGAGACATGCTGAAAGTTTCCATTTATAGTAAATATGAATCTATTTTGATCGGATATTATTATTGCTCCATAATTCGTCTTTTCCTCTGCCGAGTCAGATTCAATTGTCGAGATCACATTTATTCACCGAACGAGATGGGTAATCCACTGGAACCATCTTTAAGACGAAGGGATGCAAATCCGCATTCGCATGTCCAATTTTTTTCTTCTTCCTGATCTCAATTAATCGATTACCGCTCTATACCAAGATTGATGGTTAGGAAAAGGCTTGACCGCTTTCCTCACCCATCCTATTCAATCTGAGCTTGACAGCCATCTCTAATGACTTCGTCGACGATGCGACGTTAAACATTTAGCTTCCTTCAGTCCTTACATTTTTTTTAAAAATTCCTATTTTCATACTCTTTTTGTTTTCAAAATCTGGTCGATAAAAGTTGTAGAGAGTATACGTACGATGGAACTTCAAAAGGTAAGTTTCACATTATTATGGCAAGCCAAGCAATTTCTACTGAATGTTGCACTGAACTTCGCAGTGACACAGACACATAATACCGTTTCTCAACACAGTCACCAAGTCTCTCTAAACAACAGTTAGAACCTTTTAGTGATTGTCCAGTTCCTCGATAATAGAAATCCGCTCCTTGGCCACGGAGCGCTTCGAGAATCGCTCACTGTTGGAAAAACCTCCCCCTCTGAATTTTTTCGTAATGCTGAAAAAATGGAAACCGCATGATTGCAAATCTGGACTCCCACACCAACACCACACTCCCGAGTCTGTGTTGCCTTCGTTAATTACTGGCGCTATTCCGCTACGGGTGGGCGCGACATTGCATTTTGTCCATATGTCACAAGAGTTTCACGGTAAATCTGTAATTTAGACGTCTTGGCCACAATAATCGTACTGCCCAGCGTACTTCAACTTTGGAGTCCGTTTCCAGTTGCCGCGTCATTTCAGTCGCAAACTGTGGTGTACCTGCTAATCGCACTGCCGCAGACGTGTGTCTGCAGGAAACTCGCTACATGTGCTGAGTTTTGACAATGCACCCCTGTTGTCGGACAATGGTCTTAGCTTGGGACGAAAAGTGTAAATTAATTTCCTCACTCCCTACGTATAAGTTTAATCTCATAATAGTATGTCTACCTTCCCACAGTTCCCCTGGAAGCTTGAGGATATACTCCACATGCGATCATTGTTACACGTTTTTGTGCAGTTCTTATTTTAACTGCAAGTATAAATCTGTCCTAAAATATTAGGCCATATCGCATCTATGAGAAAAAGCAGGTTGAACTTCAATGTGTATGAAGAACTAAATATGTTTTTCATTTCAAATTTTGATCGATATGGAAGCCAAAAAGTTATATACAATTCTTCTCCCGTAAATTTTATCGTCAGAGGTTCGTCCTGTATCAAAGAGAAATGTGGTTTTGAAAGAAAACCAAACAATCATATTACTGGAAATCTGACTCGTTCTTCTGCTGTTGCAGCTCTAGCGAACTTGAGCATGATACATGTATTGCCAAGAAAGAGAATTATACATATTTTGTCAATGTAGTATCGGGTTTCATTTATCAACAAGGTCCGCCCCGATAGCTGAGTGGTCAGCGTGACGAATTGCCGTCCTACGGGCCCGGGTTCGATTCCCGACTGGGTCGGGGATTTTCTCCGCTCATGGACTGGGTGTTGTGCTGTCTTCATCATCATTTCATCCCCATCCGGCGTGCATGTCACCCAATGTGGCGTCGAATGTAATAAGACCTGCACCAAGGCGGCCGGACCTGCCCCGTAAGGGGCCAAACGCTCATTTCCATTTATCAACAACAAATTATAGGAGGAAGCCCAGCTGAGAGCTATGTGACAAGCTGGTAGTGATTTGCCGCCAGTCAGAATATACCAAACTGATAAAATTTGTTAAGGTGATTGTCTGCCTTCCTTAAATTAAATTTTATGTGCACCAGTCTCAAACCCCGTTAAGTTTAAAGCTCCCTCATATAAACGTTTGTTACCTGTAACCCCACTTAATGTTTGTTTGTCTGTTAAAGGTTTATTGTATGATTACAAATTAATAGACGCCCTTTTTCAATGGAAAGGTTTTTCTGAACTACAAACTGTCATTTGCGCGTAATCTTATTTTTAGGGAGATACTCACTCACCTGTGCATTCACTACATCCTTAGAGATTTTACAGAAAGATAGCTTAACCGCATGTTACATGTGAGACTGACAACAACTGAAAATAGACAGTGATGTTCACACAACGCAGCACGCTAATAAACCGCAAAATCAGTTTTAAATCGTCTCGTAAATGGTCTCTACGCGGTTGACACAACAATACTTGATAGTGGAATAAACATATTGCAATAACCCAGCAATGTCTTCTGCAAGCACGCAAAGTTGCGCATAGCTGTCGTTCCATAGACTGGAACGTGGAAAGTTAGATGCTAGGAAGATTAGAAAATTTAAAAATAAAAATAGATAGGATAAAGTTACAGTGGGAATTAGTGAAGTTAGGTGGCAGCAAGAAAAGGATCAAGTGAATACAAGATTGTCAATACTAAATCAAATAGAGGTAATTCAAAAATAGGTTTGATAATGAATAAGAAATAAAGGGGTGCGAGTAAGCTACTATGAACGCGTAGTGAACGCTTTATTGAAACCGAGATAGACACGCCAGCACAAATTTGTATGACAACTAACTCCATAGATGATGAAGAGATCGAGGAAATATATAATGAGACAAAATAAATTATTCAGATAGTTAATGGAGACGAAAATTTAACTGTGATTGGGGACTGGAATTCGGTAGTATGAAAAGGAAGAGGAGGAAAAATAGTAGCCGAATATGGACTGAAGGAAAGGAATGAACGAGGAAGCCTCCTGGTAGAATTTTACACAGAGCATAATTCAATCATCTGCGATGGCTTAACAGATGTCTTATCATCATGTGCCGTCTTCTTGGCAGTGTTTAGCGTGTATTCCTTTCCTCTCTGATTCTGCACAGAACCACCTCATTCGTTACTTTATCAGTCAATCTAATTTTTAACGTTCGTCTGTAGCACCACATCTCAAATGCTTCGATCACATCTGTTCTGGTTTTCCCTCAGTCCGTTTTCGCTACCATACAATTCTGTACTCCAGACGTACATTCTCAGAAATTTCTTGCTCAAATTAAGGCCTATGTTTAATACTAGTAGACTTGTCTTGGACAGGAATGCCATTTTTGCCAGTGCTACTCTGCTTCAAATGTCTTTGTTGCGTCCGGCATGGGTTATTTTGCTGGCTAGGTAGCAGAATTCCCTAACTTCGTCTATTTCATGACCATCAGTCATGACGTCGAGTTTCTCATTGTTCTGCCAAGCGGTCTAAGCCATGGACTGTGCGGTTGGTCCCGGCGGAGGTTCGAGTCCTCCCTCGGGCATGGGTGTGTGTGTTTGTCCTTAGGATAATTTAGGTTAAGTAGTGTGTAAGCGTAGGGACTGATGACCTTAGCAGTTAAGTCCCATAAGATTTCACACACATTTGAACATTTTTTTTACCTTGCTGTTCTCATTTTTACTACTTCTAATTACTTTCGTTTTTCTTCGATTTATTCTCAAAACATATTCTATACTCATTAAATTGTTCATTCCATTCAGCAGATTGCGTAATACTTCTTCACTGTCACCCAGGATACCAATCTCATCAGCGAATCCTATCATTTATATCCTTTCACCTTGAATTTTAATTCCACTCTTGAACCTTTCTATTATCCAAATGTTTTTTATTCCAATCTTTGATCACAATATCAATTGTTTAGACGATGATCGGTTTCAGTCCGTAATGACCATCCTCAGATCTTTTTTACACCATGTCTTTTATTTCCGTTACTGGTTCTTCGGTGTATACATTGAACAACAGGGCGAAAAAGTATATCCCTGTCTTGCACTCTTTTTAATCCGAGTATAGCACTAACACAAACTAGTGTTACCCTCTGGGAGGAATTTTATGTTTTGACCATGTGTTTGTCTAGTGGATAAGGGATGTCGGACAGTAATTTCGATTATAATGCAATTTATAGAAAACTAAACAGGCTTTACTTTGGGGATAATGAAAGTATAAAAGTTTATACGAATGAAACAATAACCGGTCGCCAGCCTAATTAGGCATATTAATTTGAAACATTAGTTCAAGGAACCACTAATGCACAAACCAGTGTTCATTGAAAGCAAAATAGTGCCCCACTCTTATAAAAACAGTTACAATCACTATCATTACATGATTCAGCACTGAGATGTTACTGAAGGAAACACTGAACTAAAGTTCGGCATGAAAAGATTTCTCACTTGACTGACATATAAGCACCACAAACTAAATTAAATAATACTACATACAGGCTTTTTATACTCCCATTCAAAGAAATGTATCAGATTTCTTTAATAGCAACGATATTCAATTTATCTTTCTAATATGAGAAGAATATAGTGGGGACCCATAAACTGATACTGTCTCAGTAGACAACTCTGTGATTATTTCAGAAGTAAAGTTCAATTCAACCGAATTCAGTGCTTAGCCGCACTAGAAATAATTTATGTTTTCATCCTTTAAAGCAAATTACTCAACACTGAGATCGATTAATCTAAAAAAATATAAGTTCATGATAGCAATCAAGGCTAAACTACGTTTCAAATAAGTTTAATTTGTGTGCATTTTTCATCACCTGTGAAGCAGGTATTTTAGACAGTAAGATTTACATACTCTGGCACTGAATTTTTTGCACATTTAATACACAGCAGCAAATCACTAGTTGTTCGAAAATGGATACTCGCTTTTCTGCATACTTAGGAGGGGATCGTACATTGGTTCATGATTAGGATAAGGTTAGGGTTCAAAACACCAGTTTATAACACTTAGATTATTATTGAAAACACACAAATTATCTGGTCCATGCTATAATACATATCTGTGTGCCTTTAAGTTGGTGGAGCAGAGGTGAAATAGTGGTGGCAAGCGATGTGGCGGCTAACTGTACTCAGGGCTCTAGATGCCGAATGCTCTTTACAGTTTCTTCTTGGCGACGGATTTTGATCGTATTTGAGCCATTCCTCATTTGCAGGAGCACCACGTCCGAGCAAAATTCCATGCAAAACGGCTTCCAAATACTCCCCTTGGCACCCTCGATGTGCAACGGCTGGCCACTGACTGCGTACCGATCCCACCAAGGAGCCGCCCAGTTCGACCGCCAAAACCACCTTTTTCATCGCGCCAAGCCATTTCCGTTGCGGAGGGACTTCCCTAAAGCTTTTACCTTTCCCAGTACTAGTTCCCTAAGCATGAAGCAGCTTACAATATACAATTTTTCTTTGTGAACATAGATATACGACGGTAATACCAAAAGTAAGATCTCCTTTTTTTTATAAGTACATAGACCTATTTACTTCTACAGTGGTTTACATCAGTTTACAGCTTGAACATTTAGCTATTTTGCGACATAATCACCATTTCTGTCGATGCATTTTTATACACGCTGTGGCAGTAGGCAAGCCGGTCCACATCTCCCGTAATGGATGTTTGATATCTTGGATAGTGCCATTGGTGCGAAGTTGACGTCCGGGACGTCCCGACACACGTTTACTGGGGACAGATATATGGATCTTGTTGATACAGGAGTACTTCAGCATCAAGTAGACCGTTCATAGAGACGAGCCTGACCTGCTGAGAAATGGCACCAAGATACTGTCCATGAGAAGTGCCACACGAGGACGCAGGAGGGCCGTGATGTGCCGTCAGAGCTCCCTCAATCACTACGAATCATGACCTGAAGTCATATCCGCTGGCTCCTCACGCCATGATGCCAGGAATAGCACCGCAGTGCCTGTCTAAAGCGTTGTAAGAATGGGACTTCTCCCCAGGTCACCGCGATACTCGCCGACGATGGTCATCCGTGGTAGTACAGAGCCGCAATTAATCACCAGTCCACGTATCCGGCCACGGCACTACTACAAACGCAGCCGTTTGTCCTTGGTGTCAACAGGAACCTAGGCATGGGAGGGTATTACCCAGGTCCACCTGCTGCTAGTCTCTGACTAACGCAGGGTGACACAGAATGTGTAGTCATATGTGAGTGCAGGCTTTCTCGACGAATTTCATATTCGTAGCAACGTTTCGATGGAATGCTCTCCATCATATTCGCCTGAAGTTCGAATCGTTGCTACCAGACGGCGACTCCACTCGGCTGACAACCCGTGAAGACTTCATATATGAAATTCGCCGATAAAGCCTGCACTCATATATAACATACCTCTACGGGGAGGATATACATCGCAGTTACAAGAGGCTGCAGAAGCTACGGAGCAAGAATGACTTCGCCTGAAGATGATGGAGATGCATTCCATCGAAATGTTGCTACGAGACGACGACGCTACTCGGCTGACAATCCGTGAAGACTTCATATGTAGCCCATTAGTTGTTATCGGATAGAGGATGAAGATGTGCAGGGATTACGTAGTGCTTAGTGCACAATACGGCGATCCTCTGTTGTGTTGGTCGGACGTGGCCGACCGGAACTTCGGCGACGAGTATGCCCGTCCTCAGGTTTCCATGCAATACGGGCCTCTGTCATATCCGAATGCGCTGCAAATCCGAATATTGCACCATTCGACCAGTCGACCATACGGAAAATGAACCTTCTTTCGTACTATTTCTGGTGTTTATAACGCCGTCTCACACCAGTACGCAGCATCCCCGTGTTATTCACAATGATTACTCAACGTATGACGCTATTCACGCCTCTCATGTACCCTAGAGGGTAATAACACTAAACACGAGCAATACTGATGCACAGTGGTGGCCATTCTAGCTTTCACAGAGAACTGCAACTCTAATAACCTATTTACCGACCGATAGTGTGTACGTATATGAAGTTGCATTGATATCCGATTATGACATTTTTGGCAGTCAGTATATAAAAAGCAAAATAAATAAAAAATCGCATCACAGATTTTAGCACAAATTATGAGGCCTGTCACCACCACAAAAATCGGTTTTGATTTTATTTCTTTAATCTGAAATGTTTAAATGAAGAATGAGAGTTATTTCATATTAAATACCTACAATAATTGAAGCAGTTATAAAGTGGTCGTAAGTAAACAATTAGTACTTGAAGACTTGTCTGAATGCCACAACGCTTACAAGCAGCTTGTGCTAGCGATTAATATGCCCTTCTCCCTCAATTCTGAATCACCCATTTTATTTTAAGAATACGCCGAGTTTGAAACAAGAAGCATCATTTTCTACCATAAAAAAAGGCACGCAGCTCGTGGTCGTGCGGTAGCGTTCTCGCTTCCCACGCCCGGGTTCCCGGGTTCGATTCCCGGCAGGGTCAGGGATTTTCTCTGCCTCGTGATGGCTGGGTGTTGTGTGATGTCCTTAGGTTAGTTAGGTTTAAGTAGTTCTAAGTTCTAGGGGACTGATGACCATCAATGTTAAGTCCCATAGTGCTCAGAGCCATTTGAACCATTTTGAACCATAAAAAAGGCATTGCTTCAGTGTGACGTCAGTACCCTTTAGGTGTGGAATGTTCGATCTTTAGATATGTAACCTGTCATTTGTTGACTCAATTATAAAGAAAATTTACTACTTCCAGCAACACATACAAGGGGCGTTTGAAAAGTCCTTGCAAAGTCCGAGAGATTGCACCACCGACGCGTATCGAGGTAATGTTTAGTTATTAGCATCTTTGGAAAGAACGCACACCAAGTTTCAGGCATACTGGTACATTTATTTGTGTTTGGCATTCGTGTGAATCAAGGAAGTCGAGTGATGGTCAAAAAATGGACGAAAAAGAATTTCATGTGGTGATTAAACATTACTTTATGAAAGGCAAAACGCCTCAGGAGGCTAAAGAGAAGCTTGATAAACATTGCGGTGACTCTGCACCTACGATTAGAACAGTTTATAAGTGGTTTCAAAATTTTCGGAGTGACCATATGGGCACATGTGATGCTGAACGGCTGAACGTTCTGGACGCCCTGTGGAAGTTACAACTTCAGAAATCATTGATAAAACCCATGATATGCTGATGGATGACAGAAGAGTTAAGGTGCGTGAGATTGCTAGTGCTATGGACATCTCGAATGAATGGTTACATAATATTTTGCACAAACATTTGGACATGAGAAAGGTATTCGTAAGATGGGTTCCGCGATTGCTCACTCCTTGAACAAAAACAGAATCGTGTGACATGTTACAAGGATGGTTTGCAGCTGTTCAGGAAGAATCAGCAGGACTTTAATCTTCGTTTCGTCACTGTGGATGATACATGGATACATTACTATACTCCCGAGACCAAAAAACAATCTAAACAATGGGTTACCAAGCGAGAATCTCCACCAAAAAAGGCGAAGACCATTCCTTCGGCCGGAAAGGTTGTGGCGACTGTCTTTTAGGATTCGCAAGGGATAATCCTCATCGAATATATGGAAAAGAGTAAAATTATTACAGATACATATTTTTCATCGTTATTGGACCGTTTGAAAACCGAGCTGCAAGAAAAACGCCGGCGATTGGACCTCAAAAAAGTCATTTTCCATCACGACAATGCACCAGCACACACCTCAGTAGTCGTGGAAATGGAAATAGGATTCCGACTCGTTTCACATCCCCCCTATTCTTGATACTTGGCTCCCTCGGACTACTGACTGTTCCCCAATTTGAAGAAATGGCTGGCGAGACAGAGATTTTATTCAGACGAGGAGGTGATTGCAGCAACTAATAGATAATTTGCAGACTTGGACAATTCCTATTATTCAGAATGGATCAACAAGTTAGAACAGCGTTGGACGAAGTGTGTAAGTATAAAAGGAGACTATGCCTAAAAATAAAAAAGGTTTACTCCAAACACGCAAGTAGTTTTTATTTTTGCACGGACTTTTCAAACGCCCCTCGTATATATGAAGAGAAGGAACTACACAAAACGTCCATATATATAATGATAAACAGCTACGTGCATGCACGTGCATACACGTGCGTGTAACATACATGGTCGAATCACATTATTGTGGCCACTGCGAATGTTCGACGTCGAAGTGCAATGACCACTTACAGAAGGTAGGTGGCGGCACTGCCAGTGGACGGTATAAAAAGCATGTCGTTAATGCGGAAACGGAGCGATTTATCTGCCGTCCAAAAGGACATGACCATGGCTTTTGGGCCAAGATTGGAAGCATTTCCGGAATGGCCTGCCGCCTTGATTAAAGTATACCGTACATGAAAAAAAATCGGCTCTATCCAAGGTTACAGGCGAATAGATGTGCAGCTGTTGAGCAACTGACCACCCACATGATCCAAGGTGCCAGTAACAACGAGCGTTCAGCAAGTATTGCATTGAATGGGGCTCCGCACCAGGTGCCTTGTTCACGTACCCACTCTGACTGCTGTTCATCGTCCTCAATGGCTGGAATCTGCACGACAATACCTCAACTGGACGCCCACTGAGTGGAGAAAGGTGGCCTTTACGATAAATCATGTTTTATGCTCCATCGGACTGAATACAAATACCCTACAGCAACCGTCGGAACGGTCCAGACCTGAGGGTGGAGCGTCATGTATCTGTGGAATGTTTTTGTGGCATTCCCTGGGTGATGTCTCATTCTGGAAGGCACACTGGATCGACACAAGAATGCATTTACTCTTGGGGACAACGTTCGCCCCTGCTTTCAGTTGTTCTTCCCTTGCACGATGGCATCTTACAGCAGGACATTGCAACGTGTCATACAACTCGCAGTGTACGTGCGTGTTTCAGTGAGCACCAGGATGACTTTACCGTGCTCCCCTGGCAACCAAACTCCCCACGTTTAAATCCAGTTTAGAATTTACGGGACCACCTCGATCAGGGTATCCGTATCGTGGAGGCTGAGGAACCTAGTGCAGCTGCGCACGGCACCGCATTCCTGTTGGTACGTTCCAGAACCTCAATGACTCTTTTCCTGTACGTCTCGCAGTGGTCCTCGCTGAAAATGGTGGTTATTCAAGCTTCTGAAAGGTGGTCACATTAATGTGACTGGAGAGTGTAATTTGCAGAGACGATGTAAGAATGCCAAAATGCGCAAGGACAATACTATATTTGACTGTCTGTCCTGACACAGAAATCAAATCAGGAACGCTTCTGTCCAAACAAAATAAAAGATGCTGTGAGGTTTCACAAAGAGAAACTAGGTGGAGAATTTGAATACCATGATAACAACTACAGCAGTTTTTGCACCCTCTCGGCTACACATATCCGCCTGGAGTCAGAAACGCGGCAAAATTCTATATTTTCACAGGCGGAGACTATTGTGGTAGTATTCTGGCATAAATAACCCATAGGGCCTACGCAGTTCGAAGAACAAAGCGGATCACAAAGCCCCGTGAAGCGGGAGAAACGCGCCAGTGCAGAAAATGTGATAACGGAAGGTCGGAAAACGAAGGTCAGCCAAACTGCTGAACTGGCGGGACTTCCTTGCAGAAGTATTTATGTAGTAGTTACATCACATATCTCAAGCTACTGATATCGATTAAGCAAATATGTTTCATTACGCAATAATATTATGTCTTTGCAGCTTTTAAAAACAAAGTTACTCGTGATTTCGAGGACCAGTTTTATTATGTAAGTTTGTGAAAGTGGTTCCGCAATCGTGCTTTGAAGGACAGCCCTCTGATCGGAGAACAATTTAAAGAGAAGAACTGTAAACAGCTCACTGTCACCATAAGCGGTTACCATTTAGCGATTTAACGAATTATTTCATATCTGTTCTGCCAAGAGGTCTTACTCAGTAAGGTATGCAATACCACTTTAATGGAGCTTGGAAAGGATGTGCGAGAGTACGGCAGAATTTAAATTGTGAGGGGTGGGGGTGTAATTTGTACACGGTAAGCTCAGGCTTTGAGGGCATTGTCCACGAAGCACAGTGTTCCCTTCTCTAATCCTTCTTCGGGACAATATATTAACCTCCCAGGAATCATCTAAAACAACGCAAACTCCGCCGAGGAGATCCAGTCCGTGTTCTGTTCCTGTTATTTCGTGTAGTGCTATGTTCTAAGAGTCGGAGCTTCACTTTGGAGTCATAATGATCAGAATGTTAATGTACCGGAGCGTTTTGACATCCGTGATTTTCTTTCATGCCTTGGAAGAGGTAGCCACATGGTGTGTGTGGATAATTACTGAACCGTTTTGGTAAGCTTCAGTTTTTTTTCCTAAATAGATTTTCAAAAGCTCTTAAATTCAGTTTACCTCTGAACAAGTGCATCAGTCATTTGGCGTTATTGTTCGACCTTTAATGAGACAGATTATCAGTGCTCACATTTCCACCATCAGTTTGAGAAGTGAAATCTCTAGAAACAGTCAAGTTATGATTGGCTTTTGTCATATGCGTATGAATATGACAGGCTGCAAACAATTCGCAGTTTCAAATCGTTCCTACTGACGTGTTATGTCTACACATCAATAATTGTGTATTTCTTCTTGGAACTTAGGGAAGTTAGATCTCGTCCATTCTGCAATTGAAATTGACAATGAAGTGTGTCTCCACGTTAAACAAAAAATATCATCAAACGCTCGTCAAGTTTTTGAATGGTTATGTGAATAAGTTTTGAACTTTCCAGGATCTAGTAGAGAATTGGTGCTCATAACACAAGAAGAGCTGGTCGGAATTGTCGTATTTTGCATTTTTTGGATGTACATCGAACAAGGGGAACTCGAAATCCACAGATAAAATTTTGGAATTTGTTCAGAGATATTTTCTAGCTAATTCGATGTAAGGGACCCGTGGTTTCCGGTGTTCATTACAAGGTAATCAGAATTTCGTTTGATTTCTTACTCCCACATATCTTTGTACATGCAATGCACCGAAAATATCTTCACAAGTGCAAAAATCTAAGATATGTCCTGTGTGCCTTGTTTGGAAAAAAATTTGTTCCATTCACATACAGCTTGACGACAGCTATGCCCACTTTCCTTTTCGACATATTCAATCTATGTTATGTTCTTGTTATTAAATGTCCCGCGTTTGTTTTTCCGCCTGTGTTAGTTGTACGTTAACAGTGATGGATAGTTTTAAAGATGAAGAGGTGTCCGATATGCACACCATGTCTGGGTTCACTGAAAAAAGAAGTTGAGTTGTTACCCCAGTAACAGCTACCGCATCTCAATACTTTCTCCATCTGTATAAATACGCCTACGCCAAATACAATCATTCCATGTTAGAACATAAGATATTACAGGCTTTTTCGATGTGATGTTATTTTCCCAGAAATAAAGTTCAGTTAACAAAGCGAATAACATTAGGGGCGAAAAGAAAGTTTCCGTTCGAATGCCAAACAGGCAAAATCGCTGTGAGCATTGAGGTAATCATCTCACCAACGCATCACACCAGGCTGAAGATACCCGTATGGTAAAACACGGTGTCCAGCTGCACATCCTCGTCCGACAGTAATCAAGGCCTTTTTCAAGGGACGAAGGCGTGATGATCGTGGGAAGAGATGAGGACAACAGGGCGCGTTCTCGAGTCTCTCTCGCTTCAAGCTCGCATTCTGCGCTACGACATTTACGGCATGGAGTCTTGCGTTATCATGAATCAGCAGCACCCCTTGTCCCAGTTGGTTTGCAACAGCCATACTTTCCCATGCAAATTCTTCATTCTTCGACGGATGTCTACCTGTAACTGTACTTCGGCAACCAAGAAAAGAATAACAGCAGGTTGGTCCTGTTTGGATTCGTGGTGTACTCAGCCTGGTGATGCCAATTGAGGAGCTACTCGACCGAATAGTAGCGGCTGCGGTCAAAGAAAACCATGACAACGACAGGGAGAGCTGTGTGCTGACCACACGCCCCTCCTATCCGCATCCTCAGCTGAGGATGACACGTCGGTCGGATGGTCCCGATGGGCCACTTGTGGCCTGACTACGGAGTGCTGGAGTGCTGGTCCTGTCTGACGCATCTAGTAGTAACGTCGCCGGAGTTTACGTTTCCGTATTTACCGCACGCACGTCGGAGAGACACGAATACCACACTCATCCCTTGCTTACATGTCGATGCTTATACACCCACATTGGAGCCGCGCTAACTTGCGTATTATGTTCAAAACGTCCTCAAACGAAAACTTTTTGATTACGCCTTATGCGTTATTACATTACTGCTCTGCAACGAGCCACCGGAGACTACAACTCCCTTGTACCAAAGTAACCAGAAAATGTACCTTACAAACTCCGAAAATTTTTCAGCGTAATACGATTTCATCCTGGTACACAGAATGTTTACAAAAATGTGAGCCAAAGGAATAAAAACACAAAAGCGAAAGATCTGTGACAGGACATACAAATAAGAAACACATCACAGTGAAAACTCCTACAGCGCTGCGTGCGTGGTTTCAGATATTTCATCTCTCAGATAGCAGCAGGGCTTTCTATCTGTTTCGTTCGAACCAAGTGGTACAGTGTTGGTGTACCCTGCAAGATAGTGCATACTTTCACATACAGTGTTTAAGAAAGAATTATCCAAGAGTAGATCATTTTCCTGTCTAGTCTTCACTGACTGTATGGAGTGGTTCCATTTGTTTGAGTTCGTTTTACTAACCATAAATTTATGGTAGGGTATGTACACAGGGACGACAGGGTTACTATTCTACGGAACTTGTGCAACCGTCAGCATGTATTCGATGAGCTCACAACGTAGATAATCTTCGGAGTCATTTCCTATACTAAAAATGTTCTGACACACAAAGAGTTGTAACAAAATTTCACTTTCTTCAAAGAAGTCGCCACGTTTTAACTGACCTACTCGTATATCTCAATGCGCAGTGCGCAATCCTGGGAGACTGTGGCGGATTGATTATGTGGCGCGGATCAGAAACCATTGATATCGTTCATCGCCCAGCATGACTGGATTTTAAACGGCTCTCTATGCTCGTTTAGGCAAATTATGGGTTGGGCCTCAGTCTCCGCATCAGACAATACGGCTCACATGTAGTTAAAACACGACAACGCACATTACCAACTCTGCACGGTTCACAGACAGTTGGCGTAAAGTACTTCCCTCGCCTATGTTACCTGATGACTGTGACGATGGTAGGGGTGCCTGCCCACAAAGTTATCTATATAGAAGTTCTCCAAACGAAGAAACAAAACAGACACCTTACGGCAGTTGAACGATAGGGAAAAGAGGACTTTTATATTTTAATTAACAGTACGCTCTATAAATCTGCTAGAGTGAGGCGGTAGATGCAGGACGATTGGTATGTGGGTCACTTGGGTTTCTTCTTTTTGTCGATGAATGTGAATAGTGCTTTCTCCCAGCAGCTGCGAACAGTTCCTCGCTCAAGTGATCACAGATATTCTATGATCAAAGACCTAACAAATGTATCCAGGTACTTGAAAATAGCCAATGCTCGAAAATCTACAGTCGTATTAAAATCAAAATTAACAGTTTCATCTTAGAGTCGCTTAAAAAATTCATTATAGCTGTGCACACAGTATCAAAGAAAATTTGCTCCACTGCAGCAGTTGAATCATGGTAGACAGCGTTCTGTTGTCTATTTTGGCTTTCGCGTCATAAAACTTCGTCTGAACACTAATTACCTTCGTACTGATACTTTATTTACAAACCTAGCTATATTTCTCATATCAATAATTTCTCGAATTAGGTGCCTCTAGGTGCTGAGCCAAAACGTTTTGAAACTGGTATCAAATAAAAATCCAGCGTGCGAACTGCTTTCTTATTCATGAAGGTTCCACCGTCTGTTGTGGCATTCACTGACATCTCTAGTAGTGGCAGTTTTTTTTCTGTGTCTTTCGCATCATTAACCCATATTTATAGTAAATGTAACTCTATATGACTTTTCTCACTAGGGAAAATATATATTCAGTTCAATAAAAAAAATTGGACTGCGCTCTTAAATGGAGTACCCTATTATGGATTCGAGCAAGACTTTCATTTTTCACTCATCAGTGTAACATATTAGGTTCGTATTGTGAATCGAACATAGCAGCAAACAGTGAGCTCGCAATGGCTTCTGACACTCGTTTTTATACGAAAAATATTAGAAATGTAAAATTTGTAATATATTTGTTACTAAGATTGTTAAATGCGTAAATAGAGTGTAATGGTTGTCACAACAATAAATGCATCGAAATATCTCCCAAATTATTTCCCCAGTGTTCATTTAATTCTTTCTGTTCCTTTTCAAAGACTTGCCCGTCGTCGGTAACTTGCATACTGACTGCTCATTTCTAGAACTGATCTACGTCCTGCGGAGCGAAAGCGCCGACCTGAATGTCACCTGATCGAATCGTTTCGTATCAAAGTGTCTCCACTGTCGTTTTGTCGTGGCTAGAGCTAATAATTGCATGTTAATAGGTCATTTGTCTCTTAATAAATTGCGATATAGATATGACATTTCAGCGTTGACTACATTGTTTGATTTAGTGCTGGCGTATTAATTGCCCCTGCTGCTAGTGGAATATTCATATGTTTGTTTCTCCCTTGAAAGAGCTTTTCTGTCAATGCATGCATTCACTGTATGTAAGAGTAGAATGGTATCGGTGTGTATTTATGAATACGGTAACAGCGAGCTAGGCCTCATCCTATATGTCTGTGGAGGTACGTGCTATATTTAGTTGAAATTTGGAGAATGTCCTTGTGAGTGTAACATACGGGGTAGAGACTAACGTGCATAAGACACCGTCGGTACTTCACTCGATTTCTTTTGAAATAAGTGGTCACATTATTTAATAACAAAGTCTTTCGTCGTTTTACTCGCTGCTTCTTATGTAACAGTACGAAGCGTGTGAATTTTATCTCGGAAATAAAGATATCAGAGTATTAACAAAAACTGAAAAAAAGAACTGTAATTCGTGATCCATTCGTTTTACACAGTTTCACCTTTGTCTACAGGACGAGTCGTTATTCATCAGACGCGACCTTTTGCCTGGATAGTGAAGCAAATAAAGGGGCAACACTTTTTTCAATGCGTTGTGACAGTGGGAAAAATATTCATCTTATGCAAGACACAATTCATTTATATTTCTTTACTCATACGTGTTTCAGCACTTTTTTATTTTATTCTTTCTTACATAACGCTAACGATAATTTCGCGCTGATAGTTTCATATGAAATATATTTTATACAGCACGTCGTATTTCCTTATTCTGTCATCTAGTTTAACGATACACTAGTATAGTCAAAGAACGCTCTTAACTATTACACACAAATATTAATCCTTGTTTTTTATTTTGTCAAGAAAAATAAAGTTTCTGCACGTAGCTAATGTCTTGTAAAATAAAATGGAAACATTATCATCCACGTTTTTTAACAGTTAAAAGAGCTATAGCGGTAAATATAAGTCTCAGAATAAAATTGGTATGATATGGGATACACGGGAACACAGTGTCATGGAAATAACAGAAACATTAGATAATCTATAGAGAATTGGGAGAATAAGTATATTTCACATTGAAACGACAGGAGATGGAGATACAGGAGACTATTAACAATTAAGATGAAGTCTCAAACAACTAAGCTGGTCGTAGGATATGTTCCAAAAATGAACAGCATAGAGACACAGGTGATGACACTTTCTGTAGGACCTGACCATTATTTTGCAGGACAATGCTCAAGCACGCACAGTGCAAGCTGTTACTGATTTGTTTGACTGATGGGGCTGCTAAGTTCTATACCACCTACTGTACTCCCCTGACTTAAGCCCTCGTGAGTTCAACTCGATTTCTAAATTGAAGGAAACACTTCACGGCATTCGCTTCAGAACTGCTACAAATTTGTCGGGCAATAGACAGCGCCGCTCGAACTGTCAGCACAACTGGCACTGCTAAGAGCATCCTACGACTTCCACATCGCTCGCAACGGGTTTTGCACAATGCTGGTGACTACTTTTAAGATCAATAAACTTTGAAACACGTATCTATTTTGTACGAGCTGTAAATAAATAGTTGCCACTATTAAAGTTCCAACCCTCGTATTTTCAGTTTTAGCTGATCAGAAAGAAGCAACAAAGTGCTTTAAAGAGTCACATGCTATATGGAAGTAATTGTGCTTTCGGCTCCTGCGGCTCCACGGGTCGCGGCGAATGCTTCACATGGAGATGGCCGCTGATCCGCTACAGGAAATACATAACCGAGTCTAGGGGACTGATGACCTCAGATGTTAAGTCCCACAGTGCTTAGAGCCATTTGAACCATCCCTGATAATAAGCAGTTGGGACTCTGGAAACCAGATTTCATACACTAACGACTTCGGGTAACCCAATACGATAACGTCATACGAGAAACCCTCCACCTTTCACCCTCCCTCTCCTCTTCCTCCGCCTCTCTGTGAAAAGGGATGCCTGGGGCATTTTTTTCTGTCACCGCTCCCCAGTTCAGTCCTGAGCTACATTTCCCCCTTCTGGTAAATCTGCCCGGCCGACATCTCCCTTCCTGCAATTCCCCACTCCCCTCCCTCACTTCCTTTCACCACCCCAACTAGTAAATTCGCTGAAAATACTCAATCTGTGCTGAGATGCTGGAGAGGAACGCTCTCATGACATGAAAATCAAACCAATGTAAGTTACATTGCAGAGGACATAATAATACACTATGTGATCAAAAGTATCTAGACACCCCTAAAAACATACGTTTTTCATATTAGGTGCATTGTGCTGCCACGTACTGCCAGGTACTCCATATAAGCGACCTCAGTAGTCATTAGGCATCGCGAGAGAGCAGAATGGGGCGCTCCGTGGAACTCACAGACTTCGACGTGATCAGGTGACTGTGTGTCACTTGCGTCATACGTCTGTACACAAGATTTCCACGCTCCTAAACATCTCTAGGTCCACTGTTTCTACTGTGATACTGAAGTGGAAACGTGAAGGGTCACGGACAGCACAAAAGCGTACAAGCCGACCTCGTCTGTTGACTGACTCAGACCGCCGACAGTTTTAGAAGGTCGTAATGTGTAATAGGCAGACATGTATCCAGACCATCACACAGAAATTCCTAACTGCATCAAGATCCACTGCAAATACTATGACAGTTAGGCGGGAGGTCGACCGGCTGCTCATAAAACATAACACGCCGGTAAATGCCAAACGACGCCTCGCATGGTGTAAGGAGCGTAAACATTGGACGATGGACCAGTGGAAAAACGTTTCGTGGAGTGACGAATCATGGTACACAATGTGTCGATCTGATGGCAACGTGTGGGTACGGCGAATGCCCGGCGAACGTCATCTGTCAGTGTGTGTAGTGCCAACAATAAAATTCGGAGGTGGTGCTGTTATAGTGTGGTCGTGTTTTTCATGGAGGAGGCTTGCACCCCTTGTTTTGCGTGGCTCTATCACAGCACAAGCCTACACTGATGTTTTAAGCACCTGTTGAAAAACAATTCAGGAATGGCGATTGCATCTTTCAACACGATCGAGCACCTGTTCATAATGCACGGCTTGTGGCGGAGTGGTTACACGACAACATCCCTGTAGTGGGCTGGCCTGCACAGAGACCTTACCTGAATCCTTTGGGATGTTTTGGAACTCCGACTTCGTGCCACGTCTCACCGACTGACATCGATACCTCTCCGCAGTGCAGCACTCTGAGTGCCATTCCCCAAGAAACCTTCCAGCGCCTGATTGAACGTATGCCTGCGACAGGGGAAGCTGTCATCAAGGCTAAGGGTGGGCCAACACCATATTGAATTCCAGCTGATACTGATAGAGGGCGCCAAGAACTTGTAAGTCATTTTCAGCCAGGTATCTGGATACTTTTGATCACATGGTGTATATTGTTCTATTCAGTTATCATATACTTTACTTAATCAGTTGGAGGGAGACAGGGCGCCGCGCGGGATTAGCCGAGCGGTCTCAGGCGCTGGAGTCATGGACTGTGCGGCTGGTCCCGGCGGAGGTTCGAGTCTTCCCTCGGGCATGGGTGTGTGTGTTTGTCTTTAGGATAATTTACGTTACGTGGTGTGTAAGCTTAGGGACTGATGACCTTAGTAGTTAAGTCCCATAAGATTTCACACACATTTGAACATTTTCTGGAGATAGGGCTCCTCCCCTCCCCTCCCCTACTTGTGAATTGGCTGGGGAAAGGCTGGAGAGGGAGATGCTGCCCTTACTTTTAGTGGAAAATGTGTGCAATTCATGAGATGTTGGTGTTGGACAGAGATAAGTTTAATTTGTGTACATCCTGTTAGAATACAGCTTAGGACTGTGTCCATAGCCTCCTATGTGAGAAATAGAAGGAGATGATAAAGGATGAGCATACGGGAAATAGTTTTCAGCAACTCATAGAAACTGTTGCCTGTGCTGGATCTGTTCCCGTTTTTTGAAACAGCTTGTCATTCCACACTGCTGGAGACAACTTCGTTCTATTCCACTACCCCAGACTGAATGAACCACAGGAGTGTATAGACGACCAGTGCTGGCCGGGAGAGGATCGAAATTGGCGGGAAACTATTCTAAAACCACTTTCGGAGGATTTTTTTTTTTTTTTGCACCAAAATTGAACCGACAATTGCCCTAAAGCCCCGCTGCCGGAGATTCAAATCAACAAAACTGCTTAAAACTGGCAGGGTGACAGAAAAACGGTGTTATGAAAAGACAATCTTCCACATTTCAAAAACGACTCAAGAAACGACAATAAAAAAAATCATAAAATCGCCTACACATCGAAAAACACTATGTAACACCATATATCGCGGAAAAACGTCGAGCTACACATAGAAGAAAATTTAAAACACTCGAGAAGAAAAAAACACCCATTCTAGTAAAACACTGCTTGCTACAGGTATAAAAACTCCATCTGTACAGGTATAAAAAGACAAATATCGAAAAACAGCGTTGGAATGGTCACACAAAAGTATAAAGGGTCTACAAACACAAAACAGCATGTCATGAAAGAAAAGCACACCACTCGTAAATAGTCATATTGTGAAAAACAGTAGTTATATAATTCAATACATGCAACACGTGCACACACTCAACCATTGTACTGGTTTGGTCACTATTCCGTCACCCAGAGGGTGGCACAAGCACCACTGCCAGGACTTGTCCCCATGACATCACACGCAAGCCCGAGCCCACAGCCATGGGGCACCAGCTGCCTTTATCTCACAGTCCAGCGACGATAGAACAGAAGTTGGCATCACGTCATATTCGATACCTGGAAAACCGCCTCTTCTCACTCTCCTGCTGTAACATCTCAAACCGGTAGACAAAGCTGCTCTCGCGCTCCCCTCTCCCACTTCCCCTCGCCACCCTTGCATGTAAAATGGCAGCAAATAGACTCAGCCTATGCTGCGCTGCTGGGGAGGCAGGATGTAAGGTATTTAATTGTTTTATTATTTTTCAGGGTGTTATCATGCTGGTCTGTCCTACAGTTACCTTCACATTCTGCCACCCCCAGCGCGGGATTAGCCGAGCAGTCTGGGGCGCTGCAGTCATGGACTGTGCGCCTGGTCCCCGACGGAGGTTCGAGTCTGTGTGTGTTTGTCCTTAGGATAATTTAGGTTAAGTAGTGTGTAAGCTTAGGGACTGATGACCTTAGCAGTTAAGTCCCATAAGATTTCACACACATTTGAACATTTGCCACCCCCCACCCGCATTTTCCGCAGCCCCCGACCCCAGTTTTTCTGATCATGTACCTGTTAGTATATGTTCCCCTTGCTGTGTGCTCTAGTCCACAATTCCACTCGAAATTGACGGTAAACTATCCTGAAGCTGACCCCTCCTTTTCCGATGAGCAAGCCAGCAGCAGTGGAAGTTTTTGGTCAGGTATGTGCTTGCATGACAAAGACTCACAATGTGTATAGTCCATTGCCGATTTGTTGATAGAGATCTGTGGAAGCCTCACACAACACTTGCTGGTCCTTCTGGCTCACCAAGGTGCACAGGGCTAAACTGAGCTAGTTCGCAGAGGGCCCTCATCCACTAGTACTGTGGGTAGATGGGGTGGCGTCTTTATTTATTTTTAAGAGTATTAACCTACATCAGCCTCCTCCAATGTCTGACATATATTCACCATGCAGGTTTCTCTCGGACACACGGTGGTGACAAGCTTTAGGACAATCTGTATGCAATACACAATAACACCACTCAATAAACCAACTACATTCAAGAATGTTATCTTACAGTTCTATCCACACACGACTGCCTCCAGCTACCCCATCCACCTCCCATCGCTTCCCCTCCATACATGTGTTAACCTATCTATCGTGTAAAAAATAAAGAACATATGGAAAACCTGCACCTTTTTGATGTGAAAACTACGGAATCTCCTTGTTATTTAGGAACATCAATCTGAGTAAAAGTGAGAACTATTTCAGGTCAAACTGTAAGCTCAAACACATCTATGTTAAAAGCTGTTGTGTAATGGGAACTTCCTATGAAACAGCCATATCTAACAGCATCCTGCTTCTCATAAGCGACCAGCTATTACAAAACACAACCACAATGATTCCATGGAAACAAATACAACCGATTTCTTTCAGTTCGATGCATAAACTGGTAAAGGTTGAGAGCGTTCCTTGCCTTCAAAATTAGTGTCTGTCTTGTAAATAAATGTCAAGCATGTGGGTATTTCATGCATTTCAGATGCCTGAAATATCAATGCAGAACAGTGTCTTTTTCGCTTGTCAGAAAAAAGCAGTCATTTTTACGTTCGACAGCAAGCTACAATGCACATCTATCTCTCTCCTCGTTATTTTGTGACATCCAATGGAGTGAAACTGCGAACTACAGTAATAGCACTCAGCCCTTTATTTCAAAACGATCTGCCTCTTCGTTGAACCAATCACCCGAGCATCCTGGATGGTCTCTCTCTCTCTCTTTCTCTTTCTCTATGCATGTTGACTGCTCCTCTATCTTTGACCAGCTCTTCTTGTAACTTTGTCTCCGATTTAATCTGCAACTGACCAGAAGTAGAAGGGCACTATACCTTCTACATTCAATGTTTCATGCTGGAACACAGCGAACTGAGTTGCACATAATCAGTATACTTTCATATTTTGCTTACGGAAAGAGCATAACACATGTTCCAGACTCGCACAGCTGACTGATGGCTAGTGATATAGACTGGTAATCTCTTTCTGCTACTGTAACAGCTGTTTTACGAAGACTGTTCCATACCAGTCTTACTCACAGTATCTCTCCAAGTACACACGATCTCTCTAGATGTGTGCTTACTGAGCAGGTTAACACTCCTTATTGCTGTATAATAGACATGCGCCTGAAACATTAGAGAGTACTGTGGTGATATAACAGGTTGCTAAGAAGAAGAAGAAGAAACATATGGTATATGCATGATTGAGCTCCAAGCAGAAGGATTTTGAAACATTTTATGAAAATGACTTGTGCTATCAATTCTGGAGTGTTGTTCTAGTGTTCAAAGTTCATGCCAAGAAGGTTATGGAATGAGCGAAATGATAATACAACATTAACAGACAACCCTAAGGCTACACGGTTCTGCACTTGTACACTGAAGAGCCAAAAAACTGGTACACCTGCCTAATATCATGTAGGGCCCCAGCGAGCACGCAGAAGTGTCGCAACACAACGTGGTATGGACTCGACTAATGTCTGAAGTAGTGCTGGAGGGAATTGACACCATGAATCCAGCACTGCTGTTCATAAATCAGTAAGAGTACGAGAGGGCGGAGATCTCATCTGAACAGCACATTGCAAGGCATTACAGACGTGGTCAATAATTTTCATGTCAGGGGAGTTTGGAGGTCAGCGGAAGTGTTTAAACTCAGAGGAATGTTCCTGGAGCCACTCTGTAGCAATTCTGCGCGTGTGGGATGTCGCATTGTCCTGGTGGAATTCCGCAAGTCCGTCGAATGCACAATGGACATGAATGGATGCAGGTGATCCGACAGGACGCTTTCGTACGCGTCACCTGTCAGAGTTGTATATAGACCTATCAGGGGTCCCACATCACTGCAACTGCACAGGCCCCACATCATTACAGAGCCTCCACCTGACATGCAGGGTCCATGGATTCAATACGTTGTCTACATACCCCCTAACCGTCCATCCACTCGATGCAATTTGAAACGAGACTCGTCCGACCAGGCAAAATATTTTCGGTCATCAACAGTCTAATGCTGATGTTGACGGGCCCAAGGCGAGGTATAAAGCTCTGTGTCACGCGGTCGTCAAGGATGCACGTGTGAGCCTTCAGTTCCGAAAGCCCATATTGATGTTGTTTTGTTGAATGGTTCGCACGCTGACACTTTTTGACGGTCGGCAATCTGCAGAAGGGTTGCACTTGTGTCATGTCGAACGATTCTCTTTAGTCGTCATTGGTCCCGTTCTTGCAGGATCTTTTTCTGGCCACTGCAAATGTCAGACATTTAATTTTTTACTGGAAGCCGGCCGGTGTGGCCGAGCGGTTCTAGGCGCTTCAGTCTGGAACCGCGTAACCGCTACGGTCGCAGGTTCGAATCCTGCCTCGGGCATGGATGTGTGTGATGTCCTTAGGTTAGTTAGGTTTAACTAGTTCTAAGTTCTAGGGGACTGATGACCTCAGATGTTAAGCCCCATGGTGCTCAGAGCCATTTTTTTACTGGAATTCTGATATTCACAGTACACTCGTGAAATGGTAGTACCTCAGATATGCGGTGTCCCATCGCCCGTGCGCCGACTAAAACACCACTTTCAAACTCACTTAAATCTTGATAACGTGTCATTGTAGCAGTAGTAACTGATATAACAACTGCGCCAGACACTTGTTGTATATAGCCGTTGCCGACCGCAGCGCTGTATTCTGCCTGTTTACATATCTTTGTATCTGAATACGCAAGCCTATACTAGTTTCTTTTGCGCTTCTGTGTACATGTTGTATTGTTAAAGCTGTAGAATGCAGCACTGTTAATACTTCAGTGCAGAAAATATATTTCCAACACCAGACGAACATTTACCCTGACTGTTTTGTATCTCACTTACTACGGTGAGAAACATTAAGATGTTAAAACTACTACCGTCTACACAAAAAAAATGCATAGATTCTTTGTGATAAATGCGCTAGACTGCTTGCCGGAGGTGTATAGCAGCTGTTGTTCACATCCGATTACAGTTCAGAAATTATGCTATCCATGTTGCAGTCCTTTAAAATCATTGTCAGCAACGGAAAAGGCTTGAACCAACGACATCTTATGAGGAAATAGATAAATGCGTAGCTGCACTGTTTAACATGTGGAGTTACACACCATGAACAGAACACAACCTCTTCCAGACACATAACAACTGTCAAGCAAATGTGGACAAAGGATTTGCAGTACTTTACAAACCCCTGTCACTGACTTAGAATCACTGGAGTTATGAAACTGAAGACTCGATTTATGGATAGAGCACTTTGTAAATTGATCTTTTCTGTAGATGTGATGGCTGAATGCTGGAAACCACAAAGATCACAGGAACACGTTCGTAGGTCAACAAGAGCCTCGCACCATGCCTGACTGGCTCGGGTGGGCTCAGCAGCAGCCCATGCCTTAATCCAGAAATGTCCAGTCATTCCATTCACGCCCATGACCACGGGCTGCACTACACAGTACCATGCTGCAAGTTGTGACTGACGAGCCGATCAATTTAACTCGCTATATCGACTCACCTTTCTCTCTCCCATCATATTTAACACAAGTGTTTATGACCTTCCATCTCTCAACATCGACAGTCATTCAGTCCCTCCAACATGACACTTTAAACAGTTGTTCACACCTCTTATTATTACAATTCCAAATTCGCATACGATGTTCAATGCTATCACTACGTCTCATAATCTCAGTAGCTGATTCTAGCCGTAAGTCCAAAAAAAAAAAAAAAAAAAAAAAACCTGATAAACAGTAATACGTTCTTATGGGCCATCCGACCATAAGATGCACTGCTTCTCTTAATAATTATGTATTTACAACACATTTATCGCTCACCAGATGTGGCTTGCTATTTCTGTTTACTCCATCCAACTCTGATACATAGACCTCAACCCGAACGTGGTATCCACAAACTATCACAAAAACACACACGCATCTAAACGGATTACAGTGGTGGGTTACGGTGCTTACGTTATTCTGTTGTAAACAAACACTGAGGAGAGCACAGTTACGCTTCTTTGCGTGTTGGATGCCCAAGCTGGGACCAATCACAGCCTCTCCCCCTCTCTCCACTGCCACCTGAGGCGTCGTCGTCGTCGACGGCGGCGGCAGCGGCAGCGGCGGCGGTGGTTCTTGCAACATCGCTTCTAAAGTAGAAGGATCTACCTTTCTGACAATACTTCACACCATATATAGGGTGGATCCATACTAAACATTATCCGTGAAATATTACGCAGATGGTTCCATCCCAACTGTTACCATGGAGTATCCGCACGTGGGCTCGCCTGATAAAATATTTCTGAACGCATAACGCTGGTGGATCCACCTTTCTGGTGCATCTCAGTACTCACCCACAAGCTTCAAGCACCGCAGCCCACCGACGGCGATGATGACGACGACAGTGCCTCAGGTGTCAGTGGAGTAAGGAAGGGAGGGTGTGGCGGGTGCCAGCTTGCGTATCCAACACGTGAAATAGCGTAACTGCGCTCTACTATGAGCGTGTTTACAACAAAATAACGTCAACACCCTACCTCACTGCAGTAATCCATTTACATGCATGTGTACTTTTGCGATAGTTTGTAGATACCATGACCGGATTGAGGTCTATGATCTGAGTTGAATGGTCGAAACAGAAATAGCAAGCAACGTCTGGTACGCAATAGGTATATATGTACACATGGATAAATACTGAAAGTATGGAAAGAAGTCACGAAAGTCTGTCACATGTTCTCACTGGATATCTGTACTTAGCGTGTAGCGGAAATCCATCAGTTCACAGAATAACTGCTTGGGAATTTACCAATCATGCTGCAGGCATGGGTCTGTGATTGAAGTCATTTCCATAGGCGTGTGTAAAGTTTTGCCACTTGTACTGGAGAAAAGCCAAGT
The DNA here is from genome assembly GCF_021461385.2 of Schistocerca piceifrons. Taxonomy (NCBI): domain Eukaryota; kingdom Metazoa; phylum Arthropoda; class Insecta; order Orthoptera; family Acrididae; genus Schistocerca; species Schistocerca piceifrons. The sequence goes on along the minus strand of NC_060138.1, from coordinate 641,111,717 downwards.
CAGTATGGGGCGTTCTTGTAGTGGTGTTGGAGCTTAGAGTTGTGATGATGGATGTTGTAGTTTCGGTAACAATTTATTGCGATTTGGGAACATTTTGATAGAATGTCAACGTCCCAGACACTCAAGATCTAGAAAAGCTTACGAATTATGCTCTGTTTGCATTCAGTTTTAACTATCAACGTATAAACTGTATAGGGATTCGTAACACCGACTCCAACAAAGACAATGTAAGTGCTACACAGAAGCGCTATATTAAAGCAGACGAAATGTATTTCCGCCAATCCAGGATAATATTCTCCGCCTTACTATCGAATACAAATATTACCGAATTAGTGCTGGTTCTCGCAAACAACGTTTTTTCCACAAGTATTAAGGAGAGGAACCAGTGTATCTGTGTTGTGACCTCCTGCGATTTGTTTTGGTGGAGTTTTTTCTCTCTAAATGCAAGGACCGACGCTCTGCAGGAGGAAGGAGTACGGAGCGAGTCTACACGAGGCATCGCAGTGGATGAGATAGCGAGTAGTGCACTGAAGTACTGCAGTGGTGTTGTCACTGCGGCTCCGGTGGTCGTTGGCGAGCGGAACTGAGTGAGGCTGTAGTGACCAGTGATCACAGGCTCTGTTCAAGAGTCGTGCTCCCTTTGCACTGTGACGAGACACTCGGAGTTTGGCCTCGCTTGTAGATATACGGCAGCTCCCTGGATCAGTTTTCAAATGGTGAGCTATTTGCCTGGTGGATCGTTTACAAACTGATTGCTCAATGTAGCCACTCTGTTTATTTGAAAGGCGATCTTCTTAATCGCTTAAGTGTTGAGTTCGAATCATTGTTAATCACGAGTAGAATGAATAGAACTGTGCCCTGGTTGATTTTGCTATCAGTTGTTGACTGCTGTCAATTGTGGCCGATATTCGGCAAATTTGTATCTTATCTCAATGAATTGCTAGTTTCATGATTTCTCACAGAATTCCCCGCCTGCCTGCTGAAGGTTAATATTCAACTTAAGTTGAATTTTCCTGTACTACTTTCTGCCTGTGGACTGTTGTAGCTTGTTCAAAACCATGTGCCGTCAAAGGGCGGTATTCTTAGTAGTCAAAACTGTATGCAGGTTTTCGTTCTCTACAAGGTCAGAGTCCTGTGTGGCTTTGCAGGCTATCTTAAATGCATGTTAATTTGAGTCAAGCTGTCTTAACAGCCGAATTAACATCAGCTGCAGCTTCAGTTTGTTACGGAATATCGAATATAAGAAACTTTCAGCTGAATCTTCTCTCCATTTGTTTTCTACCTTGATGATCCTGTATTTTACCATTGTGGTGATTCGTTTAAGCGAATTGCATGTCAATGTTGGTATTGTGCGTGTTATAGAAGCTATTGTCAGTGTACAGCCCGTGCTGGTTGTTGTTTCCTTTCGGATCTCTCCCATGAAATTCACATGCACGGCCGATGTTGAACGCCAATCGTCAGTAGTGCACTAAGAGGTGTTTAATCTTTTCAGGCTACTCCATTATGTAATAATCACCTGATATTTGTTGCATGCCTGTCTCCGTAAGCTGCAGATTTTTTGGTTATCAATCAGTTTGCTGTTAGGGCAATTTACATTTGAATAGTTTGAGACTTTGATTGCTATAAATTGCGCTGCCGTATTGACATTTCGGAGTGTAAGCCTGTTTGTCTTGCACACCTTCCAAAACTGTTTGCTTATTTGCTTAAATGGGTGGTATTTTTTTTTTAAATTTTGTTTAATTAATTCTGTAACCATGATTATACCGCCGGCAGCTTATGATAATATTATTCTGTAACTGTGTTGTTACCAGTGTTTGCATGCCAGTTTTGTTAAATCTATATTTTTTTTTTTTTTTTTTGTGTCCTCAAATTGTGGCTCAGCATTCCACTTCAGCAGCCTTGTTCCCTGCTCCCTACATTATCAGTATCGAACAGACTTAAATCGTTCCATGTTAAGGAAATTACTCCTACTAAGTGCAGGTAACGCGCTATGTGTATGAGAAAGAAAACTGGAGCTAATCGATATCGAAGTCATGTAAAGATAGCTGGGGCGTATGACGAAAATAACTGTAACTGGAAAAATAAGAGGCAATTGTAGATGTGCGAGCAGGGCTTACATATGGCTTCACACGTCATGTATACGGAAATCTGGTTACTATGGGGTGGAGGGCGGCTATTAGTATGAACATTAAACAGCAAAGAAGACTCGGAACATGTCAGAGTACTGGTTGAAATCAATACGATTGAGTGTTCTTGGGGGAGAGGGTGCACTGATGATACATATATTCGTCTTAATAGTTGGAGGATTTACTACACAGGGTGGAGAAAATTTTAACCCTGGATAGCTAGGGAACCAAAATTATTAATGTTGTGTAGGTCGAGAATGCGCCGTTTTTAAAGTACAGAAACTTGGTGGCGCGCCTCCGATTGGCCGTGAGATTGCCCTGTTGCCTTTCGTCGGTTAACGCGCAGCGCTATGGTTGTCAGTTCACACATACAAATGTCCCTCGCACTGTCATTACCCCAACGTGATACGCACACGTATCGAACAGGTCTTGCTGTTTGTCTCCGCCTCACGTCAGAGGCATTCACGCGTAAGCTTTGCTTCGGAGCACACACACGTCACCTGCGATTTAGTCATGCAGTAAGCATGGCGGCAAAGTATTCGTTTGAAGAACGATGGGATACGTTTTTTGTTTATGGACTAGCCGACAGTAACGCGCATGAAGCTCGACGGTTGTATGAGGAACGGTACCCAGCAAGATACCACCCACACGCTCAAACATTTACAGCAATTCACTGGCGATTTGGCAAAACAGGCTCGTTAGCAGGATACCATCGTGATGCTGGAAGACATCGAACACGACGGGATGCTGCATTTGAGGAGACGGTTCTAGAGCGCTTCGAGGATGCACCTACGACCTCGAGCGGTTGGACGCAGGATAGCGGTCACTCATCCGTTTGTCTGAGAGATTTTGAGGGATGACAGCCAGCATCCATTTAGTTTCCACCCTGTGCGAGACCTAAATCCTGTGACGGACTATGAACACAGGCAAGGGTTTTGCTGGTGGTTTCCGCCACGAGATCCCGACTTCTCCACCATTGTGTTGTTTACCGACGAGTGCACCTACCATCGGGATGGCCTTCACAACACTCGAAACATTCATTACTGGGCAAGGGGAGATCTTCACGTCACGGACACCAGGAACGATTTTCGCTCAACATTTGGGCAGGCATTAGGGTGACCATCTGACTGGGCAGGTCCGTCTACCTCCTTGACTTACTGGGGCAAATTACCTTCACCTTGCAAGAAACTACCCGGCCTGTTTGAAGATGTTCCCCTGGACATACGGCTATGCATGTGGCTGCAGCATGGTGGGGTGCCTGCACATAACAGTCGCGCTGTGCGCAGATATTTAAATGAATTCTTCGACGGCCGGATATTGGCAGTGGTGCATGTAGGACATAGTACCCATGATCAGCAGACCTCTCACCACTGGACTTTTGCCCTGTGGGGATTCTTCAAGGTTCTAGTTCATCCACCCGGATGCAAACCACGTAGAAACGAAGAGGAACTAATGGATCGCATTCAACATGCCGTCAGTCACACCAGGGCAAAGCCAGAATCTTTTAAAGAGTTCGGCAAACACTGTTCGACGTTATTAAGCGTGTGTCACGTCAGAGGGCACCTGCTTTAAGTAACCATGACCTAACTACAATAAAGACCCTTTTCAGGACCGACAGAATTTGTAAAAGTATTTCTATACACGAAATAACAGCTGTTGACGGTTTTGTTTCCTGTATATCTTATCATGAAACTACAGTGGATGTGTTGGGAACCTGGTGAATTTGCCCGCGGGCCCCCAGAGTGGAACACTGGCGCGTTACCACCGAGCGTGCTGGCCACCTTGGATAATCGCGATCTCCGGCAGGAAAAGCATTCGCGGTCATGCTGGTTCAGAGCACCCGGCAACTGGGCAAAACCGCGGCCAATCGAAGCACGTGGAGCCAAGGTTCCATAGTTTAAAAATGGTCCGTTGTCTACCTACAGCACATTAGTAATTTTGGTTCCTATTGGCATCGGCTATCCAGGGTTAAAACTTGGTGACAATTTTTATCCTACCTTTAGAGATGAAACTGCCATATCGTCCTATGCATGAGCAATACTACCTACATCGTACCATGGCAACTGTCATATGAAGAGGTCCCCCACGTTATGCATTGTGAGCCATAGAAATAAATGCACTCTGTAAAACCCGAGTGTTGTAGTAATACTGCCTGTGTACAAAGATTTTGTGGTTACAATATTCAATGAAACCAGCATTTCCCAGCGTCCTAAGTGACATTTAAGTGCCGTATCCTTCCAAGAAAGCTGCAGGTTTGCAAGCACAAGCACGTTTGGGATGTGATATGACTTTCTAGTGTACACACATCTTTAGAATCGCACACATACAGAAAGTTTCGACGTTTAGCAGTTTGCATGAGGGATATTGATCGTTGTATTATTTTAATCAAAGTCAGAGACACGTTCGTAATGGAGGGGTGGTTTAGCGATGATACAGAACTAATAACCATGATGAATGTCATTGTCTGAGAGAATCACATGATCGACGCTATGAAACGTCTTGTTGACGTGACATGTCGTTGACAGCAGTGGTTTGTAACTTGAGTAGTTGGGCAAAATGCGTTGAAATTATGGGAAACCTGGTAAAATTTCGAAAATCCGTAAAATTGAGGAACATACAAAAAAATGAGGGTACTTAGCTTTTTGCTTGGTTGTATGAAAGTCATTACATTCCTCCACAAATGTGACTGACAACTGATGGAGCATATATCTGCGCTCTATGGGCTTAAGTCCTGAAGACTATCCCCCTGTTCCAAACGCGGTTATACATTGTGAGCCATAGAAAATCGGGTAAAATGCGTGAAATTATGGAAAAATCTGGCAAATTTGCGAAAACTAATGGAAAATACGTAATATTGAGGGAAATACGATAAAAAGGAGGGTACTTACGTCCCAGCCTGAGTGTACAAAAATCATTCCATTCCTCCCCCCAGTGCGATTGACAGCTGATGGTGCACACTATCCATGATCTAAGGGTTTAATTCCTGTAGAATACATCCGTTCCACATGTAGTTATGTATTGTAAGCCATAAAAACGAAAGATGCAATGTCCAAAGATTTAGAGGTCAGAGTGACCAACACCTAGGACTCTGAAATAGTGATCATGTGCCTGGGGGCAATATGAGGAGCCACTGCTCTTGGTGTCTTTGAAAATGAAACACCGTGAACTCTGCTACCCAGTCACCGTGGAACATGAGATTAAATGTAGAGGTCGTAACCTTTGGACAGCTGTTTGGAGACTCTACCAGTTTTCATATGTTGCGATGTCTTCCAAATTTTCGTTAGTAAGAAACACCGCCTGTGTTTTTTATTTCCGCCATCCTGTGTGTGTTGTGGGAGAAGCACACCTTGCACTATGTGATGGCCAGCTTTCTGTGTGAGCCAATGGATCCAAACATGTTAATTATAGTTTAACACCTGACGTAGACCTAAATGTCATGGTATGGAAAGAAAATCTATGGTGGTGTACAAAGCTGTAGTTGTACATTGCTATGTGTCAAACTGCTGACGAAACTACAACACAGGAACCCTTCGAGATGTTAGAGGCGGTGCTTTTGTGTTACTGTGTTTGTTAGATACTTCCTCCTAAACTGAGGGGATATAATGATTAAGAGAACTGGTGCATGTCGCAGCCGGGCGGCCAATAAGAAACGTAATACCATTCATCAGGTTTTTGTTTGGACTTATGGCTGGAATTGTCCACTGAGAACGAAAGACGTATTGAGATCATCGAACATCGTATGCGAATTTGGAATCATAATAATAGTATGAGGTCTGATCGGTTGTTTAAAGAGTGGTCTCTGAGAGGTTGAATGACGATCAGTGTGGGGAGACGGAAGGTCATTAACACTTGCATTAAACACGATGATAGAGAGAAAAATGAGTCGATATAGCAACGTAAACTGACCGGCTCGTCGGTCACGACATGCGGGCTGCCGATGGTCTTTGGCGCGAACAGAGTGAATGGATATTTCTGGATTAAAGCATGAGCAACGCTCAGCCTCCCTGAACCCATTAGATGGCGTGCGAAGGCCCTATTGACCTACAAATGTGTTTCTGCGATCTTTGCGGTATCTGACATTCAGCCATGACAATTACAGAATGGATCGATTTATAAGGTGCTCTGTCGATAAATCGAGCCTTCAGTTTCATAATTGCAGTGGTTGTAAGTCAGCGACACGTTCTGTGAGGTACTGCGAGTCGGGTTTCTTCTTTGTGCCACCTTCTTGCTTCACACAGTCAAAGAGGAAGACTGGACGTGATTAAAGCTCAAAAAGTAGTAAGACTCCTTTGCACAGTGAAAGTAAAATTAGGTCCTACTACAATTTCAAAAGAACTATTTCACGTTTTTACCGGAAATTGCGAAAGAAATATAAAATAAAAACAATGGCACTCCGTACCGCCATTTCATTATCGATATATCGCAGACAAAAGGCATAGCCATAAATACCAATATCTCTTGGATAAAATATCGATATATCGATATTTTATAAACTGCCCTACAGCAACCTCTACGTACACACTAACTTGACGGTTGCTTGGTTGATTTGGGGGAGGGGACTAAACAGCGAGGTCATCGGTCCCATCGTATTAGGAAAAGATGGGGAAGGAAGTCGGCCGTGCCCTTTCAAAGGAACCACCCCGGCATTCGCCTGAAGCGATTTACAGAAATCACAGAAAACCTAAACCAGAATGGCCGGACGCGTGTTTGAACCGCCATCCTCCCGAATGCGAGTCCACTACGCCACCTCGCTCAGTAGTTTGACAGTTGTGTGTGTGGAAGAGACTGTGTTCTGTTCATGGAGCTAGTGTAACATGGTGTGTAATTTAGCATGCCAAACACTGGTCTGTTTTTCCTTCATAAGGTGTCGTTCGTTCGTGCATTTTCCATAGCTGGTGATCATTTTACAGGACTGATGCACGAGTAGCATAATTTCTAAACTCTAGTCCGATTTCAACAGTAGGCACTTCACACCTCCAGAAAGCTATATAGTGCATTTTTCTTATTTTGTGTAGAAGGTAGAAGTATTACTATCTTAAAATTTCTCTCCATAGCGAGTGGGAAACAAAACTTACAGGGCGAATGTATGTCTGCTGTTGGAAGTATATTCCCTGCAGTGGAGTATTAACAGTGTTGCATTGTACGGCTTTAATAATATAGCACGTATAAGTGCAGAACCATGTAGCCTTAGAACTGTGTGCTAATGTTCTGTGATCATTTCCCTCTTTCCAACACCTTCTTGGTATGGATTCCAAAGAGAACAACAATACTCCAGAGTAAATGGCGCAAGTTATCTACCTAAAATGTTTAAAAAAAATGGTTCGAATGGCTCTGAGCACTATGGGACTTAACATCTGTGGTCATCAGTCCCCTAGAACTTAGAACTACTGAAACCTAACTAACCTAAGGACATCACACACATCCATGCACGAGGCAGGATTCGAACACCGTAGCAGTTGCGCGGCTCCGGACTGAGCGCCTAGAACCGCGAGACCACCGCGGCCGGCACCTAAAATGTTCCAAACTCCTTCTGTTTGGAGTTCCATCATGCGTAAACCATACGTTTCTTCTTCTTCTTCTTAACTATCTGTTATATCACTACAACGCTCTCAACTTTTTCACGCACATAATCTACTACACAGCAATAAGGAGTGCTAACCTCCTCAGCTTGCACACATTTAGAGAGATCGTGCGTGGAGGGACTCCGTGAGTAAGACTGGTACGGAAAGGTCTTCGTAGAACGGCAGTTAGGGTACTGGAACAAGAATACCAATCTATATCACCAGCGTAAGTCACTTGTACAAGTTTGAAACAACTTTTATGCTCCTTCCGAATGCAAAATATTTAAGTGTACTGATTAAGTGGAACTCAGCTCGCTCTGCTCCATTTTGTCAAGTCAAATGTTGCTGATACAGTGTCTTCCTACTTCTGGTCAGTTCCAAATTAAATCAGAGACAATGTTGCAAGGAGGGTTGACCAAAGACAGAGGAGCAGTCACAACATCCATAGAGAGAGAGAAAGAGAGAGAGAGAGAAAGAGATACTATCCAGAACTTTGCTCAGGATCGTTGGCTGATCAGCTGGATTTTTTCTTACATAAGCGAAAAAGGCCGTGCTGTATTGATATTTCATGAATCTAAAATGCATATAGTACCCACGCGCATGTAAATTTTTTTACAAAACTTACACAGTCACTAATTTGGAAACAAGGAACGCTCTCAAACTATACCAATTTATCCATCAAACTGAAAGAAACTGATTGCATCTGTTCTCGGGAAACCAGGACTGTTTTACTATCATCGTGATAGTGTTTTTTAATAACTGGTAGCTTATAAAAGATAGGATGACGTTAGATATGGCTGTTCGACTGCAATTTCCATCACACATCAGCTTATAAAATAGATGTTTTTGAACTTAAAGTTTGACCCGAAATAGTTCTCACTTTCACTCAGACTGATGTTCCTAAATAAGTTTTCACGTCAAAATAGTGGAAGTTTTCGATACGTTGCTGATTTTTCACACGATAGATAGGTTACTACATGTATTGTAAGGCAGAGGAGGCTGGAGCGACTGGAGGCAGTGGTGTATGGAGACAGCGGTAGGGTAACACCCTCAAAAGTAGTGGCGTTTGTCAAGTGATATTATTGTGTAGTGCGTACAGCAATGCCGAGTTCCCTGCTGTGTTACACAAAATCGATGTGTTCTTTGGTGTGCAACGTAGTTGTTTTATCATCTTAAAAGTTTGTCGCCATAGTGCGTCGGAGAGGAACTTGCAGGGTGATTGTATGTCAGATGTTGGAGGGGGCCGATATATAGTAATACCCTCAAAAATAAATAAAGACGCCAGCTCACCTACCCACAGATGAGGGTACATTCTGAACTAGCTCGATTGAGCCCCATTCACCAAGGTGGGCCAGAAGCACCAGTAGGTGTTGTGTGAGGATTCCATAAATCATTAACGCTTGTAACAAGTCGCCAGTGGACAACCTACGCTGCAGGCTTGGTTACTGGAAAAGATGGGGGCGGCTGTAGGACAGTTTTCCGACAATTTTTAGTGGTATTGTGAACTGGAATACACGCCAAATATATACTCACACTAGCGATCGGAAAAAGTGGGGGGGGGGGGGGGGGGAGGCGGGAGGCAGTGCAAAGTGTGGGTGGAGGAGTGGATTGGGGAAGTGTGGAGGCAGCTGTAGGATAATCCAGCAGGACAATGCCATAAAAAATAATAAAGTAAATAAGTACCTCTCCAGCAGCTCAGCACAGACTTGAGTCTTTTTCCCACCGATTGACGATTGGGTGAGGGTCGGGGAAATGGGGGAGTCGAGGGGGAGGAGAGAGCACCTTTGTCTATGGGTTTGAGCCACAGGCATTACAACATAAGTAGCCACATGAGAGTGAGCGGAAGTGGTTCCTCAGGTTTCGAATATCAAAGGATGCCGACTAACGGCCCGCGGTCGCTGAACTGTGAGATCAAGGGAGCCGCGACTGTGGTCTCAATCTTGCGCCTTTTGTCGTGGGGAGAAGACCAACGTTGGCGATCGCGGTGCCCTCTCACCAACATTGCTTAACTGCTGGTTTCGCCCGACATGAGAATTTATGTGGAATTTCAGTTTTTTTCTTTTTTACTCACGACACGCTGTTTCGTATGTGTGGATCAGTTTATGGTATTGTTTCATCGATCTTTTTTTTTGCGGTATTCTGTTTTGTTGTCTGATTATTTCATCGATGTTTGCGGATGTATATTTTTATATACGTGCAAATGAAGTTTTAACACTGCATCGCCAAAGAAACTGGTATAGGTGTAGCGAATTTAAATACGGGAGGAATATGGCACTGCGTTCGGCAACACCTATGTAAGTGTCTGGTGCAGTTGTTAGATCGGTTACTGCTGCTACAATGGGAGGTTATCAAGATTTAAGTGAGTTTGGAACGTAGTCTTATAGTCGGCGCATAAGCGACGGGTCACAGTGTCTCAGAGGTAGCGATGAAATGGGGATTTTCCCGTACGACATTTTACGTGTGTACCGTGAATATCGGAAATCCGGTAAACATCAAATCTCTGACAACGCTGCGGCCGGAAAAATATCCTGCAAGAATGGAACCAACGACGACTGAAGAGAATCGTTCAACATGACTGATGTCCAGCCCTTCCCCAAATTGATGCAAATTTCAATGCTCGGCCGTCAACAAGTGACAGCATATGAATCATTCAACGAAACATCATCGATATAGGCTTTGGGAGCAGAAGGCCCACTCGTGTGCCCTTGATGACTGCACGACACAAAGATTTACGCCTCGGAAATTTGGAAATTTGTGGTAAGGTCTTATGGAACCAAACTGCTGAGGTCACCGGTCCCTAAGCCTACACACTACCTAATCTAATTTAAACTAACTTGCACTATAGACAACACACATCCATGCCCGAGGGAGGACTCGAACCTCCGACGGGGGGAGCCGCACGGACCGTGACAAGGCCCCTGAGACCGCGCGGCTACCCCACGCTTTATGCCTCGCCTGAATCCGTCACCACCGACATAAGACTGATGATGAATGGAAACATATTGCCTGGTCGGACGAGGCTTGTTTCAAATTGTATCGAGCGGATGGACTGTATGGGAATGAAGACAACGTCATGAATCCATGGACCCTGCATGTCGGCAGAGCACTGTTCAAGCTGGTGGAGGCTCTGTAATGGTGTGGGGCGTGTGCAGTTGAAGTGATATGGGACCCTTGATACGTCTAGATACGACTCTGACAGGCGACACGTACGTAAGCTACCTGTCTGATCACCTGCATCCATTCATGTCCAATGTGCATTCCGACGGACTTGGGTAATTCCAACAGGGAATGCGACATCCCACACGTCCAGAATTGTTACAGGGTGGCTCCAGGAACACTCTTCTGAGTTTAAACACTTCCACTGGCCACCAGTCCCCAGATTTGAACGTTACTGAGCATATCTGGGATGCCTTGCAATGTGCTGTTCAGAAGAGATCTCCATTGTCTCGTACTCTTACGGATTTATGGGCAGACCTGCAGGAGTCAGTTCCCTCCAGCACTACTTCAGGCATTATTCAAGTCCAAGTGACTTCTTACCTCTACTCGTTCCTGAGAAAGGGGGCTTAGCAGCCTGATAGACAGACAAGAAAGTGATCTTATAAGGGTTCCGTTTTTAAGGTATGGTTTAATTGATCAGTTTAATTAATTAGCTTATCAACTTGGTACCAAACGAGCGCCAGAACGAAGATAGCTGTGTCGGATACTGAGGTCCTATTCACTGATGATGTATAACCACAGCCCGCAAGACGATAGAAAAATGCTGCTAGTTGTCTGGGACGAGCGCGATGTACGGAGTTTCATTAGTCCAGACACGGCTACTGCGATAGACGAAAACGCCATCACAGTCGATGAAGGTACCATCATAATGAGCAACCCCCAGGCAGCGTATTCGTTTATTTTTTAAAACTACTGCGACGCTGCTGCACCGAGTCAATAAGACGACTGTTTCGTTGCTGGTCGTACTAGAGCAGACGGCATGCAATGCAAGTGGAAAGCATTGAGTCGTGGGTTTTCTTTGGCTTTGGTGTATCGTCTTTAAATGCTTGTCGAAGTAGTACATGAGTGCGGCACATGAGGATTTTGAGTAAATTCTGAGGTTGTTGTTAATCCACATTTGAGAGCTTTCCAAAGGTTGTCGCAGCTCCGCCAGTGCATGTGTATATATCCTTGTCGTTGGAGTAGCAAGATGTAGTAAAACCAAGATCATCTAATAGAAGAAAGGAAGGTGGATTCAACGTCCCGTCAACGACGGGCTAATTAGAGTAGGAGCACCAATCTCGGATTAGAGAGGGACGTCGGCCGTGTCCTTATCAAAATAACCATGCCAACATTCGTCTGCAGCGATTTAGGAAAATCACGGGAAACCTACATCTGGATGGGGATTTGAACCGTCATCCTTCCGAATGAAAGTTCCATGTGCTAACTACTGCGAACTACATACACTATAGCACCGTCAACGCCAATGTTGCAAGGTGTATTTGCATCCTGAAACAGAAAAACTGTCTTTTTGCTGTGGACGGTCGTCGAGAAGGGTCGGCAGAAATTACCAGATCAGAGAATCAGTTCTTGAGAAGAGAGTTGTAAACTTTTCATGCAGCACAGCATGTGGTAATGAAATCTACACTTTTGGTCAACATCTGTGAAAGAGTATTCCCTTTTGTATGAAAACGATCTCCATTATCTTAGTTTTGAAAGGGCGCTAAATACAACGTCGAGAAAAATGACGCGAGGAGCAGTGGTACAAGCACATAAATCTGTCTCTTTGATTTACATTGCGGTCTCCAGGCGCTACTCTATCATTTATGACTGAGCTTTGAATGTTATCATGAAAGGCCCTACTAAGGAACAGTTGGGTAGTTGGACACCTACCTAGCTCCTGAGTACGTAAGGTACGTTTTAGGACGATAAAGGACATCGATAAACATGGTGTTTACACTTTCATAGTTTTTACCAGTACGATCTCCTGTATGATGCGTTTAAAAACATTCAGTTCGAGGGCAATGATTCACTCGGTGCATTTCTTGGAGCTGCCATACGCTGAATATTATACCATTTGTTGCATCTATAGCATCAAGCGAGGTTACACTATGTGGTGGAGGATAGTTTGTGTATCACTGTCACTTCTCCCTTCTCCTGTTCCAGCCCCGTATGATTCGCAAGAAGAACGATTGCTGGGAAGCCTCCGCGTGGACTCGAATCTCTCTAGTTTTATCCTCATGGCCTTATCGCGATATATACTTAGCACGAAGCAATATACTGATTGTCTCCTCTAGGAACCTACGCTCTCGGAATTTTAACAGTAGATCATACCGTGATGCACAACGCCTCTCCTTCAGCGTCTGCCATTGCTGTTGCCTGGGCATCTCAGTGACGCTTTTGCACATGCTACTTAAACCTGTAACGAAACGTGCTGCTTTCCTTTGGATCTTCTGTAATTCCTCTGTCAATCACATCTGGTAAGAATCCAATACTAATGAGCAGTATTCAAATCTTGGTCGAAGGAGGGTTTTGTAAATTACTTTCCTCATTGATGACCACATTTCCTAAGCATTCTTCCAATGAATCTCAGTGTGCCGTCTGCCCTGCCCGCGATTAATTTCATGCCGTGATTCTACTGTAAACGGCTCCGTAAGCATACTCCTAGATATATTATATAAGTAATTGCTTCCAGTGATTGTTCTGCAATCGTCTAGTCATACAATAAGGTTCTTTCTGTCTGTGCATACGCAGTATTGTATTGTATGTATTGTATGTTAACCGGGGGCCTAGAAACGGCGGAGAGGCTCCGTCCCCGCCGCAGCCGCAGTGGTCCACAGCCCCACGACGACTACTGCAGTCCACTTCACCCCTCCGCCGTCCCAAACCGAACCAATGTTTCAGGGTTATTGTCCGGTTTGGCCCCCGGTGGACCCCTCCAGGGAACGTCTCACACCAGACGAATGTAACCCCTATGTTTGCGTGGTAGAGTAGTAATGGTGTACGCGTACGTGGAGAACTTGTTTGCGCAGCAATCGCCGACATAGTGTAGCTGATTCGCCGCTTAAAAACCATCCACAGACTGGTCGGCTCACTGGACTTCGGCTCAAATCCGTCGGGCAGATTCATGCCGGGGACCAGGAGCTCCTTCCCACTCCGGAAATGTATGCGTAGTAGGTTTCAGTTGTTTAAGTTGAGAGTCAGTTGCCACTTCCTGCATCATTAGTTGTTTCGCTTCAATTTTCTAGCTTTGTGACTTTTTGTATCAAAAAGCGTCATTCGCGAAAAGCCTCATGGAGCTTCCGACTTTATTTACTATGCCATCTATGTGTAATGAAAAATAACTGTCCTATAACACTTCCTTGTTGCACAGCCGATGTTGCTTTTGTGGCTGAAGACTTATCTCCTTTCAGAATGACATGCTCTGTTCTATTTGCTAGAAAATCTTCAGTCCAGTCACACTGCTGGTCTGGTATTCCATATGCTCGCATTTTGTTCATTAGGTGGCAATGCGCAGCCGTATGGAATGAAATACACTGTCCAAAAATAAACAGGAGGGGAATATCCCGTTTACGAGGTCGTTAGAGACGGAGTTCATACTCTGACTGAATAAGGTACACTCGTGCTCATAAATTAACGATAATGCTGATACATGGTCAAACAAGGCTCTGGTGGGCAGTTTGCGGGTTTAAATCACCTCGGGGTATGATCATGCGGTGCATTTGACCTGCGGTCGTCGCACGATGGCGCTGGCAGCAGTCCACATACACAGAGGTGTGTTGTTGCATGTCAGAGTACGGTGCAGCGAGTAAGTGTGCAGACGTTTCCAAACGTGCCAATGGTGACTGTGTGTTGAAAATGGCTCAAAGAACACATATTGATGACGTTATGAGGGGTAGAATACTAGGGCTACTGGAGGTTGGTCAAACACAGTAGGTCGTAACACAGGCCCTCCGTGTGCCACAAAGTGTGATCTCAAGATTATGGCAACGATTCCAGCAGACAGGAAACGTATCCAGGCGCTACAGTACGGGACGCCCACAGTGTACAACACCACAAGAAGACCGGTATCTCACCATCAGCGCCCGCAGACGGCCACGGAGTACTGCAAGTAGCCTTGCTCGGGACCTTACTGCAGCCAATGGAACAGTTGTCTCCAGACACATAGTCTACAGACAACTGAACAGACATGATTTATTCGCCTGGAGACCTGCAAGGTGCATTCCACTGACCTCTGGTCACAGGAGAGCCCGTAAAGCCTCGTTTCAAGAACACGGTACATGGCTATTGGAACAGTGGTCCCAGGTTATGTTCACGGACGAGTTCAGGTATAGTCTGAACAGTGATTCTCGCCGGGTTTTCATCTAGCGTGAACCAGGAACCAGATACCAGCCCCTTAATGCTCTTGAAAGGGAGGTCGTGGTTTGATGGTGTGGGGTGGGATTATGATTGGTACACATAAGCCCTGCATGTCTTTGACAGAGGAACAGTAACAGGTCAGGTGTATCGGGACGTCATTTTGCACCAGTATATCCGCCTTTTCACGGGTGCAATGGGTCTCACCTTCCTACTGATGGATGATACCGCACGGCCCCACCGAGCTGCCATCGTGAAGGAGTACCTTGAAACAGAAGATATCAGGCGAACGGAGTGGCCTGCCTGTTCTCCAGACCTAAACTCCATCGAGCACGTCTGGGATGCTCTCGGTCGACGTATCGCTGCACTTCTTCAAACCCCTACGACACCTCAGGAGCTCCTACAGGCACTGGTGCAAAAATGGGAGGCTATACCCCAACAGCTGCCCGACCACCTGATCCAGAGTATGTCAACCAGTTGTGCAGCCTGTGTACATGTGCATGGTGATCATATCCCATATTGATGTCGGGGTACATGCGCAGGAAACAGTGGCATTTTGTAGCACATGTGTTTCAGGGCGGTTTCCTCAACTTATCACCAATACCGTAGACTTACAGATCTCTGTCGTGTGTGTTCCCTATGTGCCTATGCTATTAGCGGCAGTTTTGTGTAGTGCCACGTTGTGTGGCACCACATTCTGCAATTATCCTTAATTTATGAGCATGAGCGTAGTAGAATGAAATCTCCCTCGTTCTTTTCGTGGAACATATACGAGTATTTTCATTATGCGACGTAGGAAATCTAAATCTGGAAGGTCGAAGTGTATTAGAAGCTTGTTTCAATTGGATGCGAGACCATTGCGTCACATTGCTCTAGGAGACCGCGGAAATACAGTCGAGCATTCAGAATTCCGCGCACCGATATTTTTTTCGATCTTGTAGCGTCCAGAAATTGTCACTAGTGGCCGAAGACTACCCACCAGATTTAAATGACCAAGATCTAGGGCGTGCCATGTATACACAACTACGGTTCGTCCTAAGAAGCTCACTCCTTAGGTAAGCAAAGACAGCTGGCGCCTTAGAGGTTTACATAATGTCATGATCCGTGAGACGGTCCAATGTCGACGGTGGCGTTGAACCCGCACGCGCCGCCCACGGCCACACGTAGCCACGGGGGTAGTATTCAGATGCGGCTACTCCCGCGGTGTCGCGCTGCTGTTTTTAAAACGGCCGCCATCTGCTACGCGCAGCCGATCGGCGATGGCGGCGTGATGAATTCGCGTCTGGCGCCAGTCGCGGGCAGCCGCCAGATTGATGGCGACTTTCGCGCTGCATATGCATGCCCGTCTGGGTCACCTGCCGGCGGGCCTTGCCGCGCCGGACGTTGACCGCGCCGCCCCGGTACCGGCCGACGTGCCACACTAACACCGACACTCAGCTAAGATGGCGCATCATGAGTCTAAAGGTTTAGTATTACCCTAATATCTCAGTGTCAACCGTAACTAATAAATCACATTTTTTTATGAACCGAGAGCTAGAAGGGCTGAAGAATAATGTACAACCCAACCACTTCTAATTTAATTCTGTCATAACCTCGACGTGTGGACCGTCTGAGAAATCATCATCAAGTAAAGTCGTATGGCATGCAGACACAGCCGTGTACTGCAAGTCTCTAGAGGGACGGAAGACTCCAAATGATTGGAAAAGAGCACAGGTAGTTCCAGTTTTCAAGAAGGGTCGTCGAGCAGATGCTCTGACGTCGATCTGTTGTAGAATTTTAGAACATCTACACCTACATTTATACTCCGCAAGCCACCCAACGGTGTGTGGCAGAGGGCACTTTTCGTGCCGCTGTCATTACCTCCCTTTCCTGTTCCAGTCGCGCATGGTTCGCGGGAAGAACGACTGCCGGAAAGCCTCCATGCGCGCTCGAATCTCTCTAATTTTACATTCGTGATCTCCACGGGAAGTATAAGTAGGGGGAAGCAATACATTCGATACCTCATCCAGAAACGCACCCTCTCGAAACCTGGACAGCAAGCTACACCGCGATGCAGAGCGCCTCTCTTGCAGAGTCTGCCACTTGAGTTTGCTAAACATCTCCGCAACGCTATCACCCTTACCAAATAACCCTGTGACGAAACGCGCCACTCTTCTTTGGATCTTCTCTATCTCTTCCGTCAACCCGACCTCGTACGGATCCAACAAATGGCTCTGAGCACTATGGGACTCAACTGCTGAGGTCATAAGTCCCCTAGAACTTAGAACTACTTAAACCTAACTAACCTAAGGACAACACACACATCCATGCCCGAGGCAGGATTCGAACCTTCAACCGTAGCAGTCGCGCGGTTCCAGACTGTAGCGCCAGAACCGCTCGGCCACCAGCGGCCGGCACGGATCCCACACTGATGAGCAATACTCAAGTATAGGTCGAACGAGTATTTTGTAAGCCACCTCCTTTGTTGATGGACTACTTTTCCTAGGGACTCTCCCAATGAATCTCAACCTCGTACCCGCCTTACGAACAATCAATTTTAATGATCATTCCACTTCAAATCGTTCAGCACGCACATGTTTTTTGCTCGCGTATCATGTCATTTCTGGAAACCCAGAATCTGCTCTGTAGGAATGAACATGGATTCCGGAAGCAGCGATCGTGTGAGACCCAACTCGCTTTAGTTTTTCATGAGACCCATAAAATATTAGATCCAGGCTCCCAGGTAGATGCTATTTTCCTTGACTTACGGAAGGCGTTCGATACAGTTCCGCACTGTCGCCTGATGAACAAAGTAAGAGCCTACGGAATATCAGACCAACTGTGTGGCTGGATTGAAGAGTTTTTAGCAGACAGAACACAGCATGTTGTTCTCAGTGGAGAGACGTCTACAGACGTTAAATTAAGCTCTGGCGTGCCACAGGGGAGTGTTATGGGACCATTGCTTTTCACAATATATATAAATGACCTAGTAGATAATGTCGGAAGTTCCATGCGGCTTTTCGCGGACGATGCTGTAGCATACAGAGAAGTTGCAGCATTTGAAAATTGCAACGAAATGCAGGAAGATCTGCAGCGGATAGGCACTTGGTGCAGAGAGTGGCAACAGACCCTTAGCATAGACAAATGTAATGTATTGCGAACACATAGAAAGAAGGATCTTTTATTGTATGATTATATGATAGCGGAACAAACACTGGTAGCAGTTACTTCTGTAAAATATCTGGGAGTATGCGTACCGAACGATTTGAAGTGGAATGATCATATAAAATTAATTGTTGGTAAGGCGGGTGCCAGGTTGAGATTCATTGGGAGAGTCCTTAGAAAATATAGTCCATCAACAAAGGAAGTGGCTTACAAAACACTCGTTCGAACTATACTTGAGTATTGCTCATCAGTATGGGATCCGTACCAGGTCAGGTTGACGGAGGAGATAGAGAAGATCCAAAGAAATGGGGCGCGTTTCGTCACAGGGTTATTTGGTAAGCGTCATAGCGTTACGGAGATGTTTAGCAAACTCAAGTGGCAGACTCTGCAAGAGGAGCGCTCTGCATCGTGGTGTAGCTTGCTGTCCAGGTTTCGAGAGGGTGCGTTTCTGGATGAGGTATCGAATGTATTGCTTCCTCCTACTTATACCTCCCGAGAAGATCACGAATGTAAAATTAGAGAGATTCGAGCACGCACGGAGACTTTCCGGCAGTCGTTCTTCCTGCGAACCATACGCGACTGCAACAGGAAAGGGAGGTAATGACAGTAGCACGTAAAGTGTCCTCAGCCACACACCGTTGGGTGGCTTGCGGAGTATAAATGTAGATGTAGATGTAGATTCCAAAGAGCATGTTCAGCAGCCTGATTGGAAAGGTTTTACCGATCCTTTGCACCCACAGGCACTTCTCCTTCGCGGAATATGAGATCTGTGTACGTAACTGCGTCTGTTAAACGTAGGTGACAATATTTGGCGTTTGTGTAGTACAGTGTCATGTTCGTGTTGGAGAGGATGAGAGAAGAGCACCACGTAGGCTGCCGAGCTTAAAGTTCCCATCTGACGGACGGATCACCATCAACCATGTCACACGTCTTCACTTGATTAGACACTTCGAAGAGGTGTGGAGTTTAAACTAGGACATTGGTGCAAAGGCTGGTGACCAGAAACTTTACGCCAATACTCTTCCGCTCCACTACGCCACAGAAGCAATGGGAAAATTGCCAACAGCACGCGGCGTACTCGGATGGTCACCCATCCAAGTACTGGTCACCCCCGACGGTGCTTATCTTCGGTGATTGACGGGGACGGGTTGTCCAGCTCAGCACGGCTGTTGACAGGCGTCAGCCTCGGTGAGCGCAATGGAATTCCTGAGATAATCCTCGGGAAGGAGAATGGAAGTTCGTCCCGTCGACGACGAAGGCATTACAGACGGAGTGTAAGCCTGAATTATGGTAGGACGCAGGAGAAAATTAATCGTTTTCTTTTCCTTTACTTCACGGTTGAGGCAATACGCCTATTCCGACTTCAAATTTTTAACGTCTTTTTCTCGATCTTCCAATGTCTCTTTTTCCTCAGGATAGATGCTGCCTCCATTTCACCATATATTCTTCCACTCCGCAGTTTAAATCAAATATTCCTAATTCGTCTTTTATATTTTCATTTCTTACAATACTGTCCCCAGCGCCCTTGTGCCACCTTACAGAGATGTTAGAAATCTCATTTCAGCCGATTTTACGCTGCTTTAGGCTTTCTTTTATTTTTATTTGTGAAGGTGGTTCGATGAGCCCTCTGACAGGCACTTGGATGTGATTTGCAGAGTATCCAAGTAAATGTAAATGTAGATAACAAGTAAATGTCATAGAAACGTGGTCGAATGTCTGGCCCCAAAAGTAACTGTGGCATGTATAAATTCAAGAAGTGTAGAACATTAAAAAAAAAATCTTGTAGTCACTTAAAAGTATAAAATTTATCGTGACGAAAATTTGTAAGAATGTAAAGAACTGTTGTAAATATGTTTTAACTAGGTACTGTATGCGCCAGACTGTAAGAGACTAATTTTTGGAGCGGACTGTATGTGTTTGCTAAGTGTATTTTCGAATAAATGCAGATCAAAATAACTGTCTTAACGGTTTCATTTCCATCGTTAGCAGATGTACTGTAGCATTGGCATAGGTCCATGACAATACTCCAGCTGATCACAGGAACGGTATTCTGTTGCTATTATTATTATTACTGTTGTTATTATTATTCATGGGTGATTTAGATGCGATGGAATATTAAATCCCCCCGCAGAAGAGCTCCCATTAAGTACTATTTGATGATCGATATCAGGGAACAGGCAGAGCAAACACAGTGTCCTAAATTGCAGATCATGATCTCTATGGAAGACTAGGCAAAAATTACTTGATATTTATATAGTCATCATCTCTCCACTGTTGTAGAATGTATTCATTCTCATTTTTCCAGAGAGACTTAAATAATCCCCTGTTTAAGAAAGGTGATACGAAAGATGTCAATAACTACAGATCTCTTTTATTGCTGAGAATATTTTCCAAAATTTTGAGAAGGGGATGCATTCTAGAATACTGTCTCACCTTAGCAACAATATATCTTCAGCAAATCACAGTTTGGGTTTCAGAAGCGTTTCTCTAGTGAGAATTCCGTTTACAGGTTCACTCAGCAAGCGTTAAATGATAAAACAGCACCGGCTGGTATTTTCTGCGACCTGTCTAGCATATCTAACAGTATCAGTCAGAGGATTCTCCTAGATAAATGAAAGTTTTGTGGGACTGATGGTACAGTCAACCAATGATAATGTCATATCTGACCAAAACAATACAGAAAGTTGTACTTAATAATTCAACCAGTATAGTCAGAGACATGATTCTGACTAGGAAGAAGTCACTTACGAGGTTCCTCAAGGCTCAAACTTATGTCCACTATTGTTCATCATTTATGGAAACAATCATTTGCCTAATATACCACAAGAAAAATTAGTTGTTTTTGCATATGACACTAGTAGCAATCTAAGCATACATGCAGAAGCAGAAGAAATGGTCAATATAGTTCTTAAAAGGATCATTGACTGGTTTTCTGCGAATGATCTCACCCTCAGTTTTAAAAAGACACAACATACTCACTTCTGTACATCTATGGTACTACAACAGCGATATTAATGAGAATTTAATTTGGAAAAAGGACATTTTGGAAATGCTAAAACAACTTTGTTCAGCCACATTTGCACTTAGAATCACTGCTAATCTTGGGGGCAGATAAATCAGTAAGTTTGATATGTTTTGCATATTTTCACTCAATAACGTCACGTGGAATACTGTTTTGGGTAACTCGTCTTTAAGAAAGAAAGTCTTCATTGCACAAAAACGTGCTGTAAGAATAACATGCGGTACTCACCCATTATTATCTCGTAGACGTCTGTTTAAGGAGGTGGGCATTCTGATTACTGCTTCACAGTATATTTATTTCCTCATGAATTTTGTTGTAAATAATGCACTACAGTACAAAAGGAACAATGGAAATGGAAATGCCGTGTGGCTAGGGCCTCCCGTAGGGTAGACCGTTCACCTGGTGCAAGTTTTTTGAGTTGATGCCACTTCAGCGACTTACGTGTCGATGGGGATGAAATGATGATGATTAGGACAACACAACACCCAGTCCCTGAGAGGAGAAAATCTCCAACCCAGCCGGTAATCGAATCCGGGCCGTTAGGTATAACATTCCGTCGCGCTGAGCACGCAGCTATCATGGGCGGACAAAAGGAACAATGATGTATATAATTGCAAAGCCAGAAGGAAAAATTACATTCATTACTTCACATTAAGGTTTCCTTTAGAACAAAAAGACGTGCACACCGCTATAACAAAAATTTTTGATCCCTTATGTCTGACAGAGAACAAGGTAAAATTTGAAAATAAATTGAGAAAGTTTCTCCTTGACAGTTTCTTCTATTCCGTAGAAGAATTTCTATTACTGAAATGTGTAATAGGTGATAGGTAGGAATAAGTAACTCACATATATTTATTAATTTGCAATTTGAATGTAAAATGAATCAATCCACATCATTAAAATCCACTGTGCATTCATGGACGATGTAACGAACTAATTAAACAACCAGATGTCCTCATCTTCCGTCTGAAAATCAGCCAGACGTTAACCGCTTTGAAAGGTGTATTTACCCACCTGAAAGAAAGCCGACTAGACAGGGATTCCCAGGTGATAAACCAACAAACAGCAGAAATAAGTGCGCAGTACCGAGTGCTAAAACACCCAGACGTCCTTCGACGCAAAACACTTGCCGTAAATGGAAACAGATGATAAGACGTATTGCAGCACGCCTTTGGTATCTTATCTCCTCCTTCTCGCTGTCCAGGAAACACTTTTAACGACGGCATATTCTTTGTCTTTCACACGAAACTGATACCCTATGCGAGTGCCAGTAAATAAACGCAGTGGTATTTGCGAACTTCCCTTCTTATCGTTACAGTGCTACGGTAAAAACAAGACACCCACACAGTTATTGGTCTGAGTGACTGTAGCAAAACTGGTTCATTGATAGAAATTAAGTTCTCTTACGAACGAGTCTCGGATACCGCGGAAGTCAAATCCCGATGACCTGCTTTTTAACGAGCAGTCAGCGAAACCATCAGGCTTCCTGTGCTGACTCATACTTTCACTGATTTCATTTTACGTCATCGAATGTGCACGGCTTGCAACCCAATTGCAGCTTTTCATTTCATATTAGTAAATTTAAATAACTTGGTAATTATTTTTACGTATTCTGGTCGTCGTCACCCGTTACAAGTTTTCCCTTCTAATTACTGCAACAGGATGGTACAGATAGTGTAGTGAGATATGTATTTCTCTTGTGAATGGAACATATATCAATCCATGCAAAGCAAGCACATCCCGAGCTATGACTAAGAACGGGAACCGTCATTTTCTGATGCCCAAACAGTCAGGATCCTACTGGCTGCAATCAGAGCCTTGGAATATACCGCCCACGCTCAACTTATTGAATACTTACGCAAATTCACCATATATGCAAATATCAGTCCATCGTAGCACCATCACTGCATTAATTAAGGTAACAACATGAGCCAAAATACTGAGTCTAATATACTTAAGAAAGACGTTTGATACCGTCAACTTTGAGAGAAAAGCGACCGCTAAAATTTTCATATAGCACGCTCGTTTCAAAGACACGAGCTGAAAAACACGCAGTAATGTGTGGTCTGTGGAAAGCAAAAGTCTTCCTGGAAGACTGTCCTTTAAGAAATGCCACAGGTATCAGCCCTATATCCACTTCTATTTTCTGGTATGTCAGTGGTATCTCGTATGTTCTGCTCTTCCTGTAAATATCATTTTTATGCTGGCGACCTCCATCTCCACCCAAGTGCCAGACATGAAGAACTTAACATTGTAATCGTTCAGATGAATGACGATACATCTTCACTGGTAAAATGGGCGTAAAACGCTTGAGTTGAAGTAGAAGCCAAAAAGCCCCAAGAAATCTTAATATCCTACTAAGGGTGCAATTAACGGTGACTGCTTGTGTGCGTTACATCTGCAGCACCCGTCTACTTGACCACATCATTGCTTCATACACCCAGTAGGGTCGATTGCGGCCAGCCAAGTTACGTGACTACCATATGCTATGTCTACTTCATCGGCTCCTCAGTGTTCTGCTCGCATCAGTGATTAAGTAGCTGTCGTCTCATCGCAATCGAAACACAAGGCCTCACTTATTTAGTATTCTAGCTGTGCTCATCCATAAAACATTAACATTCGCAAACTCCTTGTCCGTTTGTCTCATCTTTCCCCAGTTATGCTTCTTTATGCTTCTCAATCAGTCGCGGCACTTCCTCCCCCTCCCCCCCCTTTTCCCTCAATCTTCATTACGCCTCATGGTCTACATACATAAGGGTATTCTGCCAATCACGCTCAGGTGACTGGCAGAGGGTTCATCGAACCACCTTCACATTAATTCTATTATTCCACTCTCCAACAGCGCGAGGAGAAACCGAACGCCTATATCTTTCCGAGTGAGCTCTGAATTCCCTTATTTTATTATGATGATCTTTTCTCCCTGTGTAGGTCGATATCAGCAAAATGTTTTCGGATTCGGAGGAGAAAGTTCGTGAGAAGATAACGCTGCAACGAGAAATGCGTTTGTTTTAATTATGTCAGAGCTAAATCATGTACCTAGTTGGTGTTTGAAAGTTCTTGAAAAAATGACACCGCAACGAGAAACGCCTTTGTTTTAATTACGTCCACCCCAAATCATGTATCATGTCCGTGACACTCTCTCCCCTATTTCTCGATAATACAAAACGTGCTGCCCATCTCTGAACTTTCTCGATATACTCCGTTAATCCTGCCTGGTAAGGATCCCACATGGCGCAGCAGTACTGTAAAAAAGGACGGACAAGTGTAGTGTAGGCAGTCTCTTTAACAGACATTTTGCATCTTCTAAGGGTTCTGCCAATAAAACGCAGTCTTCGGTTCGTCTTCCCCACAACATTTTTTATGTGTTCTCTCCAATTTAAGTTGGTCGTAATTGCAATTCCTAGATATTTAGTTCAATTTACGGCATTTAGATTTGATTCATCGTGTAACCGACGTTCAACGGATACCTTTTGGCATTCATGTGGATGACCTAACACTCTTCGTTATTTAGGGTCAATTGCCAATTTTCACAACATACAGATATCTTCTCTAAATAGTTTTGCAATTGGTTTTGATCTTATGATGACTTCAGTAGACGATAAACGACAGCATCATATGCAAACAACCTAAGAAGGCTGATCTGATTGTCTCCTAGATCGTTCGTGTAGATAAGGAACAGCCGAGGGCCCATAAAACTACTCTGACGAACGCCAGAAACCATTTATGTTGTCATTTGTATTTACTGCTGTACTTGTCATTAGCGAACGTAAACTTTTTTCTGCACTGTAATACTTTCTAAATGTTGTATTCTGTATTAGATGTAACTTAATATCGTAAATAATGTAATGCAAAATATGTGTGCATGATTACGATCTAATGGCCGCATTCTGGGCAGGTTGAATCAAACAACAAATAAATATTCATTTCTGAATGCTGTAGCAAGTGCCTCAGTAATTTCGCCTGCTATTTTTATAATTCTCTTCATGTCGTACTTTATTTGCATAATTTTCACATCCTCCTTTCAAATCATCAGTTTCTCCTTTCTTTATTTTCAGTACAACTATATATACTAGAAGCATTATTTCAGAATCATACACCTCATTTATCTCAACAGTTGGTAACATAAAAGTTCTTGATGAAGAAGTTTTTCTCCGTCTCTTAAAACCTCCTTTCATTAGGCCAGTTTGCAAATTCCGGTTTCACAGATTTCAGATTTCTTTCACTTTGTTTACTTACAGAAAGCTGTTCTCATTCCACTTGCTTTCGTCTTTGCTGCATTTATCCTTAGAGTAAGTCGAATCTACTCAACAGTTCTTCCAGTCCTTTTTTTCTAGTTTATGCTGTATCATATGGAGACGATGACGCTAAGGACTCTGCCTACTCTACTTTAAGTTTTCGCTTGAATTTTTACACCACTTGCTTCATTACTCAATATATGACATTAAACAAGTACAGATAAGACGTCATCCTATCTTATATTACATGTGCCACAAAACTATGTTTATTTAATTTCCAATTTTTCCTCACGTTTTCATGATATTGAAGATTGCTTTTCCTGTCCTTGTGCATTATCTCCATTTTCTGAAACATTTTGTTTTACCTTTCACTGTCGAAGGCTTTCGATAAGTTATAAAGTTCCCCCTTAACATTCACTCACGAGAAGTCCAAACTTACTGTACATCAGTGACCAACACTAATAATGCAGTATTTGTAGAGATTAGTTAAGAGGTAAACTTAATAACGAATTAAGTTTATTATCTCGCAGTTGGCGTCAGCGTCTAGGCATGGTCTTTAATTCATAAACTTTAGGCTTGTAGAAATAGGTCCAAGGTTGTGTTACACCAGTGAATGAAGTATAATTCATCAATTTCTACGTATCCACTTTTTATTTCCGCATAATGTAAATACAGTAGACTTAACATCACTAACATTTTCCACAACAAGTAAATCCACAGTTCGCCTAACAAAACATTGTGCATAGTAGTTTTTGCGCCATATGGCAAAGAATCTCCTTAACTGTACTTCAGCGCACCTGAAATACTAGTGATAAAGTGACTATCTTTGCCGCTATAATTACGGTGTATACGTATTACATTTCGTCCTTGGCGCATCCGGAACAGTCTATGAGTCAGATTAATGGCTAAATGGTTGAAATGGCTCTGAGCACTATTGGACTTAACATCTGAGGTCATCAGTCCCCTACAACTTAGAACTACTTAATCCTAAATAACCTAAGGACATCACACACATCCATGCCCGTGGCAGGATTCGAACCTGCGACCGTAGTGGTCTCACCGTTCCAGACTGAAGCGCCTAGAACCGCTCGGCCACACCGGCCGGCTCAGATTTATGCCATTCACATTTCCATTATTAATATTTAACGCGAATCAAAGTTGTTCGTTGTTGCTTGCCAATGAAAATACTTTAAAAATATTCTGGCAATGAAAGATATTTAAGAAAGAGACAAAATTAATTAAATGTTTTTCAGAATTACAGATATTATTCCACATCATAATTTCAACGTAATATAGATTGGTAAATTAAACAAATATAAGTGGCATATTTCATAAGTGATGTTATATTGATTTCATAAAACAAAATTGTTAATAAATTTGAATTTTATATATTGTTGTGGCGTTAGTAGGAAAACTAATTCTCTTAGCATAGCCGAGTAATGTGAATAAATATCGCTATGTTCTCAACTACGCATGAAAGAACTCTGACAGACTGATACAATATTGTGTAAATATCCAGAAACATTAATTACGCGTTATATGTCTGAAAACAGATATAACTATGGTTAAAACTAACACGGGTTCGTGAATTTCAGTAATTTGAAGAAACTGCATAGCATCTTGACTTATTATAAAGTCCACAAGATTCACACACATGCCCTGCTTTTCCTTTACTCTTCCTTCCTTTACTCCTTTGCTATTCTGAAGCCAAATTACTCTTTGCATATTCGATTTCTCTTTCCGCACTTCGGTTTTTATTCCAACTGGCAATTTTCAGTCACAAGATATCACGTGGATCGTTTGAAGTTCTTCACATTTACTTGCTCATTTCTCGTGAAACCTGCTGTCGTGGTGGTGTATCACACAGAACACGCTTACAACCATGATTTGCGACGGCAGCGCTCTCCATGGCAGTTGTCAGCGCTGTTGGGCGCGCAAATCGCACAGTTCATTTACGAGAAAGGATGTGCACAACAGCTGCACATTACCTCTATTAAAGTGTCCATTATCTCCGTTTCCCATATGCTAGGATTGTTGTACTGTCCATAGGATGAATAAATAAAAACTGTAGTATCCATTACACAAGGGAAAAATGAAAAGTCCATCTGGAGTCAGTAGTGACATGAGATTTTAAAACCTGAAAAGCATCAAGCCATTCACAGCCTGACACTTACCGTTTCCTCTGAGAGGCAAATCAGGTCCCACTCCCTTAAAGTCATATCCAGGCCGATCAAATCATTATTTTTTATTTAAATAGCGATGGTTATGGCATTGATGTAAATCAAGTCATGGTTATTAATCTCCTAACTGGTAATAGAGAATTGGTGCATGCATGTAGAATACTCGCTGGCAAACTGAAGCTGTGAACAGCCAGTGCAAGTAGAAAGCGATGGGCAGCGTCTGGCACACTGGAACACCCTGCCATGCTGCTCCCAGGGGACGTTTGACGCAACTTAAAAGCATGTCGTCGTTGGTGGACTGGGACACTCCTGGTCCGCCGAAGGCAGGTACTTTCAAAACTCAATAACCTCCTACTGCCATCGTGGCAAGGTGTTTCCGAGAAATTTGGAAAATGAAAAACAGCACGCGATCCCAGCAAATACTCTAAAAATATAACCTCTGGAGTCTCGCCTCCCAAATGATGTTCACTTTACAATACAGGGTGATTCAAAAAGAATACCACAACTTTAGGAATTTAAAACTCTGCAACGACAAAAGGCAGAGCTAAGCACTATCTGTCGGCGAATTAAGGGAGCTATAAAGTTTCATTTAGTTGTACATTTGTTCGCTTGAGGCGCTGTTGACTAGGCGTCAGCGTCAGTTGATACTAAGATGGCGACCGCTCAACAGAAAGCTTTTTGTGTTATTGAGTACGGCAGAAGTGAATCGACGACAGTTGTTCAGCGTGCATTTCGAACGAAGTATGGTGTTAAACCTCCTGATGGGTGGTGTATTAAACGTTGGTATAAACAGTTTACAGAGAATGGGTGTTTGTGCAAAGGGAAAAGTACTGGACGGCCGAGAACGAGTGATGAAAATGTAGCACGCATCCAGCAAGCATTTGTTCGCAGCCCAGGAAAATCGACTCGCAGAGCTAGCAGAGAGCTGCAAATTCCACAGTCAACTGTATGGAGAGTCTTACGAAAAAGGTTAGTTATCAAACCTGAACGTCAACTACCCGAGGCGATGGATCGGCCGCCAGGCAGCCCATGACAGAGCACTTCATCACTGGCCTCCAACAAGCCCTGATCTTACCCCCTGCGATTTTTTCTTATGGGGGTATGTTAAGGATATGGTGTTTCGGCCACCTCTCCCAGCCACCATTGATGATTTGAAACGAGAAATAACAGCCGCTATCCAAACTGTTACGCCTGATATGCTACAGAGAGTGTGGAACGAGTTGGAGTATCGGGTTGATATTGCTCGTGTGTCTGGAGGGCGCCATATTGAACATCTCTGAACTTGTTTTTGAGTGAAAAAAAACCTTTTTAAATACTCTTTGTAATGATGTATAACAGAAGGTTATATTATGTTTCTTTCATTAAATACACGTTTTTAAAGTTGTGGTATTCTTTTTGAATCACCCTGTATGTCTGCTGCAGCAGTGTATTTTCTGCACAGAGCACTGAGTTTTAACCAGCGGGATTGGGAACTCTGAACTGCAAGTGAGATGAGTTTTACTGATTTCCAGGAAAGAAGTCTCAAAATCACAAAGTTTACCTCAAGTAAGCCGCGCGAGGTAGCCGCGCGGTCTGGGGCGCCTTGTCACGGTCTGTCGGAGGTTCGAGTCCTCCCTCGAGCATGGATGTGTGTGTTGTCCATAGCATAAGTTGGTTTAAATTAGGTTAGTGTGTAGGCTTAGGGACCGATTACCTCAACAGTTTGGTCCCATAAGACCTTACCACAAATTTCCAAATTTTTACCTCAAGTAAACATATAGAAGAGATGTCATTAATTGGTCATACGCAGGCGTAAAACGAAGTTTCTTGTTATTCTCTAAAATGCTGGGTATAAAGACAATCAATCACGTTTCATGCAAACCATAGTTCATCACTTCGATCGAAACAAAGATTCACCCGTGCAGTTCATGAGCTCTATGACACATAGGTATAAAACAGTGCCAGTGATAAGTATCAGTGGATTACTGTTTCCGCAGCTTTATCCCTGTCTTCGGGAACATCAAGACAAATTAGACCACAAATTTAAAAAAACAGGAATGGTTTGTTTACAAAAGCTATGTAAGCGACGTAGAAAAATCTGGAGAAATTGGTGAATATTACATCCGAAACGTTTTCTTACCATTTACAGAAAATAGTTCATTGCTTTTCTTGGGCTCTTTGCCTGGACATAACAACGCCTCTCTCATTAGATGGACGACGAAATATATGTAATTCGGATTACACGCGGAACTAACAGTGTGCTTCAGCCTCAGTATAAAGAAATTTTCAACAGTGTAAATAATTTTTTAGAAAATTGTCGGACGTAATATTTCCGACAGTACTTTATAATTTTAGGTTTATTTGCGGAACAGTATTGTTAAACTTCAGTCATTCCTGCGCTGTCAGTCTGCATTACCACATTTTACGAACATGATCAAGTAAGTATGACTGGTACGCAGCACAATGTGCAGAACAGCAACCACGACTTTTTCTTACTCTGTCCCATTTGTGTCCAAATAAAACTAGTAATTACTTTGAAGTGCCGGAATCCATTAATTTTTCTTTCGTCGGGTGTGCCTGGTATAAGGAAAATATTTGATTTCATCATCTAACAGAAACTTCACATTTTTGTGACTACAGGAATAAACAAGGAAATGTTTCATTGTTAGCAAAATATACTTCATTCAAAAAGTATCATAATACCTTACGCGAAACTATCGTAAGAACGTTGCGTAACTTTCACTAAGCATTGATTTTAGAGGAGCAATCTGCCGCTCAGCATGTCCAGGCCGGTGCAGATCAACTGGAGGCTCGCCGGTATTTCGAAAACTTCCATTGCAAATGATGTGATACAAATCGATGAATGTCTTCGATGTAAGATAACAATTATTTTATCATTGTCACTTCTTAGTAAAAGCGTAAGGGCATCATTCTTAGAATATTGCTTTTATTTTGTAGCAAAATTTGTAGAACATGGAAATACAAAAGACCTAAAACAAGAAAGTGGATTTTTCCCAACCTCAGGTAGCGCAAACGCTTCTGTAGATAACGCCGAAATAATTGTAGAGTCCTTGCTACACTGGCGTGAAAGAATGTCACACACAAGCAGCACTGCGAATGAGTAACTTGCTACCAAAGAGACGGAATACGTATAGAGAGTCTTTGGCATGTTATTTAGCGCTCCCTGGGGTGACAGCCTATACTAATAACCGCCATTTTCTGTGTGGTCACTCTGCGGTTGTGTTGAATGCAAGAGAGTTCATGTTGTAAAATACACAGTCGTTGAATTTCTTTTCGAAATCGTGCCTGCTATTACTTCAGCGTACAACGGCATGGACAGAAGTAATAAAACTACAAACATTTGTAATTTCAAGTGAGTGGTGTTTGAAAATATTGTCTTTTGGTGGTCTTGAACGTTTGGGTCGTACACCGGCACAGAAAGAACATTTGGATGTTTAGCTTTACGTGAATAAGGAAATTTATTTTTTTATTCCAGGTGTCCATTGAAACACCAGCTGCTGACACAGAAATGGGTCATTGCGATGAGAAGAGAATTTTGGTTTCCAATTTAATATGCTGGATGGCAGCCCCTATGGCCTCTTCACAGACTTATTAAGGGCCGTCAAACCAACCTGCCTTGCATTTCTAAAGTCTGAATTTGCATACAGGCAAATTAATGTTATTTCGTAAGTGTATTACACTGACATGCAAAGTAGGTAATCGGATGCTATGTACCGGCATGTATACAATTAGCAGTAGGAAGCAAGGATATCAGAATTCTGTTTATTTCACTCTGGAGACGAGCTATAGCAGCAAAACGCCTTCGCTAGGGCAGCCGCCCACAACAGCAATGAAAGGTCAGGAGGCAAGGGGGAGTTTTCCGGCAAAGTGAATTGTGGACGGAGCCCCGTCCCATGGCTGATGGCTTTGTCCGGTATCAGGGGCAGAGTGACGGACGCTCGCTATTTTTACGCTGGCTGGGATAAGTTTTCTCTCTAAAAGCTCTCATTTTGGTCAGGAACGCGCCAGGTCGCCGCCACAACTATGCTATTATTTGGGACGTTCCGGAGAAACGATCTCCGAAATCCACAGGATAGCTAACAGAATGGCGCCACGTGTAGCACCTCAATTATCAAGTCTAGACGAATTTTGTTGTAAGGCCATAAATGATGAAATCTTTGGTAATCGGCAACTATTGGTCGAGTCCTGGTGCAGCGCAGCAGTCGCTCTCTGGACGCGGGGCGGAAGAGAACGTGAGGTGTTGTGGGTTCCTGGCCACCGCATGACTCTGCCGCGTTCTTTGGCGCCATTGCTGCACAGTAGTTTCATTCACAGTTTACTTGTCTGCCTACCCCGAGAAAGACTTCGAGATTTTTCGCGCTTGCACTTGGATCGGTCTCCAAAACTGAGCCCGTCTTCATGCAGCGAAGCCGACCACGGGTAGCAGCCGTCATCAGCCCGCCGCCTTGCTCCGTGTTGTTTGTAATATCCTCAACTCCGGCCTGCAGGATTGCAGTTGATTTTTCAGCCGCCCAAAATTCGAATTGAGGTTTCTCAGCACGATATCGCGGTACTCCATCTGCTCACGAACTGTTTATCTATATTATACATTTCACCGGTTCGCTTTGTTCCCGTAGTAGCACTCGGTCTTAAAGCCACAAGTGGCCCATCGGGACCATCCGACCGCCGTATCATCTTCAGCTGACGATGTGGATAGGAGAGGCGTGTGGTCAGCACACGGCTCTCCCGGTCGTTATGATGGTATTCTTGACCGAAGCCGCTACTATTCGGTCGAGTAGCTCCTCAATTGGCATCACGGGGCTGAGTGCACCCTGAAAAATGGCAACAGCGCATGTCGGCCCGGATGGTCAACCATCCAAATGTCAGCCACGCCCGACAGCGCTTAACTTCGGTGATCTGACGGGAACCGGTGTATCCACTGCGGCAAGGCCACTGGCCGCTCCCGTAGTAGAGTGCACAAGATTTCATGCAGTGTCATTCGTACTAAATTCTTGCGAACACCATCATCAGGTGGGAACTATTTACATGTTTGATTTAGTTCATATACATGATTGATCCTTGTACAAATTCTTGATCAGTGTTTCGCTCTATTTAAAGAAAATAAATGTAATTTACAGCATGGTTTTTGTCTGCTAACAGTCACACTCATCAGACTCATTTCCCATCATCATTTTTGGAGAGGAATTTCGAATTTAATGAATGAATCACACGAGAGACTAGTCACACCACGCTGGACTTATATCAGGGTCAATTTCGAATTTAATGAATGAATCACATGAGAGACTAGTCACACCACGCTGGATTTATATCAGGGTCATTATAAGAATGCGTTACACACCTTGTGCAGATTCAATATAAACCCACTAGGGGTCCCACAATACTAAAAACGCGGCTAAATTGCATATTGGCGGCACCACGTGGATTTGTACCTTCTGGATCACACTTACACAACTTAGTTTCTTTTCCTCTCCCTCAGCCGGCCGTTGAGGCCGAGCGGTTCTAGGCGCTTCAGTCTGGAACCGCACGACCGCTACGGTCGCAGGTTCGAATCCTGCCTCGGGCATGGATGTGTGTGATGTCCTTAGGTTAGTTAGGTTTTAGTGGTTCTAAGTTCTAGGCGACTGATGACCTCAGATGTTAAGTCCCATGGTGCTCAGAGCCATTTTTTCCTCTCCCTGATGTCACCTGAATTTTGTTTATTTAGACATGCGATAGATCTATGATGGTGGCGTCTATGTGCTTATCCTTATGTTTTCTTTTCCTTTTATTTAGTGAGTTAACTTGCACGGTGACTCAAGGTTTTGTAGTTTCTGCACCGCATTCATGATGATTGTCATAAATTATCGTTGTAAACAGCGTCGATAACTAGTATAATATTCTTTTCAGATATGCGTTATTTTCGGAGGGAAAAGGTTTCTTTGATTATTGTTTAGAGAAAAGAATGGTGGATTATTATATCCGTTCTTGCTTCAGTTAGTGTCGTTCTTGTAATGTCATACAGTTCTGAATGCCGACAACGAGTAAAGAAAGGTTGTCGGGGATGTAAATCGTAGAACTCCTAATTACATGATGAAG
Source organism: Schistocerca piceifrons (assembly GCF_021461385.2). Taxonomy (NCBI): domain Eukaryota; kingdom Metazoa; phylum Arthropoda; class Insecta; order Orthoptera; family Acrididae; genus Schistocerca; species Schistocerca piceifrons. The sequence continues at coordinate 641,078,042 of NC_060138.1, read as the reverse complement.
CAATTTCACGATAGGGGCATCGAATTTTCCGGGGATGAGATGGTGTTCGAGAACACGGAGCATACGGGTCCAGATGTCACTGATTCTCACCGTTCTGAGGTTGGTCATACACGGGGAACACATTCCATTCAGGATAGTGCGGACTCCGTTGAGCCATACCGTAGGGGACTTGTCTGAGCCATAGTAACAATCCAGAGCCCGCTGCAAACAGACAACAGGTCAGTCAGTCGGAGCCAGTGCACAAGTATCTATAGTTGTAGTCTGGCATATGAACTACTCCAGAATGCTATTTTGGCTTTTCTTAGATAGATGCAACGGTAAAGAGAGGAAACAGATGAAAGACGGGAGGAAGCAGAAAGAATGAGAGGAGATGAGGCCGAAGAATTTCATAAGGAAATACTCGAGGCTGAGAAAAACAAGAATGAGGTAAATTGGAGGGAGGAGGCGGAAAAGGAACGAGACGTAAACTTTAAAGAACTCACGAAGTGAATTTCCACTGAAATTGGTGAACTGGGAGAAAAAATTTTGAAAATAGTAAAAAACCTGTAGAGAAGCAAAATAAACTACAATTGGTGCAAAAAGAGACGCACGTTCAGTTAAATTAGAAGCGGCAGGAGCCAAGAAGATAGATATCACTGCATTCGGGAGAGCTAAGCACGTGAATCAAATAGCGAATGAGAACACAAACAGATTCAGCAGTTGACTAAGAGAAGCTGAGGTTGTGCTCGAGCGCATCTCAAATAAACAAAAAATAGATGATCAAGTGACTCACCTTGAGTAAGAGTCCAAAGAGGCACTGCAAGGGAAGATGTGCAGGAGCCTGTATGTTAATGTGCGGCACCGTCGGTTCCATCTTTACCGATGGGTTCCGGTTTAAGCGGCAGCCCGTTCAATTAGAACAGAGACGCGACCAGTGGGCACTCGGAGATCCATTCCGCACGGGCACGAGGAGCAACACCAGAGACCATTAGCTTTAATTCGGGTCCGTACGATGGTCGCTGTTCCGATATCAGAGTCGATGAGATGTTTAAGCGGGGAAGGAACACTCGCTTTCGATCACAAACACTTCCTGCCCGTCCTGAAATTTCAGAAGTTCTGAGAGGAAGAGAGTACTTTAAATCCCAAGATTTGGCTGGGGCAATTTAGCAAGTCACTCCCCTCTTCGTGGCCACTGAATGCGAAGCTAGAATTTATTTTTGCTTATGTGGAGCGTGTCGCTGCGGAAAAAAAATGAGAGACGTTGTAGCACGCTGCAGTTCGTTCGACGAATTTAGAGGCACGTTTCTCGCCACATAGTGGTAGCGAGAGATGCATGACGGCGTTAATGATTGTGTAGCAGTACCTAGAAGCATCCGAATACAAAATCCTTAGCAAAATGTTCGACGCAGTGCTTAGAAAAAAGCAGTTCTTTGACTCCACATACAGAGCGTCTGAGATAATCCGTTTTTGCTTCAGCAAACTCTCCACCCACTACCAGCTAGCGTTAGTTGGAATATGTGCCGACAACTTTGAATCGTTTACATATTTGCTGTCCGAACTGGAACTTGTGTTTGACAAACAAACTCCAAGGGAAAGGAGAAGCGCAAACAGATGGAGCAATCAGCAACCCCACAAGAATAACGAAAGGAGGAATGAGCGAAACGAACCGTAAAGGTGTGCGACAGGAAACAGTAGCACAGGGGTGCCACTGGAATTACGGGGACCAGGGCTGCGAGGCTGATACGCCCATAGATTTATAGAAATTGCACGAACAAGGGTATAGCAGCAGGGCAGACAGAACCACAATAATAACAACGGCGACGGAATCGAAATCGGAGGTCTGCACCCGTCCAATGGACTACAACAGCAAAGTGACAATCATAATTTGCGAGGTGCTGGGGTGGAGAAGAGTTAGAACCTTTTTAATTCTGGCGAATTTTGCATGAGAATTACCACCTAATTAATTATGTACACAAGGGTAACGAAAGAAATTGACGCTGGATCCTGCTAGTTGGGTAAATAAGGAGTGCACACCGTTCCCACCGTGAAATGATATAAAACGTCAATAAAATTGATGAAAATGAAAGGCGACATGCAAAAAAAGGCATGGAACCTCTAAAACTGACGCCAGATATCAAATCATTTCTACAACAGGATCTTTGTCGTTTGCTGTTTTTATATTTATTGTTGAAATTAGGTTAGATCTTTTCATTCTTGTGAAATTTTCTTCATGTGTTACAGTGTGTAGAATAGTGTCCACGTTAGTCTCTAGAATATCTCTATTCTTTGTT